>NC_056726.1:1931259185-1931619185 GCF_019279795.1 Protopterus annectens
GCTGGGAAGAACAAGGGCTGTCAGATACAGAGTGGTTAAGGCAGTGATGAGCTGCTTTAAGTGGGTTTGCACAGGTTTGTGTGAAGCTAAGCAGTGCTGCACAATGGGAAAATATACGGGTGGTCACACAGTGTAGGCATCGCTTACCAGTGCACAAATCAGCTTAGCTGTTATATTGCAGCAATGTTGATACTTGCTAAGCATGGCTTAGCCCTGGTAAACAGGACACACCACCCAGTCTGATAATCTGTAATAAGTGTATGTAATGCCATGTACAATACATGTACCTATGTGCTGTCATTACAATAGCAAGGGGTGTAAGTGTTATGTGTGGGACAATGACATAAATGAGGCCTGTACAGCACTATCCATGTGAATGTATCACTTACAGGCATAGTAACCCAGGGTATGTGCTGTCACTCTGGCATGTAGTGTATCATAGCAGTACTACTGTTGACAGTGCTGTCCCAGGCAAGAGCAGAGCAATACATGCAGTACTGACAACAGGCACACCTGCAGGCATAGCTGGACACTTAGGCCTCCCTGTTGTATCCCTGTTGTGTGAGCTGTGTGACAGTATTTACCCCTTACTGGGTAATGATCCATCAAGTGGAATGTAACTGTAGACTACCATCTGTACAGCACATGTTAGTGAGGGCATCTGACATGTAGTTATGGCAGACATATTGTTGTCAGACATCTATCTGTCAACACACTCATGCTGCTGCATAGCTACTTGTCAAGCTGATGACTGTCAGTCTCTGTACAGATATGCAGATGGCAGGTATCCAGTTGGGATATGTACAGGCAGCCTCAGCTTGATTGACACTGACATGTCTGCCCAGCTGTGTAAGACGTGGCACATATGGAAGATGTCACCCTGTACCCACCACATTTCACGGGTACCTTCACTACACTACCAGAGTAAACTGAACATGCATGGGTACAGGTTTCCATCACAGAAACTAACCATGTGTTGTAATGCATGTTGCATACATGTCAACTTGATTACCTCAGTGGCCATGTGCATGAAGCACCTGGAGGATTGGCTGATGCATGTCATTCTCACCCTGAGGGTCACAAGAGTTGTGTCTGTCGATAGATTGCCTGCTGCCACCTGGCAGGTGGCAGTATACCACTGTACACACAACCCCTACAGAACACATCTCCCCTTGGAAAATAGCTAGGTACACAGCTATGACCACCTGCAGGGATGAACCCCTGTACTGACACATGTGTATGTATGCATGACTGAGTATAGCAGTGTCTGTGTGTTAGCACATCTGTACTTGGGAGTTCCATAAAGGCCTTCACAACCAACGCAACACCCATTGCCATAGTCATATGTGGCCGCTGCTGTATGTGACATTACATGAACCCTGTTAAGCTGCCCCCCCATACCGGCTACACAAGCCTTGCAGTACCAGGACAACAGTGTTTTACAAATGGGTTGATAGGCATGGGATACCCATTGTGTTCTGGCATGTGTGTGTAGCAGTGCATGTCCATATATCTGTAGGATACAGCATTTTGAGTCCACATACTCCTATTACAATACCCATTGCCACACAGTAGTACAGATAGTGTTGTTGCTGCCCATAGGTGAGGCATGACAATGAAACACCCTACTACGTGTGTGGCATGTGCATGAGATGTATATCCCTGTAGTACCACTGTTGCGGTATAGTATGGGTTATGTTGCAGTTGCGGCAATGCATGATGGTGGGTATGGCAGAGTGTCATCATGGGTTTTAGGGAGTACAATATCCACTGGGGGATGTGGTTGCTGTGTACAGTGTCATTACACCAAGTAACACCCGGTATTTGTCCCATGTACCACGTTATGGTTACCATTGTCACCATCAACCATACAGATAACTGTTACCACAATCCAAACCAGTTATTTGTGTGATTTGTGCAGCCTACTTGTAGCACATTGGACACATGGTCAAGTTAGTTTGCAGTGATAGGCCATGGTGTCTCAGATGTGTGTCTGGCTGTTATGTGTCTGTTAATGTGTATATGATGGTATGTCACACTACGTATTGTCCAAATACACATATTACATCCCCCAGTAGCATACTGTACATGTCTAGGGATGTTCTGCATGTAACATGTAACCTGGGACACACCTCACCCTAAACGCTGTGTGGTGTGTGCAATGTAAGCCACACACTTCAGTATCACTACATAGCTAGGTAGGGGTCCAGTCCCAGTGGTGCCAAGTAACAGTGTGCATGTATGTGGATGGGTCTACATCAGGTTGCAGGGTAGGTCAACACCTCAGCAGGTCATCTGTCCATGTCACACAAGCAATAACCGGTTTAGTAACCTGTGACATGTGTTCAACTGTACCCCAGATATGTCACAGACATGGTGTCACCACAGTGACATACCCCATTGTGGAATATGACTGAAGACCATCCTCGTGATGACACTTACACCTACAACACAAATGGATAACAATATAGAGACCTCAACCAACCAGTGTTACTAGCAGCTATGAGGGATCATTGCTGGATGGATACACTACCTGCCATATATGCATTACACTCTACTCCCTATAACATGTTACACTGTAGTATTGTGGTACACTGTAGTACAGTCACCATGTACATCAGAACAATATCAGCCTGTCCCTGCATTAACGGTATGGATGACAGGGATGTGGCACAGATATTGTCATATGCACAGAGCATCCTTGTGCTGACACATGTATACCTACAACACAAATGGATAACATTATAGAAACCACTACCAACCAGTGTTACTAACAGCTATGGGGCATCATTGCTGGATGGCTACACTACCTGCCATATATGCATTACACTCTACTCCCTACAACATGTTACACTGCAGTACTGTGGTACACTGTAGTACAGTCACCATGTACATCAGAACCATATCAGCCTGTCCCTGCATTGACAGTATGGATGACAGAGATGTGGCACAGGTATCATCGTAGGCACAGGGCATCCTTGTGCTGCCAAATGTACACCTACAACACAAATAGATAACATTATAGAGACCACTACCAACCAGTGTTACTAACAGCTATGAGGCATCATTGGTGGATGGCTACACTACCAGCCATATATGCATTGCACTTTACTCCCTACAACATGTTACACTGCAGTACTGTGGTACACTGTTGTACAGTCACCATGTTCATCAGAACCATATCAGCCTGTCCCTGCATTGATGGTAGAAATGACGGAGATGTGGCACAGGTATCATGATATGCACAGGGTGTGATGTTGGTTTTCCAGAGGCTGAGGTTGGGCCATACATTTGATACCATGTGTGTGGGTGAGGGGTGTACTGTGGTGAGCTGGGAGAGGTGATGTGGTGTGTGTAGGTATGGGGTTGCCCTAGGTGTGTTTGCATAGTGTGTGGGTATGCATGCACACAGTCCTGCCATGTGGCTGCCTTACACAGGTGTTTATGGACAGCTGCAGACCATACCTGGCAGGGTGTGCAGTTCGCTGTCTCTGGCCATGAACACCTGGACTGTGCCTGTCAGGGGTTCCACGGGCACGTCCAGGTACAGGCCTTTATTTGCTACTCTCACCTGCTGATGACAAATGTCCACTGGTACCTGGTCCTTCCTGGGATTGACCAGGGCCATGTGCACATGGCCTGCTGTGGTGTGGTGTGGACAACACACCCCCCACACTGCCGGGGCTGCTACTGACACTATGTGAGCCCCTTGGTGTGCTAGCACATCCATGTTGACTGCCAGCTGTTGGTGTTGCTGGCCCACATCCATGCAGGCGTTGCCGCATCCCCACCACATGTTGAAGCACGGACACACCACAGCCGATGAGGACCATCATCTCACCATGCCATCTATCCATGAGCTCAGTATAAGCATGGATGGCACCCGACAGTTCACAGAGGTTGTCACTTACAGATGTGAGAGCAGCCCTCTGCAGCCTCAGGCACTGTCTGGTGTAATGTTCCATACATGCCTGTGCCACCAGGACAGCCTGAAACATGTGCCTACTGGTACCAGCTATGTCACCTATGCCAGGAGCATGATGTCCAGCGACCCTACCATGAGCACCCTGGGAATTTTGCCTATGTGGTGCCCTGATGGACATCCAGCTATGCCTGCTGCAAACGGACACAGTAGGCATGGTTACCACACTTTCCTATGCACTGCCACCAAACGCCAGCTGTCCCTCCACTATGGCCACTGGTGATGGGGTATGTGTAGGCACTGAAACTGTGTGTGGAGTTGGGGTGACTAAAAGGGGGATGTCAAATGTTGGCACAGTGTCAGCCCCTGACAACCCCACCTGTGCCTCAACAGTGCTATCATCATCTTCATGTCTGTCTGGACACCAACATAAGACTGCATGCAGAAGGGACCCTGACCCACCTCGCCACCTGTAGGAGAAAACAATAAATGCACTTTAACACCTGTACTGCATTGCCTAACAGTATACACACACAAACACACACGTCCATAATACCTACCTGTCCATGCACGTATATGTCCATGTGGTACCCCATCCTGCATCACATTTGTTAACATACACACATTGATACCACTCCTTAACATATCAGTCCTTTAAATGTTTACACAAGTGGACACAACACAAGACCTGTTACTACATTACTTGCCTGACCTGTGTGTAGTGGTTTTACTTGGCCTCACTGCTGTCATTCGGTATGCACCCTCTGTATGTTTGGACATCTTAAGCATGGCCCCTATATGTGTGGGCTACTATGTTCTATACATAATATAACACACTGGTGTGGCATGTTTATGTAATGCTCAGTACATGCCAGATATGCTGCTCATGCAGCCTATAATGTGACAAATGTAATATATGGAGACACTCCCTGATGTTGACTAGTACTTCCTCAATGCATCTGTAGTGCTGCATATGTGGGTTGTAGGTGACCTCCCTGCTGACTGTGATATTAAGGGTGTACCTGGTGTCTACCTTCCCTCTCGATGCCTGTTCCATGCTAAAGAACATATTATACTATCAGCTGTCCTGTGATTACACACATGACAGGTATTCCTGGTGTGTAATGTGGCAGTCCATGTCCATGTACTGCACAGTTCCAAAGGGAGGTACAGCTGTATGAACACCCCACAATCTTACATGTGCATACATGGCCACCCACACAAACACACACATGTACACATGCATCCTATATGCATCTACCTCCCTCCACTTCACCAGAGCGACCCTGCAGACAAACTCACTAACCACCAGGAAGTGCACACACACACACACACACACACACACACACACACACACACACACACACACACACACACACACACACACACACACACACACACACACACATTCAGGTGAGGTTGCACAATGATAGTACACACAGTCCTCCTATTACCCATCTGTCAACATGCAGAACATATGGTACAGAACAGTACGCAGTTCAGCTATAGTCAGTCCATGTTAGCAACAGTATACATGTGTGTGATACATGTGCTGTGTTACTAGGTGATGCCCCTTCCCCTGGATGTCACTGTACCCATGTACACAGTATTGCTGTGCACCTGTTCTGTACCATGCCATGTACTGTGTACCACACCTCACAGGTGTACAACCCATTGTGGAATGTGTAGTACTTTGTCACTTATATCAGCTTTAATGTTCAAAGCCCCTATGTTTTTCACTAACATGTACCTGGGATGATATGTGGACAGTTGTCACTGGTGAATGACTGATGCCTGATTTACAGCTCTCAACATCAGCAGACCATGTATGGCCAGTCCAGTACTCTTACACTAACAACCATCAGAGTATACCATGGTACACACTCTTCCTGATATGATGCACCCATCAGTGATCTGCATTGGGACCACATCACTGCATATCTTAACAGTACATGTGCCCCTATATGTGACATATGTCCTGTACTTTCACATGCAGTGTCTATGGAATGTGTTAGGTGTGCAGACGCTGACCATGATCCATATACTCTGTGTGGGCATATGTGTGCTGTGATGGTTTGACACACCTCTTGTGTGTACTACAGCAGTCACTACTCCTGGCGGGGGTATACTAATGTGGGCAATCTGCAATTGCCAGTGTATGTTCAGTCTGCCCTACACATGTCCCCCTACTCTGCATGATTGCAAGGTCTACTCATGTGCATATCCCATGGTGTTCACACACTGCCCTCACTATTGCTGTGTGGGTAGAGTTATGTCAGCCACAGATCCTGAACCTGACTATGTGTGGATACTGCCATTCTTAGCATCCTTAGGATTCCTGCTGCTGTGCCTGGTGTGTCATGCTGACACCCCCCCCCTTCAGCTTTTTTTGCAGATGCAGGACAAGTATGCCGTGTACATGTGTGTCACTTTGCAGTGCCCCATACACTGAACTCCACATGTTACAGCTTAGACCCAGCTGATAATGTGGACTACTGTAATGCCATATGCCATAGTGTATCTCTGCATCGGTTGCCATTGTCCTAAAGGTATATACACTGGTGTTGGACTGTATATGGGTGTTGTTCTAAACATGTCCCTATTGTACACCATGTATCCCACCATTATGTTACCTCCTGTGGACACTTTCTGCAATGACAGGATGTAAGCTATCATGCGGGTGTCTGACATACCCTTCCAGTATCCCATCCTGGTCACCCCTGTGATGCCGTGCCTTTCACAACAACAGTATGTGCACATGTACAGCATGCATTCTGGGTAGGTGTGTTAGATGTGTGCATGGAATATACCATTTCCATTACATGCCAGTTTTGTTGGCAAGCATTTACATAAACCATAATCACCAGCTACAGGCTTCTGCCTTGGTGGTATCCCGGAGGGACCGACACAAGAGGGTGAGAGATGCAATGTCAGTGGCCACACCTGTGGCAGTGCTACAGGGTGAGTGCAATAATACAATACATCAGTGGGACATTTCCACAATACTACCACATCTGGACATCTGTTTATCACTACTATGCAGCAGCACAATATATCTATGACATGTCAGATATGCATGATGTGCCTGTACTGATGCAGATGTATACACAACAGTGGTCTACTGATGTGCTCTGTGTCCTTCCTGCACACTCTTCGGCCAGTGTGTGGGTGCCACCCACCTCCATGAAGGTGTCCAGTGGTTGGAGGCTGGCCAGACGGGCAGGTGACACTCGGCTGGCCAGGAGCTCCTCCACACATGTCAGTGGGATGGATGGCATGGCCCCCCTGTGGTGTGGTGATCCCCCTGGACAGCAGCAGCATGCCGATGGGCATTGCAAAGCAGGTCAGTACAATGATGCCAGACCTGCTCATAACTGCAGTTGTGCAGTCCGACATCATTGGCCCTGTGGACTAGGTCATTCCACAGGGCGGTCCACTCCTGCTGTTAATGGGCAGCCCCACCAAACAGCACATGGTAGTGCTGGATCAGGTGTGATACAAGCACATCATTCTCCTCTGTTGAATAGGTGGGCAAGTGTGTATGTGACATCTTGGCTGAAAGACATAAAGATGGAAACAGGTCTGAGCAACTCATACAGCAATGTTACCACAGTTTGTTATACACATCTCTGTTACTCCCCACCATATCAGCTTCAAAAACTGTACACACAACTCATTAGGTATGGCTACAGCTTACCTACCAGTGGGAAAGATATTGTATTGTACCACACTTTCTGCTATGTGATTGTAGCCATGTCCCCTGTGTGGACACTATAATTGCTGGCCTGTTACAGACTATTCACCTGCATGCCATTGTCAGGGCCACTATGATGCCATATATGTAAGTGGTATGGCTGCTTTGGGATTGCTGCACATCTGACATTCTGTGTTATTGGGGATATCTATGCATGCTGTTGGACATGTTCCGTGATTGTGTAGACTATTACTACCAACATATGTTCTATAACAGTGACACAATAACATGTATATGTTCTATTGGCCAGCAGAACCACATCTCCAAAACCATCTGCCCATGATACCTGGCCACATCACATGTGTGTCCCAACCTGGGGCCTCCTCATGTACTGGTCCAGCAATACCATCAGGTGGAACCAACCCAGAGGATGTTGTTCCCCCTGGGGGCACACACAGACATGTTCCTGTCCCCTGAGGTCAGGTCTAGGGTCTGTTCCATTCTGGGCTCCACAGATACATGAGATGTGCTACATCAGTCTGAGGCACCCAGTATACATTCACATTGTCGACATGCTCCTTCTGCTCAGCCTCCAGGCCAGGCACCTTCAGGACATGGACTGCTGTTGTGAGTAGCAGTGGGTGGGAGGCCTGTTCCCACTGTGCCCATATTGGGGCCCATGGGGCATCTACATCATAGACCACACACACCATCCAGGGTGTTTACCCACCACATGTGCCACATACCACCCCTGTAGACTGTCCTCTACATCTACCAACCCTGTCCACCTCCACAAGTATAACTGCCATACTTCCCCATATTCCCACTGCATACTTCATAGATGGGGGCAATGTGGTCCTAACAAGGGACTAACATGTGACATACCCACCCATGTTACACACACTGCCAGCTGTAGATATCTGTATGTATTGCTATGTGCGCTGGTGTTTCACACATAGCACGCATCACTGTGGTAGTAATATAAGGGACATGTCTTTACATACATATATGTTTGTGTGTGTGTTTGTATATATGTAGACATGTGTATATAGGCATATATCTATATATGTGTAGATATATGTGATGTATATATGTGCTCATATATATGTCTACACATGGGTATCTGTATATTTGTGGACATACATGCTGAAATATATATATATATATATATATATATATATATATATATATATATATATATACATCTTTATATATTATATATGTGACATATGTACACAAATGCATACCTATATGTAGGGTACATTCAGACATCAGATCCACAAACTCACAACACCTTCCTGCACAGCTGCACTGTTCTGCCTTGGTACAACACAGACAGGTACCACAAATGGACAGGGCCTGACATTAGGGGGGGTATATGTAGGACCTGATTGCAGGTTACCCTATTACACACCTATGGCATTCCTGCATGCGACATTACAAATTAACCTGAGTATCCTGCCAGTGGTTGGCTTTGGGTCCCATGTGTCCATCATAATGGCATTACTTCGACTACCAGCTACTGGCCATGTAATATACGTACTTCCCATTACACAACACACACTATGATGGCTTACATCTTGTCAGTCAGTGCTGACCTGCACAGTTGACGGCTATGAACCACTACCCACAGGGAGGGACACTATTGTCCATAGCAGTTGTTCAGTTGAACATCATCACAACAACACCTGATAGCACATATAAATCATTCCACATCATCTATCCCATTATTATGGACCAGGTACTACATTCTATTACATGAAATAAAAAAAACAAATGAAAAAAACAAGAATGAAAAAAACACAGCCCAGCAGTTCAGGACCCGTAATTAGTAGCTACATAATCCAACTTGTTCCAATCAAGGTGAAATTACTGTCAACGGCCGAAAGGTCTTTGAAACAAACAGTCTTTATTGAAACAAAATTACTCCAAGCACTTTCACCCATATATTATCGGGCTTTTTCAAGGAAAATCACTCAGCAACATTGTGTGCAATTTTTGACCCTTCAGTGCGAAGTGATCCAGAGTTTCTATAGCTTCTCCAAACTTGTTGAAAACATTGTTCAGTTCTGCTTTTCTTGTTATTCTTTGTACTAAGTCAAGTGAGTTTTGAACCACTGCTAAATGTTGCAAGAGATGAATAACATCTGTGATGTCAGCAAGTATAAGTAGTCTTGTAACAGCAGCAAGGAGTGTGTGAGCAGCATAAACTACAGCTTCTCTTCTGGGAGGATAGCAAGGATCATTTGCAAATTCTGTTGATGTGCATTTTAAAGCAGCACCCAAGTTGCAGTATGTTAAGAGCAAACCATTTATTGAGAAATCTGAAAAAGCCCGATAATATACGGGTGAAAGCGCTTGGAGTAATTTTGTTTCAATAAAGACTGTTTATTTCAAAGACCTTCGCCGCTGCAGTAATTTCACCTTGGTTGGAACAAGTTGGATTAAGTAGCTGCTAATTACGGGTCCTGAACTGCTGAGCTGTGTTTTTTACATTCTATTACATGTATATATACTTCACATACCTCTATTACATGTATATATACTTCACATACCTGTTGTGGGAATGATGTCTTGATGAATGAATGGTGGATGATGGTTTGTTCTTCCTTTGGCTTTTAATATGCCTTTGCCTTAGGCTTTTTGTTTTGGAAATTTTGTTTTTTTCTTTCTTTCTCTTTCTCTTCCTCTCTCTCTCTCTCTCTCTCTCGGTCTCTCTCCAGTAAATGGATTGAGCTGCTTTGAATAGATTGCAGCATGGATTTAGTAGGTGATGCACATGATCAGGTGATGGCCTCTGCACCAATCAGTGTCCTCCACTTGCTAACTACATGCAGCTTGCTGTCTAGTGATTCCAATTACCACTGTCATGGCAACCACCTACTATAAATCCCTACATCATGTGGGCGTGTTCCCTTTACCTTTCCTGTGTGATGGACATCATTCCTGTATATGGGCATCAGTGTTACAGACAGCAAGTAGCAATACCTCTTTCAGGAGAACCTGCACACTCAGGCCAGCTACATACTTGTAGGAGGTACCAGAACTACAAACAGAGTGTGAGTAGAGTTGTGTTATGCTTTGTATAGTACTGGTTTTACAGGGTTTGTATGTACATACTAGTTTACCTTGGAATGCAGTCTGTTTGCATAGCTCTCAACCATAGGCCTAGCATCTTGATGGCCATAGGTGTGCCTATCATGTTTTGTCTGTCCATCACACAGGTCCTGTGTCAGATATTTCACTGGCAATGTGTATGTTGAGTGCTATCAGTACATGGCTACATCCATTTATGTTTCTAACCTCAAATCCCTGACTGAGGGTATGTTGCAGACTTTCCTGTAACACCAGCAACTTGCTTAGTGTATGACAACAGTTTTACACATATGGGCCTGTGTTCCAGCCTGTGTCCTCCACCTACATACCAAGCTTTGCATATATGACATGCTGTCAGGGGTTGTTCTGTAGTGGGCTGTGAGTTTATCATGCTGCGATTCCTGCCATCAGTCCACTGCTGTTGTATTAGCCACACATACAGTGGGGCTGGAGCCATATATGTGTGGGCTTCACCTACACAATACATGTGGCCCTTATGCACTCCAGTGTATGTAACAGTGGTATATGGCCTGTATTATTGAGTCTAGGAGGACTGCACCATAAATAACCTAGGCTGTTACAACATGTGGGGGTATCAGGGGTGAGCTGCCTTAAGATATCTGGATGAACATTACCATTACCATACTATTACCTATATTTAAATTAATTACATAAATTGGCCTACTGCCTCCTGCCATATACTCTGTTCTGTTTGTCAGTGTGCTTGTGATGGTGTCAGTTATACCTTGTTATGTAACAGTTATATCCCATTGTCTCATCTGAGGTCTTTATCACCTAGTGATTGTGTACAGAGTGTAAATAGAGGTTGCTGAACTATACACCTGCATTACTTACTGTTGACTGTTTGGTATCCTGTGGCCCAGTCTGTTTTTATTATTGTACTATATGAAGGGCTCAGCCTGGACAGCAACATTTGTAAACCTTTCCAGACTACTGTATTAGTATAACTGTTTCACAGTTGCATTACTCTGTTTATAAGGATGTCAGTGTCTGAACAGCTATATGACATGGCATATACAACTGTAATAGTACACAAATAAAGATTTTCCATTTATGCAAACCTGTGTGTGGTGTTATATCCTATGACGTCTCTGTGGGTATATGTTGCAGGCAACGATTGTCATTTGTATGGGTGGCACATACAGTGTCTAATTGATAGCGTGTTAACTGTATATATATATATATATATATATATATATATATATATATATATATATCTGTATCTGCATATATGTGTCTGTGTATATGTATCCTAAGGATGTTGATAGATTCCACATTGTACATTACCTATGGGAGCCAGACTGTACTGCATGATATGTTACTGATAACAGCCTGACATTATACAGGTGGGATGGAGTACTGTTACTATCTTGTGTTCATGTCATGTCAGGTCCTGGTTATTGGATCTGCAACACTTGGTAGTGTATTGCAGGGCAGATGTGTTTGGCTGTAGGGGGTATACCTATTTGTACAAGACATATATTGTTTGAGGCCTCTCAACCCCATTAACGGTGCATATGGACATATATGCTTTTGTTATTTTCCCATTGATATCTACAGATGTATGTCCGTATATACCTATATCGATATATATATATATATATATATATATATATATATATATATATATATACTTACATAAATATAACTATGTCCATATATACCTACATACATCATACATATATATATATATATATATATATATATATATTTCTATCTATATATATATATATATATATATATATACCTATTTTCATTTAAAAGCATGAAAATACAAGAAAAACACACATTTTAGTTTAGTGTGCCCTCCACACCCCCCTTACTATATATAACAACTCCAGGGTCGCACAACATTGGGGAGAGGGGGCAAATCCCTGTTAAGTGCCTTGAATACTGGTTGTTAACCAAATGAGCTGTTGACCAAATGAATGTTGATGAAATGGTCTGTCGAGCATATGAAGTAGACCCATATATGTATATATATATATATATATATATATATATATATATATATATATATATATACATATATATAAATATATCTGCTTATATATATATATATAACTTGCTGTATATATTTAGACATATAGATGTAGAGATATATATCTATAGATGTAGGCATTTGTATGTATATATGTTTATATATATATATATATATATATATATATATATATATATATATATATATATATATATATATATATATATATATATGGGTCACCTTCAGATGCCCGACAACGCGTTTCGCCGACACAGAATCCGACGGGACGAAAACACCGACAACACAGATGACCGACAAGGTGAGAACCCGACGGACTCAGTAAGTGTGCGATAGAGTGAGGGATTTAATGTTAGGGAGCGGACAGGTAAGTGTGCGATAGTGAGGGACTGTGGGTTTAGGGGTGGGTTAAGTGAGTTAGGGTTAGGGTGCAGGTAGGGTGTGTGTGCGATAGGGAGGGACTGTGGGTTTAGGGGTGGGTTAAGTGAGTTAGGGTTAGGGTGCAGGTAGGGTGAGTGTGCGGTAGTGTCGGACCTTGGGGTTAGGGGTGGGTAATTGAGTTAGGGTTAGGGTGCAGGTAGGGTGAGTGTGCGGTAGTGTCGGATCTTGGGGTTAGGGGTGGGTAAGTGAGTTAGGGTTAGGGTGCAGGTAGGGTAAGTGTGCAGTAGTGTCGGACCTTAGGGTTAGGGTTTGGGTTAGGGATAGTGGATATGTTATGTAGTGTACTGTGTTGTTTATGGGTAGTGTGTTGGTGTAATGGTTTTCGGTGTTTTGCGTTGTCGGTATTTTTTGTTGTCGGTCTTTTGTTGTCGGTGTTTAGTGTGTCGTAAACGCGATTTCGGTCATATAAAGGTGATCCATATATATATATATATATATATATATATATATATATATATATGTGTGTGTGTGTGTGTGTGTGTGTGTATTTATATATATATATATATATATATATATATATATATATATATATATATATACATATACATATATAGATATGTTGTATCTGTTTAGATATTAATATATTTACATGCACACATACAATTACATGTTGGAATACATTATCTGTCCTGTTGAATGACTGGCATGGCTTATTGGTAAATCACTTTGTCTATGGTGTGCTGGGTCCTGGGTTTGAGCCTTGCAGAGGCTGTTTATTTTGTTGCTGGGTAGAACAAGGGCCGTTGGATACAGAGTGATTAATGCACGTTTGAGCAGTTGTAAGTGGGTTTGCGTGGTTTTGCGCGAAGGTAAGCACTGCTAACTTCCAGTTACAGTTTCTTATGCTCTGTTAGCTTATAATTTGCTTAACCAGTGTAGGCGTTGCTTACCTCCATACAAACAGGTTTAAACCTGCTTACTGCTGCTTAAAAGTGCTTACTCCCACTTACCCCCATGCTAATTTCTTTAAAAGAAAAGAAAAAGGGATTGATAGGAAAGTGGTGAAAAAAGAGGCACAAAGAGGGAAAGTCAGTAGGGAAAATAGCCGGGGATGTTCAGGAAGGGTGTAGGGAAGGTCTATAACTGCCCATTTCTTCTACAGCAACAGCTGTGCATATACACTGAATTTGGAGGTAGATTTGGATGCTCAAACCCCTGGGAGGGGTGAGGACAATAATAAGTTATGATGCCAATTAGACAGGATTATATGTGCACAGTGGACATGTGTGTGAAATGGACAGCTATGAATGGGTGAGATTTTTTTGTGGGGAACAGATTGCTTTTTTTTCAGGTGAGGGTTGGATGTTGGGGCAGGGTAGTAGGTCTATTTGGGGAGGTAGGTTGGGTAGGTTAACAGACAAGACAAACAAAATGCATATAGGGGTGGTATATGACACATGTGTGGGGTAAACACCTTGATGGGGAGGGGTGCTGGGAAATCAGAAGCCCATGAGCCCCCTAATGGAAACAAATGGACTGAGGTCCCCACCCATCGGCAGTCACGACTGGCCCTTTACAGCCCCGATGGTGGCTATGATGGGGGCTGAGTAGCAGCTTTTCCCTGTGTCCAACTGCCCCCCCTCCTCCTTTCTGGTCACAATTGACATCAAAGACCTTTTTTCCAGTATTCCCCACTCTACAGGACTAGACTGGTTTAGTGACTTTTTCACCAAAGAAACGAATTTGGGTAACAACTTCATCAATCTAATTATTGACATGATGAGCACAGTCTTAAACAACAACTACATTTGTTTTAATGGGGAACTTTTCAAACAGGAAAAAGGAGTAGCAATGGGGGCCTCCTGTGCCACCAACTATGCCAATGTGGTTTTGCACAGATGGGAACAGGACTACAATTTTGGCACCACTTGGGCAGAGTTTGTCACCTTCTATTGCAGATACCTTGACGACATCTGCCTCATTTGGAAAGGTACTGAACTCCAACTGTCGAGTTTTTTGGAATACATCAACAGTACCACAGAGTTTCTGACTTTCACACACAACATCAGTCATGAACATCTGCACTATCTTGACGCTACCATTTATAGGGATGCCCAATCCTTGGAACTACACTCAAGGTTTACAGGAAACCCACTTTTTCGAACTGTCTATTACACTATGAGAGTCAACACCCTTTTCATCAAAAGAAGGGCATAGTCAAGGGCCAACTTATAAGAGCATCCAGAATGTGCAGTAAACTCTCCGATTTTCTAGAAGAGACTCACAATCTACATGACATGTTCACCCAAAGAGGCTATCCTGAGAACTTGCTCAACTCACTAAAAGATGAAATCTTTGCCAAAAGGGATTCCTTATACCCCCCACTGCTTGGACGCACACAAGTGCAGATCCCCAACCTCATGTTACAACAGAGCAAAGAAATGGACGGCAATTTCATTTACACTTTCTCCGACAACTCTGAACAAATTGAAACTATTGTATCCAAATACTGGTTTGTACTGGCTGGCAATGACGACTTCAGGAGTATCATTCGACAAACCTAATTTTGTGAGGAAGAGGGGCAAAACCTCAAAGACATCTTCGAGAGAAAACCCATTGCAACTACTCACAACTCTCACAACAACAAGGGCACCTTCAAATGTGGTGCCTGCAAGCAATGTCCTCTCATTGCAAACAAATCCCACATCTACCTTGCATCCAGACACACCTGTATCAGATCCCCCTGTCACTTTTCATGTGGAACCAAAGGGGTTGTTTATATCGGGCTCTGCACCACCTGTGGTGCCTTTTATGTGGGCAAAACAGAGGGAATTCAGGAAAAGGCTATACGAACACACTTATGACATTGAAAAGAAAAAGGAAAGCAACGCTTTTTTCAAACACTCACTTACATGTCCCAATTACAAGTTGTCTTTCATGATCCTTGAACAAGTGAACCCTAACATTAGAGGAGGGGACTGGGAATCGACCTTGGAATACAGGGAGCTTGTCTGGCAACTCAAGCTAGATGCAGGCAGGCCCCGGGTTAAATGGCACACTTAGTATAGGCTCGGTTCTGAAGCTCAGAAGGGCTAGATTATAGCATGTCTCATCCTATTTTCACTATTTTTCAACACTGTTTCTTTGCCCATTGAACACACTTGCCCCAAGTCACCAAGTAGTGCAAATTCATATGCATCATAACATCTATTTTTAAGGCTAACATAACAGTACTACATTGATTCTCATATTACACAGGACTGCTGACTTCAAACTCACTTGGATCACACACAGCTTTTTAAACTTCCACTTGTATTTGTATTTGTATTTCTATCCAAACCTTTTGGACAAGCAAAGTTTTTAATTTCATCATAACACTCACTTGGTTTACCAGTCATGTATAAACAATGCAATGTCAATTTAACCTATGCACATTTTAATGTTTCATTTTATTATTTGGCTGTTCTTTTGCTCAAAACAGTCTCAATTGTTTCTTAATGCAACTCAGCTCTAACCAAACATGTGACTAATTAACATCCTCATTTAAACAGTTGCCTCACTGCAGGCAACTGTTTTTGACTTGAAAAAGCTTGGCATTCTCCAAGCGAAAGCGCTTGTCTGATTTTGCTGTTCTGTACTAACTGACTTTGGATTTTACCATTTGGTCTGATTTTGCTGCTTTGTACCAACTGTCTTTGGATTTTTACCACTTGGCAACTAATAAAGGACTTACCTTTTTTACGAACTATTGTCTTCACTTTGCGGTTCTGGAACTACTCTTCTTGGTGTTATCAGTTTTGCTCTTATTTTTCTTCATCGGCTGAGTAGCAGAGCCAGACTGATGCTCTAGTTGTGACATACGGCCCTTGAGCTGGCATAAAAGATCGCCAAGCTGATGTTTGAGCTCTCTACACACCACAACCCCAACCTGGCTATTGGTGACAGATACCTGTCTGCGCCCGCTCCCGGGGGGGGTGAGCCCCATCCCCTGAGGTGGTTCCACCCAAAGGTGGTGCAAGACCAATGGACAGGGAGGTCCTGGGTTGGGCCGCAGACATGCTGGTGCCTGGTGCCATGGCCAGCTGAGGTGGGACAGGTGGGTCCGCTGGGACCGGCCTTCCCAAATGTGATATAGTGTTTAGATTTCATAATCATATGTAGGTTAGTAATAGTTAACACATTCCAGGGTTAGGTATAACAGCATGCATAGATATTCCCATTAACCCAAACACCAGATACAGAACAGTTGCATAGAAAACAGAACACATGCATATATGGGACCACAATGGTAATAAGAACAGCATGCAGGTACATTGATGGCACCATGCCACCAATGTTGGAATAATTCAATATAGCACATGCATGTGAACAATTAAAATATTTATCAAACAATTGGACATTATCAGAACATAGGTGTCATTACATACCAGTTGGGGTGGGTATGTTGTTTATTGTTGGAGATATGGTTGGGGGGAAGAAACAGATTTCAATTAACAAGTATATTCCTGTAGTCCACATTACTTTCCTAGTCAGTGTTGTTATGTGTACCTTACAAGTCTTACTACACTAGCCTATAGCCTTAGTTTGGACAGTGATATAATTGCTGTCATTGTTAGACATGAACTGGTTTTCCCTGCAGTATACACCTCTTCCCTTGTATACCTGTTGAGGGAATGTTTGTTAACACTAACTAACTGCTTCTACACATATTCCAGATTCTGGGTTGATGTTCACATAGCTATCCAACTCTTTCTGCACAGACTCTTGCCATGTGTTGACCACATGCATGTGTGCCAAGATATATCAAGAATATTGCCCTCTTCAACCTTTAGTGACCTGACACACACATACACATGCTTTCCTACACAGTTATATTATGTAGCACAGTGTGGGTGACAGTGATCAGTGATACTTTATTATTCAGAGAAACCGCAACACTCACAATTCCTTAAAATACCAGAGTGAACAGTACCAGTACAGGTTATAATGGTCTTTATTTCTCAGCACAGTGTTCGTATCTGATGTACCTGTGGGAGAAAATTTTGTTAGCACTACCTGACTGTTGCCACACAAACTTTCAGATTACACATTAGTATTATGCACATACATCTCACTCTGTTACTGTACACACTCTGGTCACAGCTTGACAACATGGGGGATGTAGATAGGACATACTTGAAATATTACTCTCCTAACAGTTTCGGGGGTTGCTACAGTGACAGGTTTGTTCTCATAGATGTTTGACAGTCACTTGTATTCCCTGTTTGCTGGCTAAACATCTGGGATCATCCCACGGACTTTCCAGGGGGACAGAGGGCAGGGGAACAGGCTGCAGATATGGGCCCATATACTGGACATTCTGGCCACATCTGTACAGTTGTGGCATATGATTCTGTATGCAGCCTACATCCACTCCCAGGATTCAGACCATGATTGTGTCTGCTACAACTTAAACACTGTACACCACAGTTGTGTCTGCTATATAGATATTGCTGTATATCTCCTTTCTGCTGTCTGTCTTATTAATCCCCTTTGCTTTTGTATTCTGACCTTGTATTACAACACTCTTATACAGATCTCTTAGACAGTAATATTTTGTAGGACAGTGTGAGTGACAGTGATGTGTAATACCTCATTATTCATAGCAACTGCATCAGTCGCAGTGCTGTACAATACCAATGTAAACAGTACGAGTACAGGGTATCATTCTTGCATTTCTGGGGACAGTGTTGGTATCTGGCAAACCTCTGGGAGAAATGTTTGTTAGCACTACCTGAATGTTCCCACACACAGTACCAGATTCCACATTACTGTTATGCACATACATCTCAATCTGTTACTGTACACACTCTGGCCACAGCTTGACAAGTTGGGGTGTAAATGGGACATACGTGGCTTCTTAGTCTCATAAGGTTTTGAGGAGTTGCTAGTGTGCCAGCTTTGTTCTCATAGATGTGTATCAATCAGTTGTATTTCCTGTTTGCTGCCTATATGTCTGAGATCATCCCACTGATTTCCCAGGGGACAGGTTGATAGGCAACAGATAAGGGCCACTTTAATGGACATTCTGGACATATCTGTACAGTTGTGGGGTATGATTCTGTATGCACACTACTACCACTGGCAGGATTTGAACCATGGCTGTGTGTGCTAAAAGAACAACAGTTCACATCTCAGTTGCACGTGCTATTTGGGTTTTGTTGTCTGCAATTTCCTTGTTTTCTATGTGCCTCTCAGTTGTACTAATTGGCCTCTGGGGATTACACCAGTCATATACAGGCATTCCTACCCATTCAGTTTATGGTGCATGGTGTGGGTAACAGTGCTTAATCCAACAGTACTATTACATGATTGCAAATCTACATTATAATATGATACCAGAGTATACACATGCAGTCTAGCAGTTAGACCTTTATTGTCAGTCTATTAACTATATGAGACTCTTCCTGTCATATTCTCCAGTGTATGCAGTACTTGTCTTGAACAATACAGGTTTTATGCAATTGATTTACTATTACTTTTAGTTTTATTTTCTATGACAGTAAATGCATGAGTATTACTGACTTGCCTCACTATGTAGCCTTGCCAGGTGACTGACGTGGGCCTCCTGGTTCGCGGCCCACTCCACTGCAGCTGTGGGGGGACATAAGAGGAATATTTAGCCAAACCTATCCATGATATACATGAGCTGGCAATTATTACACACATAGTGATGTGATACTTACAGACAACTGGAACATCCCCTGCCACTCTAGCCTCTTGGATCCACTGGTCCAAGAGGTCCCCCATTATGCCGCTTCAGGTTGGCATAGTAATGCCTGACCTGCTCACCAATTTGAGGTATGCCAGTGGCACTGGTGATGTCATGGGTGAGACAGTCCCAGGCCTCCGCCTTAAATTGGGAGCCCTGGTACTGGCCCTGCAGCAGTCTCTGATTATGGTCTTTGACTAGGAGTCCTGCAATGACTCTGGACTCCTGGATGCACCAGCGCTGCACCCGAAAGTGCACACTTTCTCCTTTTCCTGACATGGTGCCTGCAAGGGGAAGCTACAGACAGTTATGAGATGTATTCCCACCTCTTGGGTTTAAGTAGGGCTGATTTCCCGCACTTTTCTATGATTGGCCAGTTTTGAAAAGGCTAGGCTATGGGCAAACCTGCTTACCTAGGGTTGGCATTGTTTAAAGGGGTATATCTCTGGGCACACTGAGTTAGCTAGCTTACACATTGCTTATACCTCCTAAGCTGGCCTGTGCAATGCGTAGCATTGCTTACATTAGACTTTGCATTATAATTCCTTTTTGGCATTGATTTATTATTCATTACACCTTATATGTATGCCCAGTATCCATGATTCATGTGTATGTACACTGTATGGAGTTCTTGTGTTTTACTGGGGACTTCAACGCTATATAACAATTTCACCTGACTTCTGGGCTTACTGCTGTACTCCAGTTCACATATTTATGTTATGTAGTGGGTTAAGGCACATATGTCTGTATACTGATTCCTTTTATAGACTCAGTTTGATTTTACTATGGTGAAGACATGTTTGCAGATACCGCATTCTTCTGTACATCTGTGATGGCTTGGTGGTTAACTACTGTGACTATGGTGTATAGGTTCCTGTGTTCAAGACCTGTGTGGCAGTTTATTTTGTTGATGGACAGAACAAGGGCCATTGGATACAGAGTGATTAAGGCACTTTTGAGCATTTGTAAGTGGGTCTGCTCGGGTTTGTGCGAGAGTAAGCCATGCTAATTTCTGGTTACATATGCTTACAGAGAGTTAGCTTCAGAATTGCTTAACCTGTGTGCACATTGTTTAACCCCACGCAAAAGGGCTTAAACCCACTTACTAGTGCTTAAATATGCTTATTAGTGCTTAAACTTGCTTACTAGTGCTTTATTTATTATGATATTGACACTTCACATGTGCATTTACTGCAGTACTCCAGTTCATAAATATATGTTATTTAATGGTTTATGCAACATAAATATTAGGCATAACATGCTTTGTCATGGAAAATGGAATGTGCTACAGTGGGACTCGAACCGGGAATGCTTGCTCATAAGGTGAATGCTCTGCCCACTTCACTATTGTTATGCTGCTTCATTTGGATATATCTTCCTTGTTATCCTCTTCAGCCATTTAAGCTGGATTTACCCATGCACCTATATTTAGCTTTCATTGGATTTTTAAAATAAAATACACAGGTTTGTTCATTTTATTTCTGTATACTTTTGCTGTTGTACACAAGGGGGACTGTTGTTGGGGATATGTGGAAACCTATGAGCCATCTTGCTCATTTCTTACCCCTTTCTGCTGTTCTTTCCTGCGGCGGCATGTATATTCTGAGAGCTCTGCTCTCCGACGTGCCCCCTGCACTCTTACACTCTCTGTGTAAGATTAGGAGCTCAGGCAGCGCGCCTCATTACTATGCATGGTGTGCTGCTATCTTGCTCCTAAATGGCCACCTCCATGCAGGACTAAGCTAGTCCTGCATGGAGGAATAGTAAATCTGGGAGAATGTGTAAATAAAAACAAAAAGGGAGGGCATTTGATTAATGAAACAGAGTTGAATGAAGCTAAATGGGTCATTGAGCTAACAGCATACAAAACTCCAGGTTTAAATGGGGTTATACCTTTAAGACCTGCACTAAGGAAAAGGAGGGTGCGGTACTGAATGTTAACTGAAGAGCTATATAAAAACTGCAGCTTCATTTGAGTTTTGTATCCGAAGAAGGGATTGGTCCCAAAAGTGCTCATTCCTGTGTTTTTAATTGTGTTTTAAAATACAAGTTTTGAAGCTGTTCAGCGTGGTGGCCAGTAACTGCTTTTTTCTTTTTTTATTTGGAATCTTTGTGGGCAGGCAAGCCTTTGGTGGAGTATAAATAATATTATACTTGCTGGTTATAGTTAACACATACAGTTTTGTCTAAATGTCATCTATTCTTTTACATATTTCCTTAAGTTGAATCAGCATACTGAGATGTAAAATGAATGCCTTGTACTTTTCTCAACAAAACTAGATATATTACATTTCCAGCTTATTCTTTGATGTTCATCATCCTGTTTGTTTTTTCTGCAGTGCCTTTCCCTTTAATTTCACCTACCTTAACTCTCAGCAGTACAGATTTTCACAGAATGCCCAGATTTTTTTCCTCATATTTCTGGTCTGTTCCTCATAAAAACTGTGTTTTTTTTGACAATCATAAGGATTAAAGTCACTAAATAATGACACATTTAAGTTTCAGACTTCATATCCTTCAGTAAATGCATGCTAACACAGATTCTGATAGTCTAGCAAATTTCTATCTTTGTAAGAGCAATGTTTAAAATGTGTCCCTATTTTTGGGCCTTGTCTCCCCATTATGTTGGGCTTTGTCCATATTTCTTGTGGGAAGAGGTTGAGAGGTATGCAACATACACTTTCTTTAATTAGGCAGATGCAAAGAAGAAGCTCTCTCTTCATTGTAAAAAAGGGCTTAAGGGCTTAATTTCTTAGAAAATAATTAGGCCTTGCCTGAAACACATTTGTCAATACACAATCCTCTCCCCAGGTGAACTGTAAGGCTAATGGTCTGCTCACATCACTGTACCTACATGCATACTTGTGTTATTTTCTTTTACTGATCTGCCCTTTATGTCCAGGCTGCACCACTTCTGGTGTAATTTAAAATTTTCTATATACTGAATATACCCCCAAAAGCTTTTGTCCCCAATACCCAGCTAACACAAATATACCAATCCCTTAGTCACATAATCACAGAGGAAAAAAGAATAGTTCTCACACAATGAATCACTGCTAGCATACATACAGAAACATCTAGAGATACTAGCTCAGCATAACAGATGGTATTACAATAGTAAAAGTATTGATCAAAACTGATTTGCATTGTAATTCCAATCCTCCAAAACCACAACAACAGTCATTTTGTATATGCAAATGACTAGGCAAACTGACCCCAGTACTGAGTTTATTAAACTCTGGTGCCTCAGTACATGCCTTCAAGGAGTTATATAAAAGCCACAACTATATTAACATTCCTTTTATACAAAAAGTTAAAAACAATTAATCAATTATATTATTATTACTGGCATTTAATCACTTAAAACCCCCAATAAAACAATAATTAAATTAAACATTTCCATTTATATTCAATATTCAAACCTCTCGGTATTAAAGTATCATATTTTAAAATATATACCATTTCCTTATGCAATAATTTTTCCTTAAGTAAATTGTCATTACCAAATCTGACCCTTATTTGTTCTAAAATAGTACCTTGTAATAAGAATGCATCACTTTGATGGCATTGTTTAAAGTGCAAAGCAACTTGACTCTGTTTTCTGCTTCTTTATATCTTTAATGTGTTCTTGTAATCTGCATTAGTCATTTTCTGTACCACTACACAATTTTTAATGAAATGTGCTTTGATGAAATGCAGTGTCAGTGAAATG
Source organism: Protopterus annectens (assembly GCF_019279795.1). Lineage (NCBI taxonomy): Eukaryota > Metazoa > Chordata > Ceratodontiformes > Protopteridae > Protopterus > Protopterus annectens. The sequence continues at coordinate 1,931,282,762 of NC_056726.1, forward strand.
TGATTTAGATAAAATGAGCTACTGTTTTTTTCTTGTCAGTAAAGGGAACTGTGCATCAAATGAATAGAACTATATGAACCCCCCACACATACACATAAACACATACACACACAGACACACACACACACACACACACACACACACACACACAGATATATATATATATATATATATATATATATATATGTATATGTATTTATTTCCCCTTCACAAGCTTGAGTTAATGAAAGCTCGAAATTCATAAGCTGGAGCCCAGAATCTCGAGTTTCAGTAACTCGAAATTGTGAAGGGGAAACAATCAAAAAAAAAGGAAGCTTACTTACATGTATGCAGGGGGCCGAGTCCCCCTGCACTCTCCCTGCTTAAATGTACCAGCTCCATGACCGCACTATAGCGGAGGAATGGAAATTCTCCTGTTGTGCACTTCTGTATACAGTGAGGAACGGGAGATTTCCCTCATCCCCATTGCAGTGCGATCTCAGAGTTGTTATATTTAAGTAGGGAGGTGTGGGGGGTGCAGGAGAGCTTGCCCCCCCCCCTGCAAAAACATGTTAAAGACATTTTTGAACGTTTTTTACGTATGCTTTAGAATTTCGTGTTGCTGAAAACTTAAGATTCTGAGCTCGAGCTTATGAATTTCGGGCTTTCAGAAATTCAAGATTCTAAAGGGAAACTTATATATATATATATATATATATCAAACCAATTAATATTATCAATCAAGTACTCAGCATACAAGTACACAGCCCTATTATCAAAATCTTGTTTCATGTACCAGATATTCTTTGAGTATAAGCTGGAATTCAAAGTTTCCTGTACAGTTTCAAAAATATAAAGGCAATGCATTCAGGATATAACTGGGGACACACATCTAGTGGCTACTTTTGTTTGCTTTCTTTCCTGAAAGTCTGCTAAACGTTATTGTTATCATTGCTGTTGCTTCTGGAGTGATGTTTATACCCTGAATGTTTTTTGTCTGGGTATGTAACATACAAGAAGTAATTGTACTGGGAAATAAAGAAGTTTTAAGTTGATGTTTTTCATTCAGTTCTCTGGAGTTTTTTGGCAGACACGTTATTGATCCTGCAGTATGAATGTCGTATCTGAAACAGTGTCAGATGATGTCAAGTACATATATATATCCTTGGGCATCCTTACTTCACTTATGAATGCTAAGATTGTAAATATTAATTAGATTAAACTGGTGCCAGTTAAACATGATGAACGCATGAAGCCAGCTGCAATTCCAAAGTAACAACATGCTGATTTAAAGGAACAGCACAATTTTGGGACAAAGTGAATCAAAGCTCTTCTCACACATTTATTGCAACTTAAGTCTAAACTGGATGATATTGAGAATTGTACAAAAAGGAATATGCTCCCTGTTCTAGGTCTATATAATAATTTTGAATGCATGGATCCCTATAATTCTCCATTCGAAAAGAAAGGAAGAGCATTGTCTGTACAGGCATCCATGTTTGCAAATCAAGGAGGGGTAAAGCATAAGCTGTTTTGAGTAAATCATGGTGCTCAGGCTGGGATCTCATTACCAAATCCTACTTCAGAGGAAATGACAGATGTGTTTTCTGGCCCTGAAGTACAAGATGTGGAATGATCAAAGAGACTTGGCTGCAATCTAAGGAAACAGGTTCATCTGCTTTTGTTGTTCCCCCTCATCAGGGTAATAACTGGCTCTTATTAACTTCTAAGTCAGTAATCAATCTAAAATATTTCATGTTATACATGTTTTTGATGTTGATGGGGGCTTGTCTATTAAATCTTGGCTTTGGAATGCATAACTCAATTTATTTTTGATGGGCATGCCTATGAGTAATATGCTCAGTTTACATTTATCTGGATTTATTGCATAAAACTTTTCTTATGTTTATGTATCATTTTTACTGGTTGATGAACTCTAATTTTTTCTGGGTTTCTTTCAGTGCATTCAATATTGTAAATAACAATGCTGGTCCCCCACTGTCAATTACACAGATGTAAGATTCGCTTCCTTCAGCTCTTGTTCTTAACCAACATTAGTGCATCTGTTATCAGTTTCTTGTGCACTATCTCCAAAGCTGTATCTCTGGCATTGGTTCATGTTGTAATACATTTGTTTCCATCTGTACATTTCAAAAATGAATTGGCACTTCAGTTCACTTGAACAGCCATACTTCAGCTACTATTAACTAACTACATCACCCACTCATCATTAAATTTTAGTAGTGCCACTTGTATTAGAGTTTATTCTGCCTGTAGATGACACCATTCCTAAAGTCAGCCAGCCTAGAGGCCTTCAGTATCTTTTTCATGTGGTAGTAATTGTGACTGCCATTTCCCCTGAGTTCAAACCCTCGAAAGATGTTTGTTGTCAAAGGACTCTACTCAACCCATATCAAAGAAATATATAAAAAGACTCTCCATGTAAACCCAGACTTTCTATTTTAAGTCAGAATAGTGACAATGCTGAATGGGTAGCCTCCGTTCCTTGTAAGACTACATAATGTGTCTCTTAGTTATTGCCACTAGCAGTTGACCTTTTCAGTGACCAGATCTCATATACTTTAGAGGACATGGATACAGTATACAGACTCCCAAATAAGGCAAACCACATTTTTTATCCATCCAGAGACGGGAAAAAATGTTTCCATGTCTAACTAAATTGTGCTGTCGGACTGCCTTAAAAAGGTATTCTTACATCCTATTCACATAAATTCCATCCTCCTTATTGTCTGCCAGTGACTCTTATGTTCAAAAGTTATGTCTTTAAGTCATCCACTTTTTACCCTAATGACACTGAAATATTTAAATGAAATGATATATGTTTTATAAGATTGTGTGGATGAAATTATGAATATAGTGAGATGGCCACCAAAGAGTGAAACCAAAGAAAAAAGCTTTGCAATCAAACAGCCATGGCCAAGAGACTGGTTACCACAGAACAGGATCTAGATTTTTATATGATGGCACTCCTACCTGCATCTTAACCTTTTTTAAGGATGTTAAAGTGCTTTTCCTTAATACTAATTAGTTCCTGCTCTACAGCACAAAAAGAATAAAGCAGCTTAAGGCCATGAAGGCAAAAGGCAAGTCTTTGCTGCAAGACCTGACTTTCATCCCCTGCAGCATACCTTTTAAGATCATGAAACAGTCACCTACGACCTCGGTCCTGACAAACCATACAAAGCAAAAAGCAGGAGCAGTAAGGGTTGCATTCTTTTCATATATGCAAACAGCAGCTATGATGAAAAAATGTACAGATCCTTGGTAAGACTGTAAAGCAGAAGTACAACTTTTCAGGGTGACTGCAGATAGTTTTGGTTGGCTGTATAACACTCACCAAAGGAGATGCTCTAGGGAGGGATGTTCCTTCACACAGCCATCCTGAATGTAACCACAATAGACATATGGATTTGGGAAATGTTGAAAGCTTCCCTCCTCCCCAAGCATCCCTGATCTGATATTGTAATGAGGTAAAAGCAATGGAAAAATAATTGCATAAAAAGTCTTTAACAAAGATGCCATGTAATCTCCAGTAAATAGTGAGGCAACTGATTTTATTCTTACTTCTATTCAAAACCAGAAAGAACAGGTATCATATACCTAATTCTGGATATTAGTGGTCTCTTCCTTCATATGACCAAAGATGTTTTTAAAATAATATAATTTCAGGCCATTGTGGCCATTTTACCTGCCACTCTTGTGGAAAAGTGGTTAGGAGTATTGTCTTTTATGTGTAATTTTCTGAGTTCAATCTCTAATAACTGAAAGCATCAGTTGATTTCTCATCTAGTAGCTAGCACAGAAGAGTAGGCCATGAGCTGATATAAGCCTGCTTCCTGTAGTCCAGGGACTGATTCCACGTGATTAATGTAATCAAGTTACTTAAAACGAATATCCTCAGCTGCATGCCTGGAAACAAGTTGTAAAAGACTGAATGTGATCTTTGCACCTTAAAGATGTTTACTTGTGCATAAAAATATACAAAAATTGAAGAAAGTTCTAGCTGTTCTTCACAGCAGCCACTATCTTCCATTATGGGTACCTACCATCCAGACTTTCTCAAGCCCCACTGTATTCAGCTACTGCCCATCATCTAAGGGAATCAAAGCATTCACATATTTGTTTGACTGGTTGCTTCATAAAGAAAGGATGTGGTCTGATTAAGGGACATGCCTTTGCAAATCTTCTAGACTTTAAAAATAAAGGTCAGGCTCAACAAGTTACATTTTCATCACTCCCAAATTGTAACTTTTCTGCGCTGCTCTTTGAAAAACATATGTTGGACAGCTTTAGTTAAAGAGATAACTCATTATTTCATATTTATCCTTCTTTTTCTACCATCCTATTGCCCTAGTGACTGTGGTACTGACACACGTTTGCATCTGTGATCATAGCTCCATTTACTAATATCAAATAAAGGTTTTTGTCATAGACTCTTGCATTTTTGTGGCATCAATTCTCAGATCATTTAACCTTTATAATTTTTTGGATTTCTTAACAATACAGGCAGTGGTTAAAATAGCAGTTATATCCCCTAGATATCCATTGGAGGAACAATTCCTGGACTCTTAGTCAGATAAAAGTACTTATGAAAGATGCTTCTGGGCTGAGTTGGGAAAACACATTTATCAACCAATTCAAATCAAGTCACTTGGTCTTTTTCAGAGTCCAGACATTACACCAGACAAATGACAAGAACAGCGTTGCTAGGTCTGAAAGTCCTAAGGTGTTCATTACCATACTTTCAGTCAAATGGCAGTGGTTGAATACATGAGCAAACAAGTTGTGCCTCATTATTATCCCCTTTGCAGGGAATCCAGATGAATGTGGGATGGAACATGGCTAAGCTGAACTACACAGTAGATAGCAGAATACATGTTCTTTCTTCCTTTCTGGATCCTCAAGAGCATTGTCTTTTTGAGAAGAACCACAAAGTTCTTTGAACTGTAGCTGAAATAACAAATCCACTCAGGGAAGGAAAATGTGACTTTTAAGCAACAGAACAAGAGTTGGAAAGTTTGGCAGAGTTCTGGATTTGTGGTTCTCTGATTTTTTCATAGTCTCAGAAGCTGACAAGTATGTCTTTCCTCATTCTCTGAATGGGCAATGTTATCTGTACCCCGTTAGCTGTCTCCATGATGCAGACTACAAACATTTCTTCATCCCTTTTAGCATGCTGTGCCCTAGATTTAAGTGCCATTGCATAATTTGCCTACATTTCTTCTTTTCCCAAAACTACTACTGTTAAAAGTGAAATGTCTGCCGGCTACTCTCATTTTATTAGTGTTTTACTGTACACCATGATCATGGGTGTAGAGGTTTGTTGTCAGTTCATTCCAACTTCTGACTCAGTCCAAATACCACACATCCCCCCCCCCCCCGCCCCCTTGAGGGGAAAGATATCCAGTTTTACACATGCTAAGATCATCTGTTTGGCTTCTTCTGTTCCAGGTACAACAAGACAAACTTATTTGTCAAACTGAATGTAGAAGACCAGTTTGAAAGAATCAATGGAGTAAGATGCAATGCCTTCAGCTGATATGCTTACTTATTTTCGCAGAAGACATTTTTTCATTCAAAACTTTTACCTACATAGATGTTAAAGGACAAAAGATAACAATCTCATCAGTAAAACCACTAAAATGTTGGAATTATTACACAAGCACAAACTTGGCCTGCTATATGACTTGAAACAAAACATTTACAAAATAAATTAAATGTGGTGGCTAGCCATGCTAGGCCATGTCAACTGATTTACACAATGAAGTGTGAAATTATTGTTGTATACTCTGCCTGCTGCCAGACAGGCAGAATTATGATGCATACATCTTTTGCATCCTTTACTTTTTCTTCTCCCGCTGTTTGCAAGAAGATAAAATGTTTCTTTTCATGTCTGTTGTACCTTGCTTGTTTATGAGAAAAACAAAACAATCCTTGATCATGTCAATCAGCTTAGACTGCATTCTTCCATGTTCTTGTACAGTAAATTTTGTTACATTATATAAGGATGCCTAGCATTGTAAAACTGTCCTGTGCAAACCTGACTTTTAAAAACAGTTGTGAAAATATATACTAAAATCACTTTTAAAGAGACAGATACATATTACATTTATTTACTTATTTATTTATTTGACATTTGTTAACTGGCTTAGTCCGGCTGGGCAGTAGAGCTCTTTTTCAGTGGAGACCAGAGGAGAAAAGCTCCACAAATAAACAAATACAAAAACAAAACATCATACAATATTAACATACAAGTGCATATACATAGGAGAAAGAGAATACAACTTATAAATGAACATGTTAGATTACAAGACTAATGTTGAGGGTTTAAACAGCCATGGTACATATTAAGTATATAAAATATACTATAAAAAGTTAGATTCTATCTAACAATTACCATCATAGAGAATTTCAAGGTTGGTAGAATATCATAACGACCTTAAATGAGTAGTTGTGGTAATGTATGCGAGCTGAGAGGGAACGGGAGGAGGAGAGGGAGTCGTTTAGGTGGGAGTGGGACAAGGACATGTCCAGGAATTGGTAAATAAATCCTTTAGAAGTTTTTTGAAGTTAAGGAAGTTGCTGTTTGTTCTTAGAGAAAGGGGAAGTCTGTTCCAGGCATTGGCAATGGAGCGGCTGTATAAAAGTTTGCCAATATGTTTATTGTGTTTGTAGATGTCTAACAGGTGTAGGTCTGTGCTACATAGGTTACACTTAGGAGAGTAGGGAGTGATGAGGTCCATGAGGGCAGGACAGTGGAAGGACTGATTTAAGATAGTGAATGTGAGGTGGAGTTGGGGAAGAAAGAGTTGGCTATGTAGCTCAAGCCATTGTAGGTTTTTAAAGCTATGCAGTGGTGATAGCAATAGGGAAGGTTGGCAGCAAATCTGACTATTTTGTTGTAGGTGGTTTCAAGTTCAGTTAATAGACTGGATTGAATGTTGGTGAGAATAGGAGCTGCATAAAGTAAGGTTGGGAGAAGAAAAGTCTGTGCTAGAGCGAGGTATTTTTTTTGTCTGTATAAGAGACCATGTTTTTGATGGGTCTTTTTCATGGCTTGCTGAATATGTATGTCAAACTTTAGTCGGTCATCTTTGATTATACCCAGACATTTAGTATGTGGTTCAACAGAGATAATTGTATTATTAAGAGAAGATACTGTGAAGGTATTTTTGTGTTGCTGCAGTGATTTGTGGAGGAAGAGTAGAAACATTGTTTTTTTAGGCCTGAGACGTATTTGATTATTGGTCAACCATTTTTTGACTGAAAGGAGGGAATCCTGAGTAAGAGCAAGGAAGTGGGGAAGGTTATCAGAGCATCAAGTAATAGTGGAGTCATCTGCATATTGTATTAGTGAGGAGTTTGGACAGGAAGTCTGTAGGTTATTTGTAAAGATATTAGAAAGGAAAAGTACAAGAATAGACCTTTGGGGGACACCTGTTTGGAATGGGAAGAAGGAGGAGGAGGCAGAACGCCATTTGACAGATTGGAATCTGTTGGAGAGGTAGCTGGGGAACCATAGCAGAGTAGAAGAGGAGAGCTTAAGAGAAGAACGTTTTGAGATCAGTAGGGTATGGGAAATGGTTCTGAAGGCTTTAGATAGGTCAAGGAAGAGACATGAGACTAGTTTGTTATTGTCCCGTGCTTTGGCAATATTCAGTGTAAATGAAATGAGAGTTGTAGACATGCTATGGTGAGGACGGAAACTGTGTTAGTGGGGGTTAACAGGTTGTCTTGTATGATGTGTTTGAGAAGCAGGTTATGAATACATTTCTGGAATTTTGGGTAAGGGGATAGTATGGTGATAGGTCATTAGTTGTCTGATTCAGTTGAATTCTCACCTTTGTGGAGGGGTATGACATAGGATTTTTTTTCCAGATGCCAGGGACTGTGTTCTCTTGAACTGACCTGTTTACTAATATGGAGACTGGATGTTTAACAGAGTTAGCTGCAAGTTTAAGAAATAGAGAAGATAAGTTTTCAGCAGAGGGGGTGTGGGTTTTCATTTTGGTAAGAAGAGATTTAATGTATGTAGTACAGACAGGTTTAAGACAAAACTGGGTGGAATTGGTAGAGGGAAGGGGAGACGGAAGTGTTTTCAGGTTTAATTAACATTTTTGTAGAGTTAAGAAAAATGGCAATGTCTGTTGGTGAGCTGTTAGGACTGGGGCTTGGGGTAGAAGGGTTGCCTGGATGTAAGAGTTTGTTAATACTATTCCAAAACTTTTTTGGGTTGGAGTTGGAGTTATCTAGTCATTTTTGATCGTATTGTTGTTTGTCCAGATCAACTTGTTTCTTGGTTAGATTTTTAAGTTCTCTAACGTTTGGAGATGGCGACAGGAGATTGTTTTATTTTCAGATTTTCTAAGTGCTGTCTCATTTAAGCATTAGTTTATGGGTGGATTGGGGTTAACCATAGAGCAAAATTTGTTTTTCTTCTTATTTTTCTAGTGGGGGCTAAGGAGTTTAGGATATTCAGGAAGGTGTTGTCAAATTTGGAGACAGCCTCATAGAGTAGAGAAATGACCAATTAATAGAGACAATTATTGAAGGTATCTGGGCAGAAATTAAAGAGATTACAGCTGTCTTTGTATTGGTGAGGTTTTAGCAGATGAGGTGAGTGTCCTAACGTGGGTAGGGAGATGGTCACTGAGGGAGTCAGGTAGAGTGGTGACATTGTGATACAGATTTGGGTTAAAGGTGATGATGCAGTCAAGGGTAGTGCTGTTATTTTGTTTTTATTGATATGGGTGGGAGAGGTGATGAGTTGAGAGAATCCAAAAAGATTGATGCTAGTATCAGGAGAGCAGGAATTGAAGGAGTTCTGGTCAATATTGACATCACCTAGGATGATAGTCTCATAAGAGATGTTTTAAGATGCCCAGGAGAGAAAGTGTTCGAGAGTATGGATGATGTTGCCAGGTGGGATATAAATTGCTACAACAGCTAGGTTTTTGTGATTATTTAATTTACAGTTAGCAATAAGAATTTCAGCTGGATGGAAAGAGGGAGGAGATGTAGTTAGAGGATAGAGAGAAAGTTTGTCAGAGTATACAGTAGCTACACCAGCACCTCATTTCTTATGGTGATTGAGGCAGAGGATGTTGTAACCAGGGGGGAGGATTTCAAAGTCTGTAATATGGGGTTGTAACCATGTTTCTGAGAGGATGAGAATATCAGAGCTGTAGAGAGAGATAAAGGCATGGAAAGAAGTAACTTTGTTAGCAATGCTTTCAACACTGAGGAAGAGTATTTTCAAGGTTTTGGGGTGTGAGGTTGAGGAGTTTGGATAGGGAGTATAGGAGGGTGAGGAGGGAGAATGATCAGATAATGTAGAGGAGTTGTTAGAGGAGTTAGTATGGATACCTGTGGTTGGGTTGGAGGGTGGGCCAGGGATGGGGTGAATATCAACGGCCAGCAGAAGGCAGTGGTGGCTGGTGACTTCAAATTAAAGGGGTCTGCAGGATACAGCTGAATGGGTGGGGCCAATGGGGAGGGGTGTGACCAACTAGAAAGGGGTGGAGCTATGCTCAAAACCACAACAACTGGAACTTTAATTAAATACACTGCCCTGGGTGCTAAACTGTCATTACGAGAGTCCAATCAAGACAAAATGAAGTATAGAAGAAAAAAATATTTTAATGCATTGGCTACATGACAACTTACTTAATATCTAGATGGAAACACAAAGGTTGTGAGGTATGAACAAATACATTGCTTTTTAAATACATTACTGGAATGCCAGTCAAAATCAAGTATAAAAAAAAACAAGCAGCACTCAGCTCAAACCACTTCTCCTTGCACTGCAGTTCTAATTATAATTTATATTCAGCTTTATAAAATTACCAAGTAACATGCTGAAAGTAGCAATCTCTGTGATACCCCCACTTGTAAAAATGTTTCTTATCCAAAAAAGACCTGCTGCCTGTCAACAACTATCTACTTGTTTCATGGAGAACACATGATCAAAGTAAAAAATGAGCAGCGAACAAGAAACAAGCTCCAGCGAACAAGAAACAAGCTAAAGATAAATTGCTTAAAGGATTGCTGCACAAGTTATGGACCACACATGATAGATTGGCATTCTATTTAGTTTACAGGTAAAACCTGCAAAGATAACTGCAAGTCTCCAGCAAATGTAATGAGCTTCTGAAAATACTGTAATCCTGTCCTTTATTACAAATACTGTTATATGCATTTCAATACCTAAGGCTTATACGTTATCTAGTTATGTAAATATTCTCTGCATGGCAACAACGAAAACGCTTTCAATGTTGGTAATTCTTTAACAGTATGCTTATTAGAGCTTACTTGCATCTTACAATCTCAGACAAGCTTACCTGATGGTCATTAAAGCATTGCTACTTTAATACAGAGCAACAGGGCACTGCAACATCATGCATTTTCTGAATAATAAGAAGCATAAATCAACAGTATAAAAATATGACAGAAAACCAGAACATTCTGCAAAATCAAGGACAGATGAAAAGCCACAGTCATACTTGTGGTCTACGTTGGATGGGGGAATACTCTGCACACTTACACTGCATAACTGCTCCTTGCCTTGCTTGGACACATCCAGAGCCACTACAATGGGGAGTGGAGTGCAACAAGTAGGTTGTTGTGTCTTTCGGCTTTTCCCGGTTAGGGGGTCACCGTAGTGGAACTCCGGTCCGCTAATGATTGGTAGTTGATTTTTACATGCCGAGTTACAGCCCTGATGCACAACCTTCAATGAAGGTATGCCCATTCATGCATGCCTCCATGCAGGAGATGCTCTAGCACACTCTAGCTGAGAATTGAACTGGACAGCGTCTTACTGTGAGGTGACAATGCTATCGCAGCACCAACAAGTAGGTCACAGTTTGAAATGTCCCTGACTGACGGCGCAGTGGTGCAGCGGTTAATGCCGTCGCCTCACAGCAAGAGGTTCTCCGGTTCGATTCCCGGCTGGGGTGCCTTCTGTGTGGAGTTTGCATGTTCTCCCTGCGTTCGCGTGGGTTTCCTCCGGGTACTCCGGTTTCCTCCCACATTCTAAAAACATGCTTCTGGAGCATTTCTCCCCGGGCCTCCGCTGAAAACAGGATCTGTGGAACCTAGTCAGACTTTCCCGGTCAACAAATGTTAAATAAATAAATAAATAAAAATGTCTCTGACACTCATACCTTTCAACCTCAGAGCAAAAAATCTGGACAAAGCCATACACAGAAGTGGGACACAGGCCCAAAAATAAAGACAATTTTTAAATATTGCTCTTATAAACTTAGAAAGATAATAGAATAATAGTAGGTCTTGCATTAGTATGAATTTTTAAAAGGTATGAAATCTGAAACTCAAATGTCTGCCATTATTTTCTAACTTCAATCTTTAATGATTTGCTACTAATTTGCCAGAAAACCACAATTTTATGAAAAACAGACCAAATATGTTAAGCAAAAATATAAAATTGCCACACAATACAGCTGGGAACCTGTCAATGAAGGGACACCCATTTAAAATTAGTACTGTTAACTTGAGCAGCTGATAAAATAAGAGCATCTACATGTATTTCTGAAATAAAAGTAATCTATAAATCTGATCATTACAGTTATTTATAATTGTAAACTCTCCACGTTTTCTTCCAAAATTGCTATTTTGCAGAGGGATTATTAGGGGGAGGGCAACATTTTGAGCCAAAATTAGAGACAGTTGAGAGGTTTGGATATTCCTAATTCTGTAAATTATTATTATTTATTTGCACGTACCTCTCAACCTCTTAATACAGGAAATCTGGATAAGGCCAAATATATTGGGGTAACATAGAAACAGTACTAAAAAGACAGTTGATAGAATAACAGGTCTTGCTTTAGCATGCATTTTTATGAAGGTTATGACATCTGAAACTCAATGTCTGTCATTATTTAGTGACTTCATTCCTAAATGATTTGGCAGAAAACCACAAATTTTATGAGGAAAAAAACAAAAATAAAAAGCAAAAATCTATTCATTCTGCAAAATTCTGGACAGTTGAGAGGTATAGTTCAGCTGGGGCTGTCTGAGTTTGCTGCCCCCCCCCCACACAAAATCATGGTCGAATGGAGCTTCCCCCCTGCAGCCATTCTAATGTCCCATTCCTTGGTTATTTTGCCCCATTTGCCATAAACACTGTAATGTGCATACTGCTTTACTTCTGTGATGATATGGATTTCATTTGAAAGTTTTATTTTATATTTTACAGCAGAAACCCTAATAGATATCTGCTAAACAAAGCAATGCAGTCTCACAATGAAAATAGACTTAGCATTAAAACTTCTTTGCCCTTGAAACTCACATTCATTGAAACAGCATTGAAACCCACATTCAAAGAAAATACATTTTGCCAGTGGCAGATAAAGATTAATTTTGGGCTATTTTCAAATCATAGGCCCCTTGAACACGAAACATACACATGCTCTTTGATACACCTTCCTGACTGCATTAAATTATATTCCTTGTACAATACAGTGCAGTTGTTAGAGGGCATTTTAAATTTATTGTTTTGAACATTTTTCCAGTAAACAATGAACAAAATGCATGCACCAGTAATGACAAAGCTGCCCAATTCAGAACATTTCCATCATAAAAGTCTACTCAAACTTCTACAGTCCACCAGTATTAGTAAATATGCACAATCTCTGAAGAAGTAAAATTCATCTAAATAATTCCACATTAAAGAAATCTGTTAACTAATGAAGAGGTTACTGCTAGCAAAAACTTTATATCTCATTGTTTCATCTACAAATAAAGTGCCTGTTGCCTTTGAGAAATAAATTGCCTATGTTGCATTAAAAAAATGACAATGCTAGTAATATCACAATAGGGAATGGATGGCAAACTGATAACAGCTTCATAGTTACTAGGTATCTTTGCCAAAGAGGACTGCAGCATCCATCCCCTTTACAACAGAGTACAGTATCAGTAATGGATCTACCTACTGTGGGAGTAGAACCCACAGCCTTCTGCATCAAAAGCAAGTACACTACATGTTGTCCTATTTATAATGTAAGCAGACTTGGCATAAGCAGCACTAAACTTTTGTTCCCCTGCAGCTCTCAGTTCCTTGTAAAATCTACTCAACACTCAGCTGTATCTCTGAACTTTGCAGCACAAGAAATCCGGAAAAAGCCAAAATGTATTGGGGGTTGGGGACAAAAGCTTAAAAACGAGGGACACATTTTAAACATTGCTTGTATAATGTTGGAAAGTTGCTAGAATAAAATGTTGTGTTACTATTATATATTTCACTACAAAGTATTGAAGCCAGGACCCTGTGCAAGATAGCCAGAGGAACATACCACTATGCCAAATCATCTATTTTTATGAAAGAAAGGAAGACTGAAACTTAAATGGCTACCATTTACTGAATTCAGTTCTCACCATAGCTGTCAACATCTTAGCACACAACATCTGAACAAAGCCAATAATGGGGGAATACAGCCCCCAAACATATTCAGTGAGTTCAGTTATAACCATAGCTCTCAACCTTGGCACAAAAAAACCTGGACGAAGCCAATAATGGGGGAATACAGTCCAGAAAATAGGGACAAATACCCAATGAGGACACTAAAGCAAACCCACACAAACACAGGGAGGACATGCAGACTCCACACAGAAGGCAACCCAGCCAAGAATCAAACCAGACAACTCGTAGCTGTCAGGCAACACTGCTACCACTGCACCACTGCACTACTGGCTGTGTTAAGTAAAGTAACAAAAATACAGAAACCACAGATTTTAATGAGGAACAGAACAAATATGAGGCAAAAATCTGCAAATGTTTTACAAATGGTGGTGTGTAGGGAATTCAGGCTCTTGTCACTTGGGCCCACAGTTCAGGGTTCAAGCCTTATTCTCTACCCACCACCACGAAGCAACTGGGGCATTTTACAAACACACACAAACACAGCTATGTCCTCTGCAGCAACCAGCTCCTCTGTAGTGATCCTGCAGCCCAATCAGTCCTCCATGATGGCCTGTGCATGCTGTTGGGTCTCCTGTGAGATGTGAGGAGGCTGGAGCCTCCTGTGGGTGATGCAGTCCGGTGACCTTCTGGTTTGTGCAGTCGTCACTGCACAGACCTCTGGGTTTAAAAGGGTGAAGTTTCCGGACTGCCTAACAGACCAGTCTGGAGCTCAGAATGCCTGAGCATGCGTGCTTGGAGTTCTGGTCTGCCTAACACAGCAGTCAGGAACTAAGCACGGAGTCCAAGAATTTTCATTTTAATATGTTCTACGGTAGGGAGAATAGTGAATTTATTTAATCCATTTTACAGGTGGGGACCAATTTTACAGGTGAAGAGGCTGCAGTCCCACAGTCCTATAGCACAAGCCACCCCTGGCAGAAGGCTTGGAAAGGAGGGTTTGCATGCTGTGGTAAGAGGGCAGTAGAAGAGAAATTTGGGTTTAGGTTTTGTGGGTGGATAGGGATGAAGAAGTATTTTAAATTTATGTAAGAGAGTTTGAAAGTGAGTAAACAGTGAGGGAGCTATTGAGAAGTTTATAGAGGTTAATGGATTAAGGGAGATAGTAGACGAAGAGTGGGAATGGTGGTAGCAGGAATGATAGGAGGTGGAGTAGGAAAGACTGTGTAGAAGGAGGGAGTTAAGCAGGATGAGTGACATCATGTATGTTGAGTGAAGGAAGTCAGAGTAGTTAAGAGTTAATTAGAGTAATAGGATGGAGGAGGCAGTTTTGAGTGACTGGATAGCTAGGATTGACTGGAAGGAGGAAACTGAGTGGCTATGGGGGTGTGGTTAATTAAAGGGAGTGCATAAGCTTGAGGAAAGTGGGGGGTTGAGGGAATGGGGGTAGGGTAGGGGAACGGATTGAGCCTGAGTGAAGCAAGAGAGAACAGAGCAGATTGAACCAGGACTTGGAGAAAGATGTGAGATCAGTCAGCTAGCCCAGGTCAGTATCTAAAGGTGTCTTTTTATCTATGTGAACTCAAAAGTAGATTCACATAGTCACATAAAATAATGATTTGTTTAACACCATCCTAGTGAATTAAAATCATTTTGCCTTTGAACTTCATCAAAAAATGTTGATACTTTCCCCATCCTGTGTTTCTCTGTCCTAGATGTTGGATACCTTTGTGTCTGGACCCAATTGTTCCTCCATTAATGTTCATGTGCAATTACTGTTTACAGTGGTGATTTTTCTGACTCTTTGAAAATATGTAAGGCCTGCATTGAAGGCACGTGTTCTCCAAGATCTAGCTTTGTCTTGTGGCATTTAGGTAATGTCAAAGAAAAATCAGTCTAGCCACTCATTCAGTAGCAGACTTAGCAGAGCTAAAGTTATTTTATTACTTCAGCGTATTTGCTATTTCATAAGGATAGGGATTTCGTGAACATTGATTCTTCTTTCCTTCTGGAAAGCAGCTGCCAAATCTAACATTACGGTGCATCAGTTTTGCTGCAGACTCCCCTCATTTTTCAGATAGTCAGAGATACATTTTATACTTCAAGACCAAATTCTATACAAAATGGTCATCAGCTGAAGGAAGAGAGAACAAAAATGTGACTGAGAAGTGGCATGGAGAGCTGAGGCATTGAACAGTCTCTCCTGTGGTACTATGTTTGATACTTTTTGCCCTTGTTTGCCTATTGCATGGCCTGGAGCAAGTAATTCAACCTGATATTGCCCAAGGTTGGCTCTGAAAAGGGCCAGTGTGTGCATTGGACTTACCTATTTAACAAATAGGTATTCTTATTAACTGGCTTTTAAACTGTATTATGCATGATAAATCTCTTTGTAAAGTTCGAAAGAGACCATTTAATAAGAACTCTAGGTGCTTCTGTAATACTTTCTCCATTGCTTTCAAAGATATAACTATGATCTGCATGGGCACCTTTGTGAAGCAGTACAAACTAGACATGATTCTATTACAGGACATCCTTTGAGGATGCTGTTATCAAAGGGAACATGCAGCAGTTTTTTACATCTTAGAAGTCTATAATGCTAAGGCTATTGTCTTCCTGCCCTGCAACCAAACCTCTTAAAATCACTTACAAGATTTATGTGTAATAATCACCACAAGACTGACTCTGAGAAAATACTCTGGCTGCATAACAATTGCCTGTTTTTAATAGCCTGAGCTTAAATAGAATGTATGATGCTGAAATAGATCCTTTGTTGTTATCAGCACTGGGAAGTGCTTCCAACAAGTTTGCAGTGAGAAAGACCTGGAGGTTTGCAGAATGGCAGTGAAGTTAGCAGGAAGGGCTGAATGCAAATAATGGCAGGTTTCCAGACTTTGAAAATATAGAATGGCTAGGCAAAATTAAACTAGAAGTGTCACTAATTTCTGCTCTTTAACCAAAGCAACTTCTCAGATCTTCATCATTATATTCTGACAACTAACTCCAATGATTACGTCTGAGAAGTTAATGAACTCCTTTCATGAGTATAGGGCTTAATTCCTTACCTCCATTGTCATTGTAGATCAATTCTGAAGAGTAATACTTGCATCCAGAGGACTAATTTGGTTAACAAAAAAAAACACTGTACTTGAAGAAGGATGTTTTTCCCTTTCACTACTGATTGGCAAGAACAGTGTATTCTAGAGCATTCTTCATAGGTTGAATTGTGTCAGTCTGTTCCAATCTGCGTTACCCTTTATTATATGGTTTGGCATTGCCACACTTTCTGATTATCCATATTTTATACAGTATGGCCATGGTACTTTACTGTGGGATTATCTGCCTCTGTTCGATAAATTTTGACTACACAGGAGAACAGGCTAGAAATGGTGTGGGAATTGTGGTGAGGAAGAGGCTTCAGAAGACAGTGTGGGATGTCATCAGAATTAGTGACAGACTCATAGCAATATGACTGCAGCCTAATGATAGGGCAGTTCATAATCTCAGCTTATGCCCCACAGCAGGGTTGTAATAGTGAGGGAAAGAGTGCATTTAGGCAGCAATTGCAGGACCTCCTAGATAAAGCAGGGAAACATGAATTAGTGTTAATAATGGGTGACTTGAATGTACATAACAGGACAGACAGAACAGAATATCTGGACTGTGTGGGTCCACATGAGTTGGGCGACAGGAATAAAGAAGGAGAGTCCATTCTACACTTCTGTCTGGCAAATGGCTTGATAGTAACCAACACATGGTTCAGACAGAAAGACACTCACAAGAAGATCACATAGAAGATTGGCCAATATGCAACTCAGATAGACTTCTTCCTAGCAAAGAAAGGGTACTGGTGGTAGAATCAATGATTTTAAAGTCATCCCTAGAGAAACAGCTGGTCCACAACACAAACCACTGGATGCAACAATCAGTTTCAAACAGTGGTCAGAGAAGGCTCTAAAGCCAACAGAGACCAGGCTGAAGACCTGGAAACTGACTTGAGAGAAAGCACAAGAGTTCAGGGAATTACTCAGAACTCTAGCACCTCAAAAAGAAGAGGAAATAGGTGGAGTTGAAGAAGAATGGCAACACCTCAAAATAGTATGTGTGAGGACTACAGAACAGATATGCGTCCAAGCTAGATCTTGAAACAAAATGCATAAGGAAAGCTGGTGGTGGAATGCAAAAATCCAGGAAGTTGTTAAAAGAAAGAAGGAGTGCAGAAAAAATAGGAGATAGAAAAAACAGACCAGGTTAGGAAAGAATACTGGTTGGTTAACAAAGAAGCTAAGAAAGGAGTTGCAATGCAAAGAACTAGGCATTAGAGGTACTCTACCAGCTTTTGGAAAGTAAGACCAAATGGCAGAAAGAAACTATATCAGGTTGCAAGGCAAAGACAGAAAGATAAAGAAGATAGTCAGATATCCTTCATAAGGGATGCCAGCAACAACCTGCTCACCAGTCCACAATACACCAAAGGAGTACTTACAGCAGCTTCTGAATGAAGAAAACCCCACAGAAGCTGTACTGCTCCAGACACAAACTACAATGAGAGAAGAGGAGGAGCCCACCGTAGGAAAAGTAAGAACAGCACTAAGGAAAATGAAGCCAGGGAAAGCAGAAAACTCAGATGAGGTTACTGCAGATATGATAAAGATGATGGTGAGATAGAAAAGAAACAGCTCCTGAGGGTAATCACAGCAGTGTGGAGAGAAAGGTGTATGACATATGACCGGAGAATAAGCATACTAGTGCCAGTGTTCAAGAACAATGTTCACAACTGTGGGCAGTACAGAGGTATCAAACTCCTATCACATTGTATGAAAGTACTGGAGAGGGTGACTGATAAATGAATACAAAGAGTAGTAGAAAGTAAAATGGGCGATGGGCAGTTCAGATTCAGATCAGGATAAAGCACAACCAATCCAATGTCTGCAGTGAGACAGGTGGTTGAGAAGAAGCTAGAGATGAGGAACGAGTCCAACTGGGCATTCTTAGACTTGAAGAAAGCATATGACAGGATCCCAAGAAAGCTGATTTAGGCAGCTCTGCAGTTGTTTGAAGTCCTAGAAACATTGATAGAATTAGAGCAAGCTATGTACAAGAACCTAATGACTCAAGTATGAACAGTGTTCATTCTTACAGAGGGGTTTGCAGTGGTAGTGGGTGTGCACCAAGGTTTGGCTCTGAGCCCACTGCTATTTATTCTTGTGATGGACTACATAAGCAAACAGGTTGGAGGGGACAGATAAAGAAAATTGCTGTATGCAGATGATGTGGCAATGTAGGCTAACTCTGAGCAAGAACTTCAGCAAAGGGTAGGGAAATGGAATGAAAACTGAATGGGATAGGATGAAACTGAATACAGATCAGACAGTTGTAATGGTAGCAAATGGTGGAGTTCAGAAGAAGCTGAGAATCAAGATAGAAGGGAAACTAGTGGAATAAGATAGCATCTAGAAGGGGTGGCTAAGGAGAAGGGAAGTCTGAATGAGGAGGTCAATGCTAGAATTAGAGGGGCTGCACCCAACTAGCACAGAATGTCAACTGTAGCATATGACAGAAAAAATACGCAAAAAGCTGAAAAGTAAGGTGTACAAAATAGTGGTGCAACCAGTACAACTGCATTGTATGGAAACCTGGGCATTAAAGGCAAAGCATTTGAGGAAGCTAGAGGTGATGGAAATTAAGTTCCTGAGAAGGGCAGTAGGATGAACTCTGTGGGACAGACAAAGAAATGAGGACATAAGAGCAGAAACCAAAGTAGTTCCAATTGCAAAAAATGTCAGAGATCAGATTACAGTGGTTTAGGCACATGTGCAGAAAATCAGAAGACTTTCTGGTGAAGAAGATTTGGGACAGACAGGAAGAAGCCAAGAGGAAACAAAGGCATCCAGCAAAGTGGATGGATTGTGTGAAAGAAGACATACAACAGTCAGGCATGCATGCAAAAGAAGGCAAGACAGTGGCATTGAATGGAGACAGACAGAGAGATGGCAGCAGTTGACACAATACTCCAACCCATGTAGAGAATGGGAAAATGGGGTTGATGATGATGATGATTAGACATTGATAGATATAGTGGTAAAAAGCTTGTTTTGTAAAAAAAAATGTAGTTTGCAAATGAATGTATACTCTATGCACATTAACAAATATTCAGACAC
Organism: Protopterus annectens; assembly: GCF_019279795.1. NCBI lineage: Eukaryota > Metazoa > Chordata > Ceratodontiformes > Protopteridae > Protopterus > Protopterus annectens. The sequence goes on from NC_056726.1 coordinate 1,931,302,301, forward strand.
ACACACACACACACACACACACACACACACACACACACACACACACACACACACACACACACACACACACACACACACACACACAGTTCTCACATGCATATCGCATACCACTAGTGCTGTAGCCTGAGAGTCAAACTAATATCACTTAAGATTCCATTATGCACTAACACATACAAAAAGAAATATATGCACGTATACAAAGAAAACTGCTTTGTTTATAGGTTCATAGATTCATAGGTAGGTACTAGGCTATCTGCCCAAAGGCATTTATAAGCATAGCCAGAATGTGTTGGCTTTTGCCGCCCCATTAGATTAGTTCCCTGTGCCTCTGTCCAGCAGAGCCACTTAAGTGATCCCCGGGGTAAACTTTCTGTTTCCCATCCACTCGTCAAGGTTTCTCTTGAAGAGTGCTAGTGAGGGGCTCTGCTTAATGTAGATTGGAATCTTGTTCCAAAGCATGGGAAGTCTCTGGGACAGGAATCTATCCTTCTAGCACATCCTATTTATTGTTGTGGTGAGGTTTAGATCCCTATAGCATGTGGCTTGAGGGGATATGGTTTTCTTTAGGTGGAGCATGTCCATCTATTCTGGGTTGGACATGGCCGTGTATGTCAGGCAGAGATCACCTCTGAGTAGGCGGTATGCAACCAAGTACAACTAGAGTTTCTTCATTTGAGCTGTATAGGACATTTGTTTGAGGCCAGTGATCCTCTTGGTGAGGTACTTCTCTGATCTTTCCAGCTGTTGCAGGTGTCTTGTAAGGTACATCCCAAATGGGGCGTTGAACTCTATGATGGGTCTGATGAGTGATGAGCAGAGGGGCACAATGACCTCTTTTGATCTGGATGCAAACCCTTTTGTGATTAGGTGGGCCACATAGAAGGATTTTCTAACCACTTTGGCAATGTGATTATCAAAGGAGAGATTACTATCTACTTGGGTCCCCAGAGCCCTTATTACTTCTTCCATATTTAGGGGACTAACACCTATGTGGTAGTTTGTGGGTACTTTGTTTTTCCAAAGGGGATGACTATGCACTTTTTGGCATTTAGCTTGAGGCCATGATTTTGACACCAGGTATCCATCTCAGGGAGAACCTTTTGGAGGATGTCTGTGTCAGCCAGAGGTTCAATTATAGCCCCTAGTTTGCAGTCGTCTGTGAACTTGGTCAGCTATAGTCCTCCTGTGCTTGTCTGTACCTCTGAGAAGTATATGCCAAACAGGAAGGGTCCTAGGACTGAGCCCTGGGGAATGCCACTTGTAACCAGTTTAGAGTCAGACCTAGCTCCCACAACTCTCACCATGTGGTTCTGCCCATGAGCCAGTTGGCAACCCATCTTGTGACAAAGGGGTTTATGTTCAGGCTGGTGAGCTTGTCAATAATACCAGTATGGGGAATGGTGTCAAAGGCCTTTGCAAGGTCTAGGTATGCTCTGTGTACCACCTTTCCCTCATCTATATCCTTGGTAACTGTCTCAAAGAAGTCCACCAGGTTTAGGAGGCATGATCTGCCCTTAACAAAGCCGATCTGGGTAGGGTCCAGTGTTTGGAGGTTCCCAATGTCTCAGTTAATGAGTTCCATGATGATGTGCTCCATAGCCTTGCAGACCAAGCTAGTCAGGCTTATAGGGTGATAGTTCCCGGGGTCTGTTGTGGCTCCACCTTTGTGGAGCGGAATAACTGTTGCTGTACACCACTCTATGGGTACATAGCCTGTGGAGAGGCTGAGTTTGAACAGTGTGTTTAGGTGAGGGGTTAGTTCATCTTTGAGCTCATGTAGGATGCAGCCTTGGACACCGTCTGGTCCCATTGATGCTGTGTTTTTGGCTTTGGAGAAGGCTGTTTTAACCTGAGTGTCTGTGATTTCATGGGCTCTACATTCTTCTGGTATAGTTATGGGCCCTTTTGGGGGTGAGAGGGGATGAGGTTTGCACTGATTCTGTCTGCCAGGATATTGGTGATATCTGTCAGTTCAGTGTATTTTCTGCCATTCTGCACTAACTCTGAGCAGATCTGAGCATTGTCACTTAGATTCTTGACATAGCTAAAGAATGTCTTGTGGTTATCATTGGAGTCTTTGGCAATTTTTCTTTCGAAGCTTCCTTGGATGATTTTCTGAGGAATCGTTGTTTCTTGCTGATACTGATCAGGGATGTCTTCCCTTCTTGGGATTTGGCTCTTTTCTGTACTAGTTTCCTCCTTCTGTTGTATAGCTTGTTTATGGCAGGGGTCCACCAGACTGGTTTCCTTTTCTTGGAGGAGTGAGTCTTGATTTTGTTTGGGATAGCACAATCCATGCATTCTTGTAGGTGCCCATAGAATGCATTAGTAAAGGATTTTGCAGCTTGGACAGTGTTATCCTTTAGCATGGGGGCTTTGAAATTTTCCACCTCAGTCTTAAGTAACGTGAAGTTTGCTTTTGAAAAGTTTTTCATGGTGGTTTCCTTGACCAGGGGTGGGGGCAGAATGTGGATATCCAGAGTGATTTGTTTATGGTCAGATCTAACCAGTGAGGGGTTGACCTCTAGTGTGGATCACCGGTCGCCCATGTTGGTGATGACCAGGTCCAATATGTTGTCACCTCTGGTAGGAGTCTTGACCAGTTGATCCAGGGCATTTGAGTTTATAAATTCTAGGAAATGTTGGGCAAGGGAGTTAGTACTTGAGTAGTTCTCCCAGTTAATGTTTGGGTAATTGAAATCACCCAATATTAGGGTATTTGGTATGAACTTTATGTTTCCCAGTGTTTCCAGAAATGCAGAATGGGGGTCCTGGGATATGGTGGATGATCTGTAGCAAGCTGCAATTTGAATTGCAGTTTTGCCCATTGTTAGTTGCACACAGATGAACTCTGAAACATTGTGCTTTGCCACTAACCTGGAGGTGTGGGTATCCTTGATGAATATGGATACACACCCACCTTTTGTATTCGGTCCAGGTTCTGTGGCCAAAATGTATGGTATGAGTTGTAGCCTGGTAGAGCTGGGGTGCTGTCTGGAACCTTAAACCAGGTTTCTGTTACTGCACATATATCGATTTTCTCCATATTGAGGACTGCCTTGAGTGCATGCATTTTGAGGTTTAGACTTCTGGCATTGAGTAGCATTACCCTAAGTTTTTTGTTACTTGTGCTATTTATGGTGGTGAGTTTGTCTTTTGAGCCTTGCCTAAAAAAAGCACTAAGGGGGTGGCAAGAGCCTTGACCAGTATTCGAAAGTCTAAGGGTGACAGGTGCAATCCATTACTAGCGAAGTAGCATGGCTTGTCGAGCATGTCATCCCAGGTGGACAAACACTGGATACCCTTTGAATGACACCAAAAACTTAGCCAGTTGTTGAAATTGATCATTTTTTCTTTATACAGTGGTATCATTCTTGTTGAGGGCAGGATGCTATTCAGGGTCAGGGTCATACTGGCCTGGGCTACAGGATGAGAGAGCTTTTCCATTTCTCTTTTCATATAGTCCAGTGAGGTACAGCTCAGGTCATTCACACCAACATGGACAATGACAGAGTCATATTTGTACTTGTTCTGGAGAGACCTGAGTGCTTGTGTTATGTGGTGGATCCTGGCACCTGACAGGCAGCTAACAGTAACCTTCTCCTTGTTCAGCCTAGTGAGTGGGATGTCAGTGTGCCTGACTATAGAGTCACCTATTACTAGTGTGTTGGGTATGTTATTTTGCCTTAAGGGCTGTGATTGTGTGGCACACTGGTTTTGTGAAGTATGTGTTTCATGGTTTATTTTGGGGGGGGGGTGGAGGTTGCTTGGATGTCTGCTTTGGAAGTCTCTGTTGCTTTTTGCAGGTTTTTATTTAGAGCCTCCGAGTATGTTTTCATGTATTTATGTGTGTTTTTTGCCTGTGCTGGTTTAATGGGTCTATGTCAGACTGGTGGTGTGATGCGAGTATTTCCCCTCTCCTCTTGACTATCTGATCCAGTCCTGGTTTGAGAGAGCTTAACCTCCAGTTTGGCTGTATAATTGCATCTCTCACATGTATTAGTGTTTGGGGGTTGGAGGTGAGGGTTGTCTGTGTACATGAGGCAGTTGTAACATTGCCTCAAAATGCCCAGATTCAGCAGTTGGACTGGAGAATACACCTGAAACTGCCCTTTGGACATGCCCAGATAGGTACAGTGAACTGTTTACTGACTGGCTGGAAAGGCCAACTAGTGAGCCTTGTCCTTCTGTACAGTATAGGGGGGTCTAGTGCTAGGGTTTATAAGTGCTTGCTATGAGTTTTGAGCAAGTGCCGGGCTGAGAAATGAATGGTTTGAGTGCTTAAGTTAAAAGTTTGTCTAGTTCCAAGGGAAAAATTGAAGAGGAGACTTTGTGGAGCCCGGAATAGTTATAGCCTAGCTAACTGGCACTGCCCGGCGTGCAAAACTGGGCAAATGCGGTTTTTATAGCAGGGAAATGAAAGAGATAGAAATTACCCCAAAATGGCAAATAAACTACTAATTGGGCGGATATCATTCCTCCAGGGACAGATAGGCTACTTAAAGCTCCTTTCTCTCACAGGTGAACGGAGAAACTTCCTTCTATCCAAGTAAGGTATGGGCAAATAGAGAGACTTGTAACACAGCCCTGATTTCAGCCCTAACCTGAAAACTGGACTATACTAGCTTAGAAAGGTGAGAAACAAGTATATATTTTTGTTTTTTTTATTTTTTTTTCAGAAAATAAAGCAGATACAATAAAAAAAACACTTTAAATGCACAGAAAAGGATGCTTATTGTTATATATCTCAGATCAGAGTTGTAGTCAATGCCCTTAGTAATAAAGTAGGAAGAAACACAAATACAATAAAAGCAGATGAATAAAGTGTATTTATATATATATATATATATATATATATATATATATATATATATATATATATATATATATATATATATATATATATATATAAACAATGGAAAACAAACAAATTGATTTAAACAAGTTACTCAACCAGAAAAAAGCTCAAAACTGAGCCCTGTTCCAGCTGTCTTCAATCAGACAAGTTCTAACTGCACACTCCTGCCACTAGGGTGCAGGGGGACCTTCTCCAAAAATGATGGCCTGGATCAGTGCTCAAGTTATACAAACAAAGCTAGATTTATCAGGCCTAAATCTGGTCTATGCTACAGCAACAAGATGCACCAGTTTCAGAAAGAAACAGTTCAAATAAGTAGGCACAATAAGCCTGTGACCAGAAATTCCCAGCTCAGAAGGGCAGAATCCAGCCTCTCCTCCCACAAGATTGCAGACCTCAAACCTTCTTAATGTAGAATAACTGGCCTGAAGCCCAAGTGCTTAAACCAGAACTAATACACTTTTAGAATAGCAGACACTGAGGCTTCAATCAGCAATTCCCAGCTTAGAAGGATGTAAGCTATCTGTCCTGCCACAACAGTGCAGAACACAAACCTTATTAATGTAAAACAACTGGTATGAAGCCCAAGTGCTTAAGCCAAAAGACTTAGAATAACAGTTACAATTTAATCAGGCTACTAACAAGCAGTAATAAATGCAGCAGAATAAATAAAATTGAGTACTTTTAAGAAGAGGCAAAAGCAAAATAAAGTAGGAGAAAACACAAATACAGTAAAAGCAGATGAATAAAGTGCATTTTTTTTGTTAGTAAAGTGCAAGGAGAGAGGAAGGAAGAACCTAAGTGGGTTGGCCTTCTCAAATCTTCTCTCTGTATTAAGTAGAGTGAACACTAGACTCAGAATATGATCTCACTGTACTCAGTTAAGTGAGCAAATGAGATGGACCCAGGAGGAGTGTTCTAATACAGACATACAGGAGGGGCCGGCAATTCCAGAGCCACCAACACTAACACCAAGACAAGAATTCTGTTTTTCTCTTTAGTTTGACAGCTTATAAATATATATAATCCCCAGAAAAGTAACACTTAGCAACATATCACACTAATTAATTATCGTCCTGCTTTTGTTTCCCATTTGTTTAATAATTAAATGTCCTGCAGCTGACACCCTTTCTCTTTGTCAGTTTGGATGGGCTCTTAAGCTCTAGCTCCCATTGCTGTTTCTTTCTCCAGCCTGAGTATTATTATTAATCTTTTTTGTTTGTTTACCAGTGTTTCACTACTCTGTTCTTACAGTATCCATCTGGTTTTCCATTATGACTGAATATTAAATTCAAATAATACTTTTTCCAGTATGTAATGATAGATGACTACTTTTCTTTCTCCTACTGCTTACTGCCTTTTATTTTATTCTTAATAACAATGTGACACTCTAACATTGCAACATTGTTTTTCAAATGTTCATATGTTAAGTACTAGACTAGCTGTCTGTTTGCGCAATGTTATGCCTTAATAGCCAGTTTTCATTTCAGTATCGCGAATTAAACTCTGTACCTTGTGATTGTGAGGTAAACATCTTAACCATTATACCAACCCCCAACTTCTAGTGAAATCATTCTGCACTCTTGCTTTTTCTTTTCTTTTTGGTTTAAGCCATTATGATTAATGACTCCTGTTTATGACCTAGATGTAAGTAGATCTTTTCAGTTACTTGGCCCACTTATTGAACTATATAGTTCTACAAATGGCCTTCTCACAAATCATTCAAAAAAGCTAGAAAAACAGATAAAACAACAGTCTGATTTAGTCAAAATAATTCAACTGTGTACTCTGTACTATTTCTTAAGACTTATACTTGACATTATTAAATATTCTTGTTTCATTTCATTTATGTATTATTTCTCCTTGGCACAGAAGAACAAGATGTGTTGGGCATTTTGCATTCCTCTAACAATTTGTCACTGCCCTCATTTTTTTATTTCTCTTTAAGCTGTTTCCATTCTGTCAGTGTTTACAGGAGAGATTATAAAAAACTCCATGCAGCTATCAAACAAGAACATTTTGAACTGTCTATAAACAAGAAAGCCATTTTCTGTTTTTATATGTCTTTCTGTGATTGACTTTATTGTCACAATCCTTACTGCTTTGCCAAATTTATTATCCACATTTAAGTACATTTGTGAGCTGACCAACAGGCCTAATATTGTTATTACTTCTTTCAAATATGTGCCTTCTCCAAGCTGCTTTTCCAGATGCATTATGAAGTATTTCTATTTTTCTTGTTCATCAAACCACTATTTATTTTCTCATTTCCTTTTGTCTCTTTATATACAGCTGTTAAGGAGGTAAACTCACTGCACACAAGTGCCCCTTCTTTGGTTAAGTGACTAGTTCACAGTCAAACAGTAGACAATGGAGAATGAGGAAATCAGACATTGGACTACAGGAAGCAGCTCATAGATAGCTCACATCCTTAATCCTCATGATAACTGCTAGACACTGTCTCATAGATTTATATTTTACAGGCAAAGGTCCAAGTATGCAGCTGCACTGAAATCTATATCCATGTAACAGGATGAATTTCCTATTGCCTATAAATGATCTGTTTCCTTTGAACTGCTGAGAAATGTTGTTTGCTGTAATGTTGAAATGCAAGTTAGCACTGATTGCAAACAAGTACTAACCTGTGATGTAGTCTGCTGTCTATGTGCTAATGAAAGGTTTTCCGAGGGAAAACATGTAATGTATTTTTCTTTCTGTGTTCCTCATTTTTGTAAAACTGTTCTGTTCATGCTTACTAGTAATCATCGTTGGGAGAGAAGAAGTCTTGTGTTGTATCTCACATTATTTATATATATATATATATATATATATATATATATATATATATATATATATATATGTGTGTGTGTGTGTGTGTGTGTGTGTGTGTGTGTGTGTGTAATTTAAAAAAAAACATTTGAGAAGCATTTACAAGTTTTAATGTGAGAGGTTTTAGGCAAAGCCTTTGCTAGTTAGAAAGACCTCAGGGCCAGGTATTCCTCTTGTCCTTCTCCACTGATACCTGACTTTTTCCTTCAAACCTTGACTATCACATAGCAGTAGTGAAATCAGTCTGCAGTTCTGCTCTTTTCTCTTTGTTTTAAACTATTACTAATTATGGGCTCCTAGTTGTGACCTAGATACGAGGAGATCCCTCAAACCTCCCAAACCCCCTTTATATCTTTTGCTATCTTCTACACTAGGCATCCCCTTCACACACACACACACACACACACACACACACACACACACACACACACACACACACACACACACACACACTGAATAAACTTGTCTGGTAGTTTTTATATAATTTATCAAGAGCTGCTCAGAGTCTTGGCTTAAAACCTGCATCAGCCATCCCGACATCCTATCAATTAATATATGCTCCTATTCTACCAGAAACAACATATTGCACTCAACCTAGTTAATGGAAAAAAGATACATTTGATTATATTTACTTTTATTTTCAGCCAATGGGTAGTTTTGGCTGCCATTATTAACTCCCCAAGTGAGTAGTCATCCTACAGAAAGGCCTCACTGAGACCAATGACTGGTATCGAAACCATGGCATTAAGCTTAATGCCAAAAAATGCGCCGCCTTCCCCTTTGGAAAAAACTCAGTTCCCACTAATTACCACATCAATGGGAGCCCACTGAATACTGAAGGCGTTATAAGAAATATGGGGACACAGGTTGACAGCAACCTCTCCATCGACTACCGCATTGCCACTGTGGTCAGAAAGTCCTTCTATGTGGCACATCTCATTACCAAGGGTTTTGCATTGAGGAAGAAAGAGGCCATCATCTCTATCTACTCTTCCCTCATTAGGCCAATCATCGAGTACAATGACCCATTTGGCATGCACCTCACTAGACACATGCAACAGCTAGAAATGCCACAAAAGTACCTCATGAAGAGGATCCTAGGCCTTAAACACACATCTTACATGGACAGACTAAACAAACTCCAGCTATTTTTTGTCTCATATCGCCTACTAAGTGGTGATCTCTGCTTGACCTACAAAGCCATGTCTGACCCAGGTCTGTTAGAAATGCTACATCTAAAGAAATCCCAATCCCTCTGCACCACATGCTCCAGAGACCTCAACCTCATTACCACAACCAATAGAACATGCTGGAGGGACAGGTACATAACACAGAGACTGCCCTTGCTCTGGAATAGACTTCCCATACATGTCAAGCAGAGCACCTCACTGGCCATCTTCATGAGAAATCTTGATGAGTGGATGGAAAATAGAAAGTTCACCCTGGGGATCAATCCAGTGGCTCTACTTGATAGAGGCACTGGGAACTAACGTCAGGTGGCATGATGCCAGGGCAGTTCTATGGGCTAGGCTTGTAAAGGCTCCAGGGCCATTAGCCTAGTACACACCTATGAACCTATGAACCAGGTTAGAGCATGTTTTAAATTTGTAGGTTTGAACATTTTTCCAGTAAGCAATGAAGCAAAATCTATGAACCAATAATACATGAACATCCTAAAAAGGCAAACTCAAAATCAAATACAAAACAAGACATGGCAAACAATCATGTGACGCCCAGGAAATTTAAAGTAAAAATCTTTTCATCAGACAATTTAATTAAGAACAAAACCTGATTCAATACCTAATTGTCATGTGACTAAAAATGGTTCAGCTTCTTAAAGCTGTGTCTACATAGTCTTCCCATAAAATAGAAAACCAATATCTAATACAAGTATAAAAGTGCATTAACAGGCTTTCCCCAAGTCCATTCTATACAGGTATTAAATATAAATAAAAAAAATCATAAATATTCCACTTCAAATACAGATAAGTCATATTACCTCTTCCAAACAGACATTATTAAAATTTTAAACATAAAGTTTTTTTGTCAAACACGTCATTGTCTAGATATGGTCCTTAATTTCAATAAAGAACTTATACTAGTATATTCATTCAACCATGGCCAAACACAAGAATTCAGATCCAATTGCCAAAACAGCTCCCTTAATTCTAGCTAAATAGGCCAAGAATCACCCTCTCCTTATGTGGGACCCTGTCTATGACCACAAATTTAAAGTAATGTCCTGAAAATTTAATAACATGTTAAGCCAGGGCATTACTGGTCTTCCTATTATGAACATCATACTGATGCTCGTAAATACTGGCTCAGAGTCTAGGTTCCATTTTTCCAACATAAAAACATTTACACAACTGGCATATAGCTAAATATACTAAACCTCTGCTATTGCAGTCTTACTTCCCTTTAATTAAAACTATCTTCCCTCCTACACTAACGCAATCAACAAAAATAGCGTAATTGTTAAGGAAAAAAATGCAATTTGTAAAAAGTTAGGGGAAGGACCCTGTATTGTATACAAAAGAGCTAATAATTTGAAGAGTATTATGGAGAGAGAGAGAGATTACGGAATTTAAAGGCATCTATGGTATGACAAAATGTGGCAGCTGTCCTTTTTGTAAATCTATTTTGGAGGTTGATCATGTTAGTGTAGGAGGGAAGATAGTTTTAATTAAAAGGAAGTACAACTGCAATAGCAGAGGTTAAGTGTGTAAATGTTTTTATGTTAGAAAAATAGAGCATAGGCTCCAAGACAGGATTTACGAACATCAGTATGATATTCATAATAGGAAGACCAGTTATGCCCCGGCTAAACGTTATTAAATTTCCAGGACATTACTTTAAATTTGTGGTCGTAGAAAGGTTCCCACAAAAGGAGAGGGGTGGTCTTTGGCCTATTTGGTTAGAATTAAAGGTGCTATTTTGGCAATTGGATCTGAATTCTTGTTTTTGGCTAGGGTTGAATGAATATACTAGTATAGGTCCTTTATTGAAATTAAGGGCCATATCAAGATAAGAACATGTTTGACAGAAAACTTTATGCTTAAAATTTTAATAATATCTGTTTGGAACTGGTAATATGACTTATCTGTACTTGAAGTGGAATATTTATGATTCCTTTATTTGTATTTAATACCTGTGTAGGATGGACTTGGGGTAAGCCTGTTAATGCACTTTTATACTTGTATTAGATATTGTTTTTCTATTTTATGGGAAGACTGTAGATATAGCTTTAAAAAGGTGAAGCATTTTTTAGTCACATGACAATTAAGTATTTAATCAGGTTTTATACTTAATTAAATAGTCTGATGAAGTTTTTCATAAGCAGAACGAAAGCGCTTATGTTGTATTTGATACATTAAACAGTTTTTTACTTTAAATTTCCTGGGCATCACGTGATTGTTTGCCGTAACTTGTCTTGTTTTTGATTATGAACCAGTAATGACAAAACTGCCCAATTCAGAACATTTCAACAATAGAAGTTTACTCAAACTTCTGTCATTACAATCCACCAGTATCACTCAATAGGCACAATTTCTGCAGAAGTAAATGTTATGTGAATAATTCTACATTAAAGAGATCTGTGTCTAATGAAGAGGTTGATGCTAGCAAACAACTTTATATTTCAATGTTTCATCTACAAATTCGGTGTCTGCTGCCCTTGAAGAATAAATTGCCTAAGTTACATTGAAAAACTGATAAGTTGGTAATAATGCAATAAGAAATGTATTTCAAACTGACAACAAGTTCACATTTACTAGGCATCTCAGCCAAAACAGGACACGCTCAGAACTATAGCACCCCACCCCTCTTAAGTGACAACCCAGTCTTAGCAATCCATTTGCATGCTGGGGGAGAAGAACCCACAGCCTTCTGTATCAAAAGCAAGTATGCTACCTGTTGTGCTACTAATAATACTTCCAAGTTCTTTAGCACAATAGTGATACCATTTGCTAACCAACAGTTGCACATTGTAAGCAGACTTAACCTGAGCAGTAGTAAACTTCTTTTCCCTTGAATCTCATAATTCCTTGAAAAATGCACTTGACACTCAGTTCCTTGTAAAATGCATCATAGCTCAAAACCATTGAGGGACAAATCTCAACAGAATGAGGGACAAATCCACAAATAATCAGGGACAATTGTGGATCCTTTTAAAATATTAGTGCTATTAAGATAATGTGAATTAATGTATAATTTCTGATGTAAAAGAAGTCTATAACTCTAACTATTGTCATTATTTATTAATTACAGTTTTCCCCCCTTTTCTCAAAAAGTCACAAGTTTTAGGAGGGATTAAGATGGACAGAGCTAAAATTTGAGTCAAAGTTGAGGACAGTTGAGAGGTATGCATCTGACACTAGGAGGGGTGGAAATAAAACCCACAGCCTTCTGCATAAATGACACATCAATGGTAAAACAATGGCTAAGAAGTAAAAGCTACAGCAAAGACTGGCTGATAGTGAACAGAATTATGAATACAAATAGTTCACACACCTCTATCATATCCTGTATCCAAGGTTAAACTGCTAAAAGGCTAATCTATGCATTTCATTTTATAAGTGCAATGCTGCCTTCTGGGTTATTCAGGTCTGCACAGTAACACATCTGTTAAGGTACATAAGAACGGGTACATTTAGTGCTCAGTTTAGGTATAGCAATAAGCAGCCTGTAATGTCAAAAAATAAATGAGTAAACATGAATTGATTTTTCCTTACTGAAAAATATCTATGAATGTTACCTTTTATTAAAGCTTGCTTCCACAACAAGACAAATCAATTATTAGAGAGCATGACAAAAATATGTTAAGCAACAATACAATCGAGGGGTGTACAATAAGTCTGGGATTGACAGCCATTTTTACAGAAGCATAAATCACTTTGCAAACATACAACAATTTGCATTTCTTTGAAATAATGCAATTCATAGATAAACACAAATTCCATGTCACTGAATAAACTTAGCATGGCTACAAATAACTGAAATGAACAACTGAAACGACTACTCATTTTTGTGTCTACCATCCTGTACTACTAAGCAGAGGTCAGACCAAGCAGACCACATACAGGCACAAACTCCCCATACACACATACACACACACACACACACACACACACACACACACACACACGCACACACACACACACACCTTAATTCATTCACTCCAATGGAGCTCAGGAAGTTTGTACTGTAACTTCCAATGGCCAGAGCCTAAGCCTTTTGACCAAACCAAATTATGTCGACACATTTCAAACAAATGCTCATATTTCTGGAAACATAGGGGTTATGAAAGAAGTATAAATGGCAAACTCTTCAGCAGAATCTATTTTCTACTGATAGTATTCTTTAGGTTCTAGATCTTAACCGAATTGTATAAGTCACAGTAAACACAGTAACTATTAATTTGTAATAGTTTGTAAACAACTTACAATATCTTAACAACCATTCAAGTTACATACATACTGTCAACAGCATTTTATTCATCTACCTGTGAGCTTTCATATGAGGCTAAGGAGTTCTGTCTGTATTACGTGGATGCTGAAATATTTAGAAAAATGTGAAAATTATATCTATATAAATTAATATCATAAACACAGTTAATATCTATTTGCCTGCACTAGACAGATATCAAATATTAATGCAGTTCAGTTTGTCGCTATGTGAGCTTTAAGATGAAATCTTTTAAAACCTTGTACATGGCATGGTTTTGGAATTATTTATGCAAATATGAACAAGCAATATTTGACACCTAGAGGCGTCAGTGGGAATTAAATGCAGATGCACCTGGAGGCATCACTCAGATGTAATGATTTAATCGTTGCTGTAGAAGAAGAATCTTTCCTTCCAGGAGTGCGTTCACATTCATCTAGGAAGCCAGCGAGTAGAATCTGTTCTGTCCAAGATCATCAAGGAAACAGCAGCAAATGGACTGTCTATGTTTAATTCCATGCACACAGAAGAGAAGTACAGGAGGTTTGTGCGATAATGCATGTCTAGATGCATGCAACTAGCCACAGAAGACATTCTTAAAGAAAAATACCTTTAGAAATAAAAGTGCTTAATTTTTTTTATACTTAAGAAGTAAATGCCCTTGGTAAAAGTAAATGTGACAGCTCTTTGGCAAGCAGGCTAATACCAAACAGTAGGCCCTTGGCTACTGCCTTGGTTACTTAGTGCTGGATCTGGCTCTGGTAGTACCATATCTATTCAATTTTTCAGAAGCTAAGATTGTAAATATACAAAGAATTTGGGAAATTTGGAAACATTAAAAAGCAAAACACTGCCTTCAGAAAACCAGTAGCATAAATAAGTAGTCCGTAAGTGTAATCCCAAATTCTTTAATAAATCATATCAAGTAAAACACAACAGTTTAGTGCTTTCATTCAAACACCTTGAACTTCATCAGAACTAAAAAATAAAACTTCTAGTGCAATATATACACTCAAGTTAAGTGGTCATTTAAATTCTACCAAATAAAAAAGACCCTTCAATAAAACAATCAAAACTTATTTAAAGATACAGCACTATTAAAACCAACATGTTAAATATAAGCATAAAATATGAAAATGCAAGTGTGTAAATAACTTGAAAAATAAACATTTTTATAAAACATTTTTATAAAACCAGTGTCCTAAATCACTTAAATAATATGTTTAAATAATGTATAAGAATGTGCATACTATAATTTTGCTGTTCTATTATAGTATGTGCATTCTTATACATTATCTAAACATATTTGTTTTAGGACATTGGTTTTATAAAAATTGTTTACTTTTCAAGTTATTTATACACTTACATTTTCATATTTTATGCTTATATTTAACATGTTGGTTTTAATAGTGCTGTATCTTTAAATATGTTTTGATTGTTTTATTGAAAAGGCTTTTTTATTGGTGGTTTTTAAATGACCACTTAACTTGAGTGTATACATTGCATTACAAGTTTTATGTCTTTAGTTCTGATGAAGTTCAAGGTGTTTGAACGAAAGCGCTAAACTGCTGTGTTTTACTTGCTGTGATTTAGTAAAGAATTTGGGATTACACCTACGGACTACTTATTTCTGCTACTGGCATTCCGAAGGCAGTGTTTTGTGTATTAGTGGTACTTGGTTCTGCTTTTGTGCCGCTTTTTGTTTTTATTAAATTTGGAAACATATATGTTATGTGTGACAACAAATTGATGATGTGTGGCCAGTTTGACCAAATCAGGTATGTAGTAAACACACACACACACACACACACACACACACACACACACACACACACACACACACACACACACATACAATCACACACACACACACACACACACACACACACACACACACACACACACACACACACAGACACACGCGCGCGCAAAGTGGAGAGTTATGTATAAGGTGTATTTTTTTTTTTGAGGGACCGGTTCACTCCCAGTTTTTTTAAAGAGGCAAGGTATTTAGGAAAAACAACTGTAGGTATACAGGGCAGGTTGGGTAACAGCTGCAGATATGCAGGGCATGCATAACATACAAGAAATGTGATGAACATGAGCGTGAGTGGAACACGATTGTGGTTAACTATCAGACTTTGGAAATGCATCCCTTTCAGGTATGAACAGTGGTAATATGTGTATTTCCTGTGTGTTTTACTGTGGATTAAACGTTTTCAACAAATCTTGGAAGAGTTTCTTTGCCTTGCTTCCAGTTCTGGTTTTTGTTTGGTAATATGGCTTTCACTTTCAGAACTGTCACCACTGTCTCTTGCTGTAGTCACCTGCTACAGTTCCAGATGAGACAGTGATTTTGCAATCTGCTGCAGGTGTCTCTCCATATGGTCAATGCAGGAAAGAAACACTTCTCCATAATCCCTAACATCAGTTCTATCAGCTCTTGTTGAATGAAATACTCCACATCTAAACTGGCGCTGCTCCTGGAGGGTACTACTGCATTAGCCCCTGGGGAAGACTTACCTGTCAATGGTGGTGCTGGTAGTGAAGGTGTTTTGGAGGCAACACTACCAATTGTGGGTTCCTCTGTTATCAATGATGGCACAGAAACAACCACCTGTGGGGAATTGGTGGTCTGAGATACTGTGGTTGATGTAGTTCTCTGTTTTGGTGGTCAAAGTGAAGCAGAAATGAATGCTGCAATGCAATGAAAGATAAAAAAAATAAAATGAGAGGGAGAAAAGGAATAGGAGAGTGACAAAAATAAATAAATATTATAAATATTTCTGTAATGTTAAAGTTACAGTCTTTACATATTCCACATACATTGTTAAGATTATTTGCATATACATATACGTATACATGTGTGAGGCCATCTATTAGTATTGCAATAATGCTATGATATCTGACTGTCACAATTAAAAAAATCTACAAGACGTGTAATTATTTTACATGTGGATTATGGATAACAGCTCATTAACCATGTACAGGGTCTGACTACATGTTAATGTTAGGGCATGAATACAGATAGTATTTATTGAATTGTAAAATGCATGTCATACATATTTCTGTTGTCTTGGATTGAACCCACATCCATCTGTTTTTAGTTACAATTAACTTGTTCAAAGCCACATAAGGTAATTGTATAGGCCAGTAGTTTGTAAATGTAGACTATTTACATGCAAAATATATATGTATATATTTATATCTATTTTTTGATTGCCATATGGACTAAGGTTGATATATTTCCAGCCATGTATTATATTGTCTTGGATAAAATTACAGACTTAATAATCTGATTAAATAAGAGGTACCACATCATTATAGATTTTATTTAAAGTACATAAGGGTTATATTATTATGACAGCTACTAAGTAGGGCAGGACCAGCTCGAATGTCACACTGGTGGGGGAAGGGATCTGAATTTAACATGTGTACCAATATCACTTTGTTTTACAGCACAATAAACCATTCCCTTGCCTGATAAAAAGTATATATATATATATTTAGAAAGCTTGTGAGGAAATTATTACTCTATATATTTTTTTACTTGGATTGCTTGTCTGTGTACTTAATAAAGGATTTTCGACTGGAAACAGAATGCCTGTCTTGCTTGGATTACTTTTGAATACTTAGTAATGCTGTACAATTATATATTTTCTATTATTATTTTTTGTTTTGTGTTGTTTGGACTTAAGATGAGTTTAAGTTCGCTACTTCTACTATTGTCTGATTTGATTAATATACAGTGATTAACTAGAGATATATGGACTGACAATCTTCCACACAGAGAAGTTTCTTACACTGTTTTGTAAATGTAGACTATGCATACTCATGCAGTTGTCAAATAACCACTTGTGGCCTGATGCCTTCATAATTGATAACCTATTGGTAAGTCAGTGCTAGTCTGACATGGTAACTAGTAATACCATTATCCATACTTACTCAGTGTCTCCTGATATGTCTACTGATTTCTTTCAATCTCTACAGGGCCCACACATAAGAAAAAAGTGTAATGAAGATTTGTGTGTACTGCCATGTCTTGACAGTATACTTCATGGTTATGCAGGGGGTATACTTACACTACAGAGATAGTGAGTAGGTTCTCTAATATTCCTCTCATCAGCTAAGGAGGGCATTTTTTCACATTTTTAGGTCACTATAATGGTAATGGCAATGTTCACCTACTGTTTGCGTGAGATGCCAGTAGCATAGGTGACAGCCTTGGCTAAACTATGAAAAGCCTCATTCTTGTACTGAGACCCCGTATAGCCTCCCAGCAGTAGTCTCCAGTTGTAATTTCTTATGAGGAGGGTTACAAATATGTGTGACTCATTCTCACACAACTGCAGTGCTCTAACTGGAACACTTCCCTCAACATCACCTGCCATGTCTTCCTTCAAAGACCTCTGGAAAAATGGCAGAAAATCGGTGCACAAATCAGACCTCCCCATGCACTGGCTTGTGCACAATAACAACCACCATGGGAATCACATTTACTAAACAGATGGCAAAGACATGACATAGAATTACAATACTAAATAGCCTGGACACATGCATAAGTAAAAGACTGGCTGCCCTTGAGGGCTATTTTATGCATAGCCACATTGCCTTTTTCTGCTCAAATTAACCTATTTCATTTGATTAGAGACTGGCCTTACCCATCCTATGGTTAATAATTATATATTACCCCTAATGGAAATTACTGGGGTCATACCATAGGTGATTGGAGGAGATCTATGCATGGGATAAATCATTTAGGAGCTGCCTTTGTCCATTGGTAGAATAGGGGTCAGTCCTGGGGTAAATGTTCCTTTTCCCATCTATAGATCCAAGATGTGCTTGAATATTGACAGGGATGAACTTTGTTTTATGTGGATGAAAAGTCTGTTCCATAAAACCAGTATCCTCTGTGAGATATACCTGCCCATCAAACCATTTTGTTGATGTTGCAGAGAAGGTTGACATCCCAAGACTGAATATTTCTGATGCCATTTCACTTGCTGATGTGCAGTAAGTTTATCAGTAGTGGGTCAGAAAACGTCTTGTATGCCAGACACAGGTCACCTCTTGGTAGTCTGCAGGATACTGAATATAGTGAGAGTGCCTGAGTCAGTCATGTAGGACATGCTGTTTAGGCCTTATATACTTTTAATAAAGTATATATGTGGGCATTCTAGTTATTGCATATGTCTACTGGTTTTAATATTTAATATTTAATATTATTGCATGTGAAAATATTTCTGTAATGTCCATTTTAGGTTTGAAATATGGCATTAACAAGTGGCCATGTGTGCTGATCAGTATGTATATCTGTGTGTGTGTGTGTGTGTGTGTGTGTGTGTGTGTGTGTGTATGTGTGTGTGTGTGTGTGTGTGTGTGTGTGTGTGTATGTGTATATAAATATATTTATATATATATATATATATATATATATATATATATATATATATACACACATGCATATATATATATATATATATATATATATATATATATATACATACATACATATACATATATATATATATATATATATATATATATATATATATATATATATGTGTCTATATCCCTAGATTGAGTATTTCTGATGCCATTTCCTTGCTGATGTACAGTAAGTCTGTCAGTAGTGGGTCAGAAAATGTCTTGTATGCCAGACACAGGTCACCTCTTGGTAGTCTGCAGGATACCGAATATAGTATCAGCACTTGAGTCAGTCATGTAGGACATGTTGTTTAGGCCTTATATACTTTTAATAAGGTATATCTGTGAGCATTCCAGTTATTGCATGTGTCTACTATTTTTAATATTTAATATTGCATGTGATAATATTTCTATAATGTCCATTTTAGGTTTGAAACATTGCATTAACAAGTGGCCATGTGTGCTGATCAATATGTATATATGTTTATATGTATATATATATATATATATATATATATATATATATATATATATATATATATATAAATAAATATATAGATATAGATACACACACACACACACACACACACACACACACACACAGACACACCTATAAATAGATAGATATAGATAGATATAAATAGATATTGATAGACAGGTAATATATATATATATATATATATATATATATATATATATATATATATATATATATATATATGCTCCACAGTGACAACACCTCATGCTGGTTACTGGTAATATCTCAGCTGCATTTCAATTGACATTGACCACCCATGGGCATGTACTCAAGGATGATTTACAACATACATAAGGTTAACAATCTTGCAGACAAACACGTAATCAACTGCACTATACTGTTGTCCCTCTGTGTTGTAATTACATACATTTTATATCACTATTACAGAATGCATTGCTGTGACTGTAGAGGGCCCACACATTCTGCCCCATTTCATTGTTTTGATTTCTTCATGGTTGGCCATTAAACAGCAAAGAAATAAGAACACGAATCTGCATTAATTAGATAGATATGCTTGTTAGTGATTTATGATATGATTAGTGAGCATGGTTTTAATAATCCTGCATTATTCATTTAGAATTTTTCATTTAAACTGTAAAATGTATAGGACAGACATATTTCTTATAAAGCTTTGCTTTATGCTGTGACCTTTTCAATCTAATGCCTGCTGTGCTTATAAAGGGGAAGTAGCTATTCTCCTCAGGGATATGTTTTAGACACTGTCTAACAGATTGGGGAAGCTAATGTGTAAAAATGAACTGAAAGAAATAACATAATGTTCTTTCTAAATGTTTCAGACAACTCAGGAAAATACATGTTATTTTTGATCAATTTCATAAGCTTTCCAAAAGTATCAGTTCAACAGATGTAACTTTCCAGAAAGTACTCCTTGTTCACTTCTGCGTATATAAGACTTGACTATAAAAATTATGACACATGCTTGCTTAACTGACCTTTCTCCCTTCTTTACTTGCTCTCAAGACTTGAATTTAATAACCAGTACCTGAATTTATTGATTGAGGAATCAGGATTCAAGTTTCCAGCTTGATTCTTGATTGACTTGATTTAATTTGATTAACTGATTGACTGATTAATTGCTTGATTTAGAGACTGCCTTGGCCAAGCAAAACTGGTCCACTTTCATATAAAAGTATGATCTGAAGAAGAACTATTCGAAAGCGCTTATCGTTGGACAAGGGACTTAATTTTTATTATTTTTGTTCTTATTTTGTTTTATTTCATTCTTTTTATTAAATTCTGGATTTTAACAGAACTTTTAGTACTGGACTGCACCGACAGTTTATTTGCTTTTCAGCACAGTGTTAGCCTGGGTGAACCAGCTGTCTTTTGGTTTGTGGATTATTTATTGGACAGTTCACCACAGCAAAGGGAATATCTCTTCATTTTTTTTATCCTAAAGAAGTAGGTTCCTCATTATGGTATGCAGGATGCTTGAGCTGATGATTTTTGTAAGCAACTGATTTTTTTATTATATGTATTTTATTTGCAACTTGGTGTGTCTCTTTTCTTCCATCTGTATCATGGTTTACTGCTTAACCCCAGTTCCAAAATAAGAACCCATCAAAGAACTGCATCTGGATGATTGCTTTTGACAGCATTTATATTATACAGTTAGTGAGATCACACAGCAAGTTAGTAGACTATAAAAAATATAAAGAGCATATGCATCACCATTGTTTAAACACAGATACCTTAGAAACGGCAAGACAATGTATTGAGGAAACAAAAACGTATTAGTTTATCAGTCAAAATAATTCAACAGCATAAGCAAGGAAAATGTAGAGGCCTAGCAAAACCTCTCTCATAGGCTGGAATGAATATACACATTTGTAGAACAGATTTTTATTCAGCCACATGGGATGGCAATCACCATTCATTATTTGGTGATGAGTATAGAGAGTGTGATTTGCTAGGTATACACACAGCAGAAGTACACCCTGTGATACAAAAGGGCTCTGTTGCTAAAAATTACAGTCAGTCACAAAAGTGATAAAAAATGAAGACATAACCAAACTGGGCATTCAAATCTGATCCAAAATTATAAGCAGAAATCAGGGGAAACAGTTTTAACCTGGTTTCACTATGTTTGGGACTCTGGAGTTGATGTAGTGCAACTGAATGGGGAGGAGACGTACAGATCTACTTGCTTGGTGTTTAACCCACCCTTAAAAGGGATTACGAATGTAGTAGACCAGCATAGCCTGACAGTTCAAAACAACAGTGTAACAACTACAGACAAAACAGCTTTTGGAAATGGTATATCATTGTGGGCCATGGCTATTATAGTTCTGCAGGGCATAGATATTTTGAAAGGAAGGACTATAGAAACCACACTAGGGCTTTCAGGGCAGCTCTGCTCTGTTGACAAAGTCAAAGCTGCAGTTTACTGTAAAACCATGAAGGAACTAATTTATATCACCTTTGTGAAGGGAATCATAAATAATGAACTGTTTCAACTCCTTGGATGGCATGCTGAATCATCAGAGACAATGCAAAACTGTTGCAGGTAGGCAAAAGTGAACCTGCTGTGAGTTTGTTCGAGTGTTCTGTGCCAATGAAAAAGACTGATGAATCATGGGAAATAAATGTGAATTATGTGGATTATAGAGGACTGCTGTCTGACTGTGGTAGTGAGGGTTAGAACTTTGAATGTTGGCAGTATGACTGGTATAGGGAGAGAGCTAGTTGATATGATGGACAGAAGGAAGGTTGGTGTAGTGTGTGTGCAAGAGACAAGATGGAAGGGGAGCAAGGCTAGGTGTATTGGAAATGAGTTCAAATTGTTTTATCATGGTGTGGATGGGAGGAAAAATGGCATAGGGGTTATCCTGAAGGAACAGTTTGCTAAGAGTGTTTTGGAGGTGAAAAGAGTGTTAGATAGAGTGATGTTTATGAAGCTGGAAATTGATGGTTTAATGATGAATGTTGTTAGTGCATATGCTCCACAAGTTGGGTGTGTGATGAATGAGAAAGAAAAATTTTGGAGTGAGTTGGATGAAGTGGTGATGACTGTACCCAAGGGTGAGAGAGTGGTTATTGGAGCAGATTTCAGTGGGCATGTTGGTGAAGGGAATAGAGGGGATCAGGAAGTGATGGGTAGGTATGGTGTTAAGCAAAGGAATGCAGAAGGTCAGATGGTAATGGATTTTGCAAAAAGGATGGACATGGCTGTGGTGAATACATATTTTAACAAGAGGGAGGAGCATAGGGTGACATACAAGAGTGGAGGAAGATGCACACAGGTGGAATATATCTTATGTAGAAGGATCAGTCTGAAGGAGACTGGAGACTGTAAATTGGTGACAGGGGAAAGTGTAGTTAGGCAGCATAGAACGGTGGTCTGTAGAATGATATTGGTGATCAAGAAGAGGAAGAGGAGTGTGAGGTCAGCACCAAGGATCAAATGGTGGAAATTGGAAAAGGCTAATTGTGAGGCGGAGTTCAGGGAAGAGTTAAGACAGGCACTGGGTGGCAGTGAAGAGTTACCGAATAGCTGGATAACTACAGCAGGGCTAGTAAGGGAGATGGCTAGAAAGGTGCTCGGTTTGACATCTGGAAAGAGGAAGGAGGACAAGGAAACCTGGTGGTGGAATGAGGAAGTACAAGAGAGTATACAGAAAAAGAGGTTGGCAAAGCAGTGGGATTGTCAGAGAGATGAAGAAAGTAAACAGGAATATAAGGAGATGCTGTGCATGGCAAAGAGAGAAGTGGCAAAGACTAAGGATAAGGTGTATGAAGAGTTGTATGAAAGGTTGGCCACTAAGGAGGGAGAAAAGGACCTGTACCAATTGGTTAGACAGAGGGACCGAGCTAGTAAAGATGTGCAGCAGGTAAGGGTGATAAAGGATAATGAGGGAAACATACTCACAAGTGAGGAGAGTGTGTTGAGCAGATGGAAAGAGTACTTTGAGGAGCTGATGAATGAAGAGAACGAGAGGGAGAGAAGGTTGGATGATATGCGGATAGTGAATCATGAAGTGCAGTGGATTAGCAAGGAGCAAGTAAGGATAGCGATGAAGAGAATGAAGAATGGAAAGGCTGTTTGTCCAGATGACATACCTGTGGAAGCATGGAGGTGTTTAGGTGAAATGGCACTGGAGTTTTTAACTAGATTGTTTAATGAAATCTTGAAAAGTGAGATTATGCCTGAGGAATGGAGAAAAAGTGTTTTGGTACCAATGTTTAAGAATAAGCTGTAGTAACTACAGAGGGGTTAAATTGATCAGTCACAGCATGAAGTTATGGGGAAGAGTAGCGGAAGCTAGGTTAGGAAGGGAGATGGTGATTAGTGATCAGCATTATGGTTTCATGCCAGGAAAGAGCACTACAGGTGCGATGTTTGCTCTGAGAGTGTTGATGGAGAAGTGCAGAGAAGGTCAAAAGGAGTTGCATTGTGTCTTTGTGGACTTAGAGAAAGCATATGACAGGGTGCCTAGAGAGGAGTTGTGGTATTGTATGAGGAAGTTGGGAGTGTCAGAGAAGTATGTAAGAGAGGTACAGGATATGTACGAGGGTAGTGTGACAGTGGTGAGGTCTGCAGTGGGAGTGACAGATGCGTTTAAGGTGGAGGTGGGATTAAATCAAGGATCAGCTTTGAGCATGATGATGGACAGGTTGACAGATGAGATCAGACAGGAGTCCAACTGGGATCAACAGTTCAGAGTAATGGTGAGTGTGGAAGAGAGGTGAAGAAGAGAGCACAGGCAGGATGGAGTGGGTGGAGAAGAGTGTCAGGAGTGATTTGTGACAGATGAGTACCAGTAAGAGTGAAAAAGAAGGTCTATAAGAGGGTAGTGAGACCAGCTATGTTATATGGGTTGGAGACAGTGGCACTGACAAAAAGGCAGGAGTCAGAGCTGGATGTGACAGAGTTAAAGATGTTAAGATTTGCACTGGGTGTGACAAGGGTGGACAGGATTAGGAATAAGTATATTAGTGGGTCAGCCCAAATTGGAAGATTTGGAGACAAAGCCAGAGAGGCAAGATTACATTGGTTTGGACATGTGCTGTGGAGGGATGCAGAGTATATTGGGAAAAAGATGCTAAGGATGAAGCTGCCAGGTAACAGGAAAAGAGGAAGGCATAAGATAAGGTTTATGGATGTGGTGAGGGCATGCAGATGGTTGATGTGACAGAGCAAGATGCAGAGGACAGGAAGAAATGGAAACAGATGATCCACTGTGGTGATCCCTAATGGGACCAGCTGAAAGAAGAATATGTGGATTATGGAGGACTGAACAACCCTGCCCCACTGCTTACAGCTACTGTTCCAGATATCATCTGTTTCATGGAAAAAATTATCTTCCGTTAGTAAACTGTACCATTTGATCCTGAACTTGACAGTTTAATTTTTCACCATTCTGATAGCCAAGGAGAGTAAAGCTGAATTTGCATTCACTTGAGATGGCATACAATAAACTCTCTGAGTTTTACTTTAAACTTATTTGCAGTCTCATAAAGTGACACTGGCAAGAGGCTTAAACTGTAACTCAAAATGTGACTGCATTTCATCACATTGATGATATTGTGATTAAAAGTAAACAATCTGATGTGGACATTGATTTGCAGACTGTAATATCCATTGGAGAACACAAAATGATTAATTCTTTATGATTACTTTCAGGACCATCCTATTGTGAAACATAAAAGAAAACATGAATATCAACCCCACTCTCTACAAGCTTTGTGAGAGGATCCTAGAAAGACATGCTCTAAATCCTGAAGATGACTGCTGCATTTGATATGTGTGTCAGACCTAGAAACTGCCACACCTCCACAAAATGCCTCATTTAGACCTTATTTTGATTGAAAGAATGACACCAGTGAGACTAGTTTGCCTTCAGTTGTTTTATCCCATGGACAATGAATCAATTGCATTTGACATACTGGAAAATCTATTATGCCATGGGCAACAAATCAGCTATGGACTGATATGTATGGTAAGATAAAGCAAAAGTTGTAAAACAGTGAAAAGTACTAGAGTTATTCAGCACATAACATCATGCTTAGAATGACAAATGTTGACATCACAAATGCTAATTCGTGGTGTTAAACTAATTATTTAAGCGTTACTAACCACTATCCCAAAAGTATAATGAGTTACTAAACAGTGAAGACTGGAATATCTTACAAAATAAGTTAAATTTGTTTGATATATATATATATATATATATATATATATATATATATATATATATACATATATATATATATATATATATATATATATATATATATATAAAACTTAAATTCAGCTCATGGTCCAAAAATCAGACAAGGAATAGCTTATAGTGTCATAACTGAAATACCAATGTTTTCTTCATCAGACTACAAAAACAATATCCATAACTGATTTTTATAGTACCAAACATATTGGACTGGTTAAATGAATGGAACTTACTGTAAATGCTAACACACTGAATCAGTATTGATAAATTGTTTACATTAAAATGGGCAGTTTTAATTCATCAAGACATTCATTAAGTTACTCAACTAAGACAAACGAACCCACGGTAGTGGTGCTGTGGTAGCGTTGTCGCCTCACAGCAAGACGTTCACGTTCGATTCTCAGCTAGAGCGTCTTCTGTGTGGAGGCATGTGTGAATGGGTGTGCCTTCATTGAAGGTTGTGCGTCAGGGCTGGTAACTCGGCATGTAAAAATCCACTACCGAACATTAGCGGACCGGAGTTCCGCTGTGGCAACCCCTAACCAGGATAAGCCGAAAGACACAACAACTCAGCTAAGACAAACTGTGTTGCAACTATTGAAGAAAACTTTGAAATATGTGCATCGAACTGTGATCACAATAATTAAAGATAAAGGTACTGTTATCAGGACTGCAAATGAGATTTATAAAACAACCACCTCTCGTGGGAAAATGATTTTATTGTGTTATTGCATTTACTTGTAACTGTTTTTCTTAAGTATTTTGGCTTATTCATTTTATTCTTAATACAATTATTTTGCATGCTTAAAGTGTACCAATTGTTTTGAACCACAGTCCTTTGGCATCATGCCCAACTTGAATTAATCGAATCAGGGGGTCAGATGGATAGGGCCCATGCATTTTGTCTTTTTTCATCAGTTTAGTTCCCTCATGACTAGTTACTAAACAGCAAAGTGAGTAGCAAAGACATAAGAACATGGATCTGCATGAATTAGATAGATATTATGAATATTAGTCTATTGTGATATGATTATTAGTGAGCATGTTTTTAATAATCCTGCATTAATTAACAACAGTTGTGTATCTAAGCCATAAAATATATATGAGACAAACATTTCTTACAAAGTTGTGGTTCATGAAGTGACCTTTTCAACCCAATGCTTGCTGTGCTTAAAAAAGGGGGAAGTAGCCATGATTCACAGGGATATGTTTTACACAGTGTCTTACAGACTGGGGAAGCTAATGTGTAAAAATAAACTGAAAAAAATAACATAATGATCTTTGTAAATGTTTCAGCCACTGTAGATCAATGTGTGTGTGTACCTTTAAATAGCTATCCAAAGGCTTGCAAAAGTGTTAAGTACTGAGCACATGCAAGTCTGACTGCCATTTTTAGTAAGCTGTTGAGATGTAAGCGTGTATTTATGTAAGGTGTCTCTGTTGATCAATTTATTTACATTTTTGTGATGCTGCTATACATCCTGATGTGTTTCTATGTATTAAAGCATCTAAACAAAATACCCAGCCTGCTTGTCATCTCTGTTAGAGAGGGGACAATTGACATGGTGTCAGAAGCAACATGTCTAAAGTGACATGAGGTTAGAAAAAGAATGGCCAAAATGATTAGTGGCCAGAAAGAGTTCCAGTTTCTTCAACTTGAGTCCGAGAAGCACCAGGTTGGCATTGGAATAATATAAAGGAGTGAATCATCCCTACTGCATGCATAATTTCCAAAACAGGTCAGAAACGAATTTCAGATATTAAAACTCGCTCAAAACTATTTCTTATTTGCAAAATATGAAACAAAGCATACAGAATGCTCTAAAAATTATTTGCATAAACCGATATGTCCAATATTGATAAAAATATTCAAATCACTACTGAAAATATTTGAAATAGAGTCCGAATTGCATAAAACAAATAACATAAGAAGAAACAACCACATTTCACTAAGCATGTATTTTTCATATTAATTAAATATATCTGAATTATCAGAAGTGTATAATCTGCATGTTTGTGCAGTATTACAGCAAAGTTATTTCACAAGATACTGTCATTACAGAGCATATTTCACAAAGAACAGCATTTTGAAGAGTTTATTGTGCATTTGAATGTTATTACTATCTCACAGAACAGTTTGTTCATACATAATTACAAGGGCCATATTTTTCAGTGTGTTTGTGTACACTTTGTGGGTATGGCAGGCAGATTTTGACAATCCATTTGCACTTGCGTTTGACAACAATATTGCAGAGAGCAGGAGAGTATTTGAGCAAGATTATGACATTTTCATACAGGCTGCATTTTTATGATAAAGATGATTATATAAAGGCATTTATTCTGCTTAATTTAGCTGGCTCTGAAGCTATTGAAAGGGAACGTTCATTTGTATATGTACCTGCTGTCTACGCAGGAGAGGGGAAAACCATCATGTTGTTGTACCAGCTGAGTCAAGGGAGGACCCTGTGTGCTAAAAACATAAATTTAGAGAAATGTGTCAACCCCAGGCAAATGTTACAATAGAAAGGCACTTATTTTACACAAGGAATCAAAAGCCTGGAGAAACTTTTGCAGCATATATAACTGACTTGAGAAACAAAGCTAAAACATGCAGCTTTGGTGATTTAAGTGATGAGTTGATAAAAGACAGATGTGTGTGGTATTAAAGATGATGCTGTGAGAGAGTTTGATTTGTGACAGTGATTTAACTTTGAATAAGGCCATTGAGATGTGTCAGATATATGAGCACACAAATATGCTTACAAATGAGAATAGCTCTAGAAGGCATTCATGTTGATAGTATGCAGAACTTGGTTAAAAGAAACAGGCCCAAGCACATGGCAGCAACTGTAACCCCTGCAGCACCTATTGGTAAACCCCAGAGATTTCCAGCAAATTCTAAAGTTTGCAGCATTTCAGTGAACCATAAGAGTGAGTCAGCAAACTCAAAGCATAGTCCCCAACCTAGTTTTATTGCCAACTGTCATAACTGTGGTGGAAATCATTGAATCTAAAAAGGAAGAAGTGTTTAGCTTTTTTTCAGCAATGCCACAAATGCAATAAACAGAATCATTTCAAAAGGTTTTGTACATCAAAAGGTCCACATTATTTCATTAAAAGGGAGCATGTTAAGAAGCAAGTTGATCAATTAGAAAGCTGCAACCCTACATTTTATGTTGATGGTGTGTCAGTGCTTCATGAAACAGTCAGTGCAGTAGATTTAAGGGCAAAGAATGAATTATTTTGAACTGTTTGGATAAATGCTAAACCCATAGAGCTCAAAGTCATCATAGGTTCCAAGTGCAGTATTATGTCAGCATGGTGAAAGGCTTGATTTGGCAAAGTGTGTGAAACTTGTTGCTTATAATGGTGAAGAAATTCAAACTGAAGCTCAGGAGTGCTTTCATGTTACTGTGCTGGGAGAAGCTATGACTTCTTATTTTATGTGGTCAAGAGGCACATCCAGTCATTATTAGGGCTCAGAGACAGTTTGAAAATGGGACTGCTTTCATTTAATAAAGAAGTTCACCATGTTAGCTTAAAAGACCACCATCTTCTAGTCACTATTTTAAGAAAGCATATGCGTTTAGCTCCAGCCAGACTGCAATGTATGATGCTGAGATTGAAAAAGTATAATTTCACTCTAGTCTACAAGAAAGGCAAACTTCTTTATCTTGCTGATATATGGACCAGATCACCCAGAAACACCACAAAACAGCATTATAATGACAACCTTGACTTTGAATTCATGGAAGTGAGAATATTTTCTTCCACACAACTTGATGAGCTGAAAGATCACACAGCCACAGATCCAGTCTTACAGAGGCTAAGCCACTTTATCAATCAAAGATAGCAGTCAAAGAAATCTAGTTTACCTCAAGAAGTGCAACCTTATTTTCCATGCAGAGATGAGATTTTGTCTGACAATGGTATCATTATGAAAGGTCCAAAAGTAATTGTTCCAAAGTCCTTGCAACAACAGTACATTATTATCTTGCACCATGGTCACCCAGGAAGTGACTCTACCAAAAGAAGGGCAAGAGGACTAGTATTTTGTATTCTATGTCACAAGACATTTTGAGAACACTTTTATCTTGTTCTGTGTGTAATAGTACAAAGACACATCAACAGAAGGAACCACTTCAGCTGAACCAGATTCCTGAACTATCTTGGTTGACAGTAGGCACCGACATTTTCAAGTGGAATCATCAACATTATTTGGTATTTGTAGACTCTTATTCAAATTGGTTTGAGACTGACCTACTTCCTAACCTAGAATCCAGTACTGTCATTATTAAGATGAAGCATCATTATGCAGTCCATGGTAGCCACACAAAGTTATTTCTGAAAATGGCACAACATTTACAAGCCAACAGTTAAAAAGATTTGCTGAAGAACGAGACTTTACTCATGTCATGGGTAGCTCAGAGTATCTGCAATCAAATGGTTTGGCAAAATGTGCAGTTCAAAGTGCAAAATAGTTACTAGAGAAGTCAAAATGAGACAACAATGATGTTTTCTTGAATCTCTTGAATCTTAGAAATATTGCTCATGATAAACATATTGGCTCACCTGCTCAGAGGCTTCTGTTAAGGCAAAGCAGAACCACATTACCAATCAGTAGTCAATTGTTTGTTCCATGTTTTAAGAACAACAGGTCAGTGAAAACCAATCTGTTGAAGAAGCGCATAACCCAGAATTCCTACTACAATAAGACCAGCAAACTGCTCAATCCATTATGAGAAGAAAAAGTGGTAAGGATGCAAATGTCCAGAGGTTATGATCGGATTGGTGTCATGAAAAATATTTGCCCAGAGCTAAGATAGTACATTGTGAAATCACAAGGAGAATAGTTTAGGTGGAACTGGATACATTTAAGACCTGTGTCTGGGTCTATACCACAGCACATAGCCTGTGAGAGAGACAGATTCTTTATATCAGAGTGAGTTGTCTGATGTTCCAATTCCAGAGGAAGTTTTAGAGATTATTCCTGTTCCTGTGATGAATCCAGAAGTTTCTGATATGAACTGTTCACCAAAGACTGCCCCTGTGGCTAAAGCCAGTTCAGGTTGTTATGTTACGAGATCTGGTCATATCTCCAGACCATGCAATAGATGCACAGCAACTTGGACATGAACATTGTGTTTGTTTCTTTTGTCTATAACAATGTATGTCTAACTCCAATGTTGTTTTTACCAAGGGCAATCATTTTAAGAGGGAGGATATAGATTAATGTGTGTGTATGTACCTTTATGAAGCTATCCAAGGACTTGCACAAGTGTATAAATACTGAGCACATGCAAGTCTGACTGCCATTTTGTAATAAGCTGTTGACATGTAAGCATGTATGTATGTAAGGTCTGTCTGTTAATCAGTTTGTTTATATTTTATGTTGCTGTTTTCCATCCTAATGTTTATTTATTTTATTTTATTTTACATTTGTTGACCGGGATAGTCCGACTGGATGCATGTCCATTTTCAGCGGTGGCCCGGGAAGAAAAGCTCCATGGGTAAGCAGGTACAGCATTACATAATACCAGCATTACATATTACAAACAGACTATTTACAGACATTACATAAGTAAGCAAGTTAAACAAGTTCCACAGTTTAGAGTTAATCCTGAGCATAAATCAGGATTAAATTAAATTACACAGTAAAATGGTTAACAGATTTTTACACATTCTAGAGAGAGAGTTAGCCAGGCTTGATACAGTGACATAGCCAGTTAAGTGACAAATGTTGTTTGAGTCTAGTTTTAAATTGACCTAAGGTGGAAAGTAAGGTAATATCAGCTGGAAGAAAGTTCCAGGATCTGCTTACAGAGTTTGCAAAGAGAGAGTCACCGGCTGTGTTATTAATTTTGCTAGTCTGAATTAGTAGTTTGTTAGAGGATCGAAGCGGTCTAGGATTGTTATAGGGGGTGATAATATTTTTAAGTGCAGCAGTATTGCCCGGGTTACAGAGGATTTTATAGGCCATAATCAGTTGGTTATACTGGATTAGGCTGGGTAGTTCAAGCCACCCAAGCTGGTTTAGATTGATGCAATGATGTGTCCTAAATGGCAGCCTAGTGGCAAACCTGGCAATGTGGTTGTAGCAAATTGAGAGTTTGTTAAGGACAGTCTTGTTTAAATTCGAGAGTTGAGGGGATGCATACAGAAGGGTTGAAAGAAGGTGAAAGCGAGCTATGGCAATTTTAGCTGGAGGGGTTAGGAAGGCTTTTATTCTGTAAAGTGACCCTATTTTTTATTGATGGTTTTGATAGTTTGGTTAACATGTAGGTCGAATTTTAGATTATTATCTATGATGACACCTAATAGTTTTGTAGAGGGGTCAGGGGAGATTATTGTGCCATCATTTGAATTTATGGTAACGGTGAAAGCGGTAGACCTATGTGTTGGTGAAAATAACAGCATTTTAGTTTTTTTGGGATTTAGGATCAGATGACGTTCAGAAAGCCAGTTTTCTATTGTATTAAAGTTGGTCTGGGTAGCTGACCATAACTCTATTGGAGATGTGGCCGAGCAAATCAGTGTAGAGTCATCAGCATATTGGATACAGCTGACTTTTGGGATGACAGTATCAAGGTCGTTAATGAAGATGGAGAACAGCAAGGGCCCTAGTATACAGCCTTGTGGTACTCCAAGGGGTTAGGCAGAAGGTTAGAGAGTTTGTTCTGCCAGAGGACAGCCTGCTGTCGACCATTCAGGTAGGATTGAAACCATTGGAGGGCTCCAGTATCTAGACAGAATGTTTGCAGGGTGTGAATTAAAAGTTGGTGATCAACTATATTGAATGCCTTGGAAAGATCCAAGAAGAGGGCTGAAGATATATAATTATTGTTGTGTTTATGGTTTATGGTGTTGGTAAAGGCTAGGAGGGCTGAAGTAGTGCTGTGATGAGGATGGAAGCCATGCTGAGTGTCTGCAATAAGGTGATTCTGGATTAGGTGGTGCATGAGTTGTCTATGAATACATTTTTCCATAATCTTTGCAAGTGCAGAGAGAATAGCTATTGGCCTATAATTGGAGAATTCAGTAGAGCTGCCTCCTTTGTGAAGTGGAAATACATAGGATATTTTCCAGATGGTGTTAATGTGTTTCTATATATTAATGCATCTAAATGAAATAACCCACCTACTTGTCATCTATGTTAGAGAGGCATGAGTGACATACACCAAAGAAAACTATGTGCTATTTTTGAACAATGTCATAAGATTTACAAAAAGTATCAGTCCAACAGCTGTACATTTACATTAAATAATTCATGTTCACTTCTCTGTGTATTTAACTTGCCTATAAAAACACAAGGCTTGCTTACTTAGCTGGCCTTCCTCCTTTCCTTACTTGTTATCAGGACTCAAGTTTAATTACCAGTGCTTGAATTTATTGATGGATGCATCAGAATTCAAGTTATCAGCTTGATCTTGGGCTTTTTGATTGGATTTAGTTAAGTGATTGATTGACTTATTGATTAATTTCTTGCTTCAGAGACTGCCCTGGCAAAGCAGAACTATAACATTGGTAATGGCAAGTTAGGGTCCTTAATGCCCAATACCCAAACAGCTGTTTCTAGTGGCCCTGGTAGGTTAACTGCAAATACTTGTATAATAGCTTGAATAGTAGCAGCCCACAATGTAGAAAATTGCTCAAAACTCCATTGCATGCAAAGATCATCTGCTTCTCAAGAGCTGCACCTTCAACTTTGTGAAGAAGTTTTAGGTCTTCTTTTGGCCAGCTGTCATGTGGAAAGTTGCCAACAATGCAGCAGTTTAAGCATGGAAAAACTTAATAATGGAAGGGTTTAATGTCTGTTAATTGTGTAATCCATGGCTCAATGGAAAACTCCATCTTAGAACTCAAAACTGACACCTGGATTCAGCAAACTTCTGTGCAGGAATAGCTTATTCCTGCACAGAGGGGACCGTTCCCGTGTAGCACGACAGTGTGCCATGCATATGTATGAAGGCACACTGCTGTTCTCTAACATGTACAGGGGCATCTGTATAAACACAGGGGGCATGTCTGAGAGCAGTGCTCTCACAATACACCCCCCCTGCACACCAGAATTGCCGTACTGCAATTTAAAAAGAGCAAGATCACTTGTTACTCCTCACAGCCCGCTAGAGTAAGAAATCTGGACAAAGCCATAACAGACAACTGTTAAATATTGCTATTACAAACTTAGAAAGTTGATAGAATAACAGGTTTTGCATTAGCATGAATTTTCTGAAGGGTGAATTTTGTGAAGGGTATGAAGTCTAAAACGTACACCTCTCAACCCGTTAGAGTAAGAAATCTGGACAAAGCCATAAGGGACAACTGTTAAATATTACTATTACAAACTTAGAAAGTTGATAGAATATCAGGTTTTGCATTAGCATGAATTTTCTGAAGGGTATGAAGTCTAAAATGCAAATGTCTGTCATTATTTTTAAACTTCAATCTTTAATGATGTGCCAGAGAGCCGCAAGTTTGTGAAAAGTGGACCAAGGATATAAGGCAAAAATCTGGACATACTGTGAAAAGTTATGTCTTCAATGTTTGCAAAGCACAGCCCCCAACAAATAAATAGTTTTTTTTCACATCAGCAATAAAGTTTAAACGTAGCTGCACGAGTATGCCCATTGCTTAGCTATGATTAGCCCAGCTTAAATGGCACAAGACGTAAAATAGCAGTAGACATCCAGCATAATAAATAGTGTAGTGGTTAGAGCATATGCTTTACATATAATCATTTACGGTTCAAGCTCCACCAAAGTGAAATCAGTACAATTTTAATTTTTTTGTATATTTATGTAGGAAGTAACTTATATTTCTCAACCAGAGTAGCGTATTAGGCCCAGATGTGAGGTGTCGGTGTACTGAAGTTGTGAAACCTCCAAGTGTCCCATAGATGCAGTCACACAAAATGTAATGTCAGAAAAGTAAATGTAAAAGTATAAATGTGTATGTAAGTATTCATGTTATATTACACAATGGCCATTAACATACAAAAATGAGTACGCTAATTGGCCAGCCCAAACAGAGTGCCTGTTGTAAATCCGAGAGTATGCAAATGGAAAAAGGTCTAGATGCCTGGACTATTCCATTTGTATACCACCTGTTTGTATTTCCAGTCTGCAGAGATAGCAATGGGGGAAATAAAGATCTCCATTGTATATACAAACATATCTCGCTATGTGTTACAATTTGAAGAACACATATAACATAGCAAGATATCATAAAAAAATGCAATGGAGATCCTCCTGTCAACCGAGAAAGGAAGATCTCCAATGCCTTTTTAATATATCTCACTATGTTATATGAGTTCATCAACTTGTATAACATACCGAGATATGTAAAAAAAGCAAATTAAATCCCCCTATCTCTGTTGCTACCTCAGCACAGCACTGATGTACTGCGTAAGTGTGAGAGCATGTCCTTTACACATGTGCAGTACATCAGAAATGGCCTAGGATACCTGAAAACTGTGGCAGGGCAGCATGGAGGCATGATACAATAACATTTTTAAGAAAGGTATGTATTGTTTTTCTTAAATAATGTCATTGTATAATAGAAATAACCCATGGCTGTGTGTAGGCAATGCTGGACCTACCCACGGTTGGCATTGTATGGTCATGAGGACATTGCCCTCATGACCAAGTCACACCAACAGTGGTCAAATCCAGTCTTACCCACACTCAGCTGTGAGTTATTGCTTAAATATAACATTATATGTATGATATGCAGAAATGTGCTTTAATCCGTTTGTATCCATCAGACATCGTTCTGCCGAGCAACAAAATAGTCAACCCTGCCAAGTCTCAAATCCAGGATGCTGTCTTCAACAATCACACCAACATACCACTTTACCATCTAACCTGTGAGATGTTATAGTGCTTTAATGAACATATCCTGCATTCAGTTCATTTAATATTAATAAAAAAAAAAACAGTAGTCCAAGTGATGAACCTACGACCCTGAATATTTCAGTTAGAGGAATGCACCAGTACACCAGCCAAGATGTAGGAAGTAATGTTGCTTTTTCACAAATATCATGCAATAGAGGCATACAACATTAGGGTGAAAGTGTTGTGGAACCCATTGTGCATTGTATATAGACGTGTACACACACACACACACACACACACACACACACACACACACACACACACACACACATATATATATATATATATATATATCTGTCAGATGAAACATATATGTGAACAAACAGTCATAATATATATATATATATATATATATATATATATATATATATATATATATATATATATATATATATATATATATATATTAAATGTAATGGAAGGAAAATATATATATTATATATATATATATATATATATATATATATATATATATATATATAAATATATATTATACATGTATGTATATAACATGCAGTGTAGTTATATCTCTGAACCATCCCTCCCAACCTGTTAGTGCAAGGAACCTGTACAAAGACTGTAAAGGGGGGGTGGCACATATATGGACATAGTTAGAAAATCATTGTTACAAATGAAGACATGTGTGGCAGCAACAGTGTGTGTTTCAGCAGACAATCACTGAAGGCTATGATGATGGGAACTGAATTGTCATGTATTTACTGAAATAAATCTTTGGATCATCACCGTGATTTACCAGACAAATAGAAATAAATTGTGGAACTGAACAAAAGTATAGTCCAAACATCTGGACGTTCTGTGGAAAATCTGGCTGTGGAGAGGTATGCTCAAAACCCCTTAATGCAATGAATGTGGACCAAGCCTGACAAAGTGGGGGAACAAAGGCATGAAAATAGGGACAGGTACAAAATACATCAGTAGATAAGCTGAGAACGTTCATGTAATAACTGTGTATGTCCTAGCATATATCAACTGAAATATCACAATTCCAGGACTCAATTGATTCTTATTAGTTATGGACCTCAGTACCTACATCATACCATTGATATGTCATGCATACATGACATTTATGGGGACCAGACCAAAGATATTGGCCACACAACTGGACATCCTATGAATATGTGGACTTAATACAACAGTAGGGAAACTACACTGAGCTACCGATTAATGTCCAGAATACAATCAGACTGACATAATACTACCTAGGTCCAGCTCTGCGGCTGTACACATGTAGTAGCAAATATAACAGGCAGTACAGAGATGTAATAATAGTGGAACACAGACACTGGGATGAAAGTGCATACCCCCAAACAAGTGCACCACAGTGACAGCAACATACTAGTAACCAAACTGAACATGACAGTATAATACTATGAGAGCAACCGCATACAGTTTGCCACTCACACATTACCCCTACATATACTGCCCCAATTCACAGTGTACTGGGAATCTGGAGATGTTACATGACATTTCACAGTAAGCCCCTACAAGCATATAGACCTGATAGACCACCAGCAGCTGTAGCAGCATGCAGAGTCAGATAGGTAAAGGATGTATGGCACTCTCAGCTGCTACTCTCCCTACCCAGCCTAAAAAACATGAACACACAACACTGCTACACAACCTTGGCAGTCTGTTCACAATGGCCAGACTGACATACTGTCATATGTGCAGATTTCCACAGAATTATCAGGATGTGGACACATAACCCTGGCCACTGCTGCATAACATGGCCAGGAGTCTACCAGGGCATTTTCATGCTAACTCGTGTGCCTTTGGTAATTAATGATATACCATACCGCTGCACCTCATAGTGCAGGACATCTGGACAATGCATGGCATATATATGAGACAGGGGGCTGGAAAGAGGGACATACACAAAATGGTGTTACAAATTGAGACAGTAGCTGCTATTACATGTGTTTTTGTAACATGTCATCCCTGAAGGAAATGATTTGTGTAACACCAATGGATGACAACATGTACTGACTACAATCATCACATTATCCTAACAACCCCATAAAAACAGATGTTGGTCGAGGAACAGACAAAGCATAATAGGCAAACATCTGGCCAGTCTGTGGAAAACATGCCAGTTGAGAGCTATGTCAAAGGCATATCACTGTCAGATGTCAAGTAACCCAGTAAATGCATGTCCAGACAATGCCTGTCAATGCAGCAATCCCCTATGTGCATAACAACGTTAGTGACATACAAGCTGTACCAATCTCTGGAGCTTTGTCCACCATGTTGCTGGGCTGTCTCCACATGTCCTGTGATGTATTTCCACCTACTGACTGTGAAGGTGCAGCCCCGATACCTCTGTAATGTCCCCCACAAAGTCCAGGTAAATGTGCAAGGCCCACATGAAGGGCATCCCATATGGTGGAACTAGCAGCTGTGTCCAGGCCCACAACACAACACTATGTGGGCACCTACATAGCTGCATGGCCTCATCAATACCCAACAGGATAACATCAAACCCTTCAAGGTAGGCTGAATGCTTGTGGTGGACAGCAGCAATACACAAACCACAGACTTGGTCCCTAGATTGGATGTACAGGCCAAAGCAGGAGCACACACCAACCTGGCATCAAGTCAGCCTTTGTCTGATCAAGCATATAAGGTCACAGGTGAAGTACTGTAAGGCTAAATATGAGTACAAATTGGACACATCGACCAAGGCCAATCACAAGGCCATCTTCACATATGCCTTCAATCTCTGAGGCCACATACCAGCCCACCCTGTAATGGTGGCCAAACAGGCCACATATACACACAACATAGCTATACGAAACCCACTGCAGATAGGTTTAGGACAAACATCACCCCCTGGCTCAGCAGCACTATAGCTAGATATGCACAGCACCCACACCCCTCCCCTTATCACCAGTGAGTAAGTACATATTGCCTACTAAAATGCAACAAATGTAGGTATCCATGGCACCTGATAACTTCCCTGTCTGCATCCTACATGAACTCAGGCATGTGTACCCAGCAAAATTACACACCATAGTCACAGCAAGGCTTGGCACCATCCACACCACAATCACATGGAAGATGGTCAATGTCATCCCTTGATACAGTCATGAATGAGGAGTACAGGAGTAGGAAATTAAGTAGGCCTCATTGGGGGGAATATGACACCTCAGGGCCAGCAGTGCAATGCAAGCAGATACTGTGCTTATACATTACAGGGGCATGGTGTGGTTGTGAGTGGTGACTACTGGTATTCAATGTAGATGTGCAGATTCTGTGCATATGGTTGCCAAATATATGAAGTCCTGTGATGTGTCTCCCTTGTAATGTCTCCCGGGTGCAATGTCGCATCAGCAAATGTCAACATTGTCAGTGGCTCAGACAAATATAATCATAGAAGACATACTGCACAACCATGCCATAATGTTTGGCTGGAGGCAGCAACATCTGCAGGAGAGTACCGGCCTGTGGGACAACCTTATCCACAGGATAAATAATGCTGACCTGCATGCATGTACATATGAGCAAGGCTGGCATCATGAAAGTGACCTCATATGCCAAGCCTGGCAAAGGGCTGCTGCAGTGGCCAGGAACCACACAGCCACAGGTGTGGGCCTGCTCTTGCAGATGCCTGGCACCCACCAGGGAGCTGTATGGGTACAATGGGGAACCCATCTCAGTACAACATCAGAGTATAGATCTCTTATATACTGAAGGTGGTTGTCACCCAGACAATGGATGAGGAGTGTAAAGGTAAGGCCCCAGTATAGACTACTATACTAGTGTAGCAAACATACTTATAATTATAGAGTATCTAAAAAAAACAAAAAAAACAAAAACATTCCCACAGAATGGAGCTGCACAACAGCAACAAACCAAAAACAAACCCGCTATCAGATGGAGCTGGATCCAAGAATAAAGCCACAAACTTAATGCCAAAACCTTAGCAAAAAAACTTTATTTTGTCACTTTCGTTCCAACAGGAACTCCTTCAGTACAATAATAAAACCCAGTATACATCAGTGGACTTAAATACTACTAGCTCACACCCTCATTAATTAAACAACACACCTAAAGCAATTACTAGTCATAATGTTGCCATAAAAATCATTAAATAAAACTATATATATATATATATATATATATATATATATATATATATATATATATATATATATATATATATATATATATATATATATATATATATATATATATATATATATATATATATATATATATATATATATATATATATATATATATATATGTGTGTATATATATATATATATATATATATATATATATATATAAAATATAATAATATATGTATAATGAATAAATAGCAATATTCTTCCCATTCACCATAAACCAGAAATTATAAATTTTTGTAAATTTTCAACCTTCTATCCTTCAGAAAACACTTTATATTGTTGGTATCATTTATACCTGGCTGTTTGTCAGCCCCCAATCTTATCTGCCAGGTAGTTTCCCTTTGTTCAAATGAATCTTTATTACAACCCCCTCTCAAACTTTTTGGTACATGTTCGAAAATAGAAAATAAAAACTTTTTATAGTCAGTACAACCAAGTGTATGTCCATATAATGCATTGTTATTATTTTTAACCCTAATGGCATACAGATGTTCTTTAATTCTTTGATTTAAACACCTGGTGGACATTCCTATATAAAATTCCCCACAGCATGAATAAATGGCAATATAAACTATTCCTTGTGTTTTACAGTTATAGAACCTCCTAACAGGTATTGTCCTGTCTAAATGTGGCAACTCTATATAAGGGCTTTCAAGAATGAACCTACATGCAACACAGAAACCACACTTATACATTCCTTTCGGCCTCATACTAGTGTTCAAACTAACATTTTTAAAGTTGTCCCTATATAGACACCTTTTTAAATTAAAATTGTTTTTGAAGACAAATTTCAGTCTGTCCCCAATAACTTTAAACAAATCTGAATTACCTTTAATAATGTTCCAATTTTCCCAATAATGGACACTATACTAGATCTATCAATTGCCATGTCCAAACAGCAAAAAGTGCCATTATTAACATTACTTTCCAAACATATATCCCTTCCACTTTCTTTCATTGCCAAACCAAACTTCAATATAGGTGGAAAATTGGGGTATCTACACCCCCTAATTCATCAGCTAACTTAAGTAACATATCAGTCTTATACCCTTTTTCAATGACCATACCAACAATAAACTTAACTTCACTTTCAAATTCTGAATCGTCAGATGTCATTCTAGAGGCACCAATCAATTGGCCCTAAAGAATGTTATTTTCATATACAAGGGGTAATTACTTTCATAAATCAAATAGCTGTTGACAAAAGTACTTTTTTCAAAAAAATCTTGCTACTAAATTCACCCATACAAGAATCCCATTCAACCGCATATCTAAAAAGTTAACTTGTAACCCCATGTCTTCTATAATAAACTTCAAAAATTCAGACTGTTCATTCAGATTATTTATAAATTCATGGGCTTCCTTCTGTGTTCCTTCAATAACAAAAATAAGACTCCCACCATCCAAGCACCAAATTTATTTAGGATGAGGCTG
The DNA here is from genome assembly GCF_019279795.1 of Protopterus annectens. Taxonomy (NCBI): domain Eukaryota; kingdom Metazoa; phylum Chordata; order Ceratodontiformes; family Protopteridae; genus Protopterus; species Protopterus annectens. Next base: position 1,931,343,064 of record NC_056726.1, read on the forward strand.
CAGCAGACCCCATGGCCACTCCCTTCTGTTGTTTATAAATCACTTTATTGAACATAAAACAGTTATTGAACAAAAGAAGTCCCAACAGTACATTACAAACATGAACATCACTATCAGGAAAGGAAGTAAAATTACACAACAATTGCCTGACAAACTCAATACCTATATCATGAGGTATACAGGTGAGCAGGGAACAAATGTCAACTGTAAACATAATATTTCTCTTAGAATCAAATTCATATTCAAAACTGAAAGCCCTAAGCTTATTTAAAAAATCATAAGAATCTTTGATGTAAAATTCCATTTTATCCATTCCATCCATGTGACACTGTTTCGTAGCAAGGCAGAACAGTGCAGCTGTGGAGGAAGGAGGTTCAGAGTGTGGACCCGATGTCTGAATTCATTCCATAGATATATACATATCTATATATATATATATATATATATATATATATATCTATATCTACATATATATATATATATATATATATATAGATATATATATATATATATATATATATATATATATACATATACACACGTAAATGTATGTCTACATATATATGCACACCATGGCAGCATCAATGTACCAGTAAGCCATCTGAGCTACAGATATGTATGATGTTTTCTCAACCATATCATGCAGCACAATCTTTCAACAGTAGGGAAACTGTATTAATATATATATATATATATATATATATATATATATATATATATATATATATATAAATATATATATAGATATAGATATATAAATATATGTATATATATATATATATATATATATATATATATATATATATACGTGTGTGTGTGTTTGTATATATATATATATATATATATATATATATATATATATATATATACATATATGTATATGTAGACATACATGTCTCTCTCTCTCGCGCATGTCTACATATATACAAACATATACACACATATATATATATATATATATATATATATATATATAAAATATAATATAATATGTATATATATATATATATATATATATATATATATATATATATATATATATACATATATATATATATATATATATATATATATATATATATATACATTTTCCCTACTGTTGAATGACTGCGCTGCATGATATGTTTGAGAAAACATCATACATATCTACAGTTCAGATGGCTTACTGGTACATTGATGTTGCTATGATGTGCAGGGTCCTGGGTCACACGCTTGCAATGGCTGATAATTTATCTACTGGCCAGAACAAGGACTTTGGATACAGAGTGATTAAAGCACCTGTAAGCAGTTGTAAGTGGGTGTGAAGTAGACAGTTATGTCTGGTGTGAAGTATATGTTGGGAACACATTGCCCTTTGTTTGTTAAGGTGTCAGTGGGATGTTGGGGAAGGATAGCAGGTATATGTGATGAGGTAGTTTGGGTTGGAATACAGACAAGATTGACAAGACAGCATACATGAGCAGAATGTGACATGTGGTGGGTAAACACCTTGAATGGGGAGTGGTGTATGGAAATTGGAAGCGCATGAGCCCCCAAATGGAAACAGTGGGACTGAGGTCCTCACCAATGGGCAGTCACCACTACACCATCACAGCCCTGAAGGTGGCTGTGCTGGGGGCTGAGCAGGAGGAGCAGGCTGACCCTGCAATTGTGTCACGAGGGCCTCAAGGTGGTGTAGCAACTCCAATTCTCTGCAGAGCTCGCTATGCACCAGACCCTGGACCCGATATCAGGTGATAGGATCCTGTCTGTGCGTGCTCCTGGGGGGGGGGCAACCACCATCCCCTGAGGTGGTTCCAACTGAAGGTAGTACAGAACCAGCAGATGAGGAGGTCCTGGGTTGGGTCCCAGATGTGCTGTGGCCTGGTAACATGGCCAGATGAGGTGGGAGAGGTGGTTCTGCTGGGAACAGCCTTCCCAAACACACTATCATGTCGCAGTTTTAGAACATATGTGGGTAGTAATAGTCAACACAATCCAGGATTAGTTATTAAACCAAAACACCAGATTTGGACCAGCTACATAGCAAATAGAACACATGCATATATGGAACCACAGTGGCCATACAATGGCATGCAGGCTGCATTGTTAGCAACAGTTCACCAATGATAGTGTTTCAACATGGAACATGAATAGAGACACATTTCAGTATTTGTTGCACAGTAGGATATATGTTCCAACAGTAGGTCTGGTGTAGACATACCCATTGATTTGTGTGTTCAGATTATTGTTGCAGATATGGTTGGGGGGAGAGAAAGATGTCAATTAACAACTATTATATCCTTGCAGTATGAGTTCCTCAGACCTTTTTTCCTCTTTATGTCTTCCAGGTACCATATCGAGAGAGCACCTTCCAGTGTATATACCCTGGGAAAATGATATCCTCATAAACTATCTGGTGCAGCTCCACCAAACCCTCTTTGGGTGTACAGACCATGATCTACAGGAGAGGACTGCCCTGTGGAATGAGCTCGTCCACAGGATAAACTATGTCAGCCAGCATAACCACAGTTATGAGCAGGTGCGACATTGGTGCACTGACCTAATCCGCCATGCTCGTTAGCATACTGCTGCAGTTAGGAGGGACCAGCTAGCCACAGGTGGGGGTCATGCCATCCAGCCCCCATTGACACATGCTGAGGAGCTCCTCACCAGCCTTGGGGCACCCACCCACCAGGCAAGCCAAGAACCTGCTGATAGCATTGTGAATGTGGGTGCTACCCACACAATGGATGAGGAGCGTGCAGGTACAACCCCAGGGCACATTAGTAGACCACTGTTGCTTCTCCATTTTCATCTGTAAAGTATATGCATGCATATGTCAAATAACATAGTCTGTTGCTGCAGTGTAGTAATGAACAGATGTGCATAATATCTAGTATTGTGGGTGTGTACTGTTGCTGTACTGAAATGCTGCTCCCACCCTGTGCCAATGCCGCAGGTGTAGCTACTGACATCAGATCTCTCACACAACTATGTAGGTCCCTCTGATATACCTCTGGGGTAGCAGCTTGTAGATGGTGAGTATGTTTTTATTTTGATCAGGTTTGTCAATACACCGGCCATGCTATGGCCATGGTATTTGCCATGCACACATTTAATACACCTACCCATAATGCATGCTGTACATGTTCTCTTATTGTTGCTGTTAACTGCACTGCATCACAATGGTCACCATGGTGGCATATCTGAAGGGTATGTAAGAGTCCTGCAATATAACTAACAACCTGTCAGTGCAAGATATTAGACAGAGATGAATATAATGGTTGGACAAATGGCCTACAGTAGGGACATGTCTGAAACATTACCTTTATACAGTAGCTACAACACTGTATATACCACTATTACAATGGCAACTGTTACAGATCTACACAACAGCATATCACAATACCAAATTCTACAACTTTTACAACCTGTAATGTGATCCTAACATGAGCAATGAATGTGTAATATGGCATCGTATGTTAGGACAACAAATATGGGGAATACATACCTTAAACACTGGAAGCATATGTGCACACACACTCCAAATAACATATTGTGGAAGCAGATTTTGAGATACTGACAGTATTCACTCTTTATGAGTATGCACCTTCCATCAAGTACAGGTCCTCAATGTCATACCAAGTAATGGTTTGCTGTCCAAGAAGTATGTCCATGACATTTGCCCACTCATCTGCAGTCGAGGCAGCTGTGGCTTGTAAACATCTCACAAACCATGGAATTTATCCCATATCCAAAAGGTAGCACTCAGGAGTGGGAGATGTAGCCTTACCTCACCACTGCATATACCATGGCAAACAGTGCAGACAGTCATGTATGTGATGATAAAGTATGGGACAACACTAATGTAGAAAATAAACAGATGGCCATCCGAGACAGCTGATGACACATGTTGCAAACTGGTCATGGAAACTGCATAGAAACATGCTGCAACACTGAGGGACTTGCAGGAATGTCTAGCAAGTACTACCTGTGCAGTACCTGTGTCGACAATTGCATGGAGTCTGCATAACTGTGGCCTATGGGTTAGGGTAATCAGAAGGAAGAGTTGTTCCACAGGAAACATTATCCAGGACTCTCTACAGGTAGCATATGCATAACATCAAAAGTCTCCCAAAGGCATGTGTTGCAATGTGTAATTGTGTACTGAGAACAAGGCTGAAACCTACAGACAGTATTAATAAAGATACATGTGCTGCACTAGCAACACCTCACTCCACCTCAGGCCCACCATCCCCATCTTTACTTTGCCAGTGCCAGTGCACACCTTTAGGTTTGCTGTTCATTAAGCAGGAAATAGGCTGGTAGACATGGTGTTGTGAATATGGGACACTGCAAAATTCACTCATGTGTGGCACATAGCTGTCAAGCATCTGCAAAAAAGCTGAGGATGGGGAGGGTTGTCATCCTGAAACACAACAGTGAACTGAAGCATACATTCAAAGCTTGCTAAAAATGGCTGTATCTGAACACAGTCAAGGTCATGAATTGTGACAGACATAACCCTGACTCCACAGCTATAGTAAAGGCACTGTGTGACCTCCAAGGGCTGTCCACATGAGTTGACCTTGCAATCTGGCACAGTTGGGGGACATTTCTATGGTGGAGTGACCAAATAATGGCAAGTGCAAATGGGCCATGCTAGTATACCCCTTCCAGGAATAGTGACTGCTGTAGTTCACTTAACATGTGCTGCAACAAACCATCATGTTAAGGGTGTGCACACTTATGCAACCCACATATTGTATGCATCTCAATCAACATCTGCACAGCTAACACATTTGTTTGATACTGCATTTGATTACACAGTTCATATGTCACATATCAGGTGTGTGTAATGTTGGCATAGTCAGTATTGTGGCCCCATGGCATATCAGGGAAGAGGGTGTCATGTCAATAAGGGTGTGTATACTCCTCATAGTCACAGTAAGCTTTGAAGGTTGTCAGTATAATTGTATTTTATTGCTCATACATGCACTGCTGATGATGAGATCTGCAAATGAGACATCAGGCATTCAGTATTGACATCTGTCCTTATATCATCCCAGGTATGTGTCAGACAAACACACAGGGGCTGTGAGTAACAGAGCAAACATAACTGCCACACATATACACATTCAGCAATGGCGTGTACACTCCTGAGGCATGGTGCACAGTATGTGCCAGGGTGCTGAACAGGTGCACAGCAATACTGTTTACATGGGTGCAGTGTGTTTCAGAGAAGGGGCATCACCTCCTAACACAACTCATGCATCACAGAGATGTATAATGTTGATAACAGGGATTGAGTATAGTTGCAGTGTGTGCTGTTGAGTGCCATATGTCATGCATGTAGACAGTTGGGTAATGAGAGGCCTGTGTAATATCTTTGTGCCACCTCATATGTAAGTGTGTGTGTGTGTGTGTGTGTGTGTGTGTGTGTGTGTGTGTGTGTGTGTGTGTGTGTGTGTGTGTGTGTGTGTGTGTGTGTGTGAGAGAGAGAGAGTGTGTAGAGGTAAGCAATGATGTACAGGTCTTAAAGTACATATTTTGTTTTCCCTTCACAGGTGGCAAGGTGGGTCAGGGTCCCTCCTGCAGGCAAACTGAAGTTAGTGTCCATATACACTATGACAATAATGATAGGTATGATGAGGTACAGGTAGGGTTGTCAGGGGATGAAGCTGTGCCATCGGTTGACATCCCACTGTTATCCACCCCATGCCTGCACACAGTCACATTGCCTATACGTACCCCATCACCAGTGGCCATAGATGAGGGACAGCTGGTGGGTGGTGGCATGGGACAGGTGATTGTGGTAACTAGTGTGTCTGGACACAGCAGCCATAGCCAGATGACTGGTGAGGTACCACACAGGCAGATACACAGTGGTGCTCGTAGGTTGGCTGTTGGCCATCATGCCCCTGGAAGAAGTGCCACAGCTGGTGTCACCAGACGCATGTCTTTGGCCATCATGGAGGCACAGGCACATATGGAACGTTATACCAGGCAGAGTCTTAGGCTCCAGAGGGCTATTCATTCTGCTGTTATTGACAACATCCGTGATCTTGCAGGTTCCCACCATTATTTTGCAGAGGTCCTAGCTAGACAGTTGGGTGAGATGGTGGGAATCCTCGACAGTGCAATGTCTCTGTTTGAGCATATGGTGGGATTAGGGTGACAGCCACATGGATATAGGTCAGCAACACCAACAGGTGGAGGTCTACATGGATGTGGAGCAAGGCACAGCCACTCCCGTAGTGGCAGTACCAGCACAAGCATTGTAGGAGAGGGGGGGGGGCTGTCCACACCACAACATAGCAGGCCACATGCACATAGCCCTGGCCAGTCCCAACAGGGACCTGGACTCATCGGACATTTGTCATCCTCAGGGGAGAATATCTGGCCTTGTACCTGGTAGTGCCCATGGAACCCTTGGCAGGCACAGTTCTCGTGTTCATGGCCAGAGATGATGAACTGCACAATCTGCCATGTACGGTCTGCAGCTGTCCAAAAATCCCTGTATAGGGCAACCACATGGCAGAACTGTGTGCATGCATAATCACACACACACACACACACACACACACATCACCAACACAGTTACGGCAACCCCATACTTACACACACCACATCTGCACAACCCAATGAATAATAAAATCCTCTAACACACACACATGATGTCAACCAAATGGCTCAGCCTAGGTCTCTGGCAAACCCACAACACACCCTGTGCATATGATGATGCCTGTGAGACATCCCTGTCATCAGTATCATCAATGCATGTATAGACTAATACGGTTCTGATGCACAGGGTGAATGTAGTAAGGTGTACCAATATAATGCTGTGTAACATGTTTTCAGCAGGAAAGTTTAATGCTTACATATCAGGATGTATTATAGCTGTTATTAGCAATGACTGATTGTGGTCTGCATAATGAATTCAGTTTGTGTTGTAGGTGTCTATGTGTCAGCAGGATATTCATCTGCTATTGTTTCCTACAAAGGGTATGGCACTGTGGTGACACCTTGACTGTGTCATATCCTGGGTACAGCTGAACACAAGTAACAGGTCTGTATAACAGTTTCTGCATGTGCCACATGGCTGATAGGTTTTAGAGGTGTATACAGGTGAGTGCATGGTGGCTGATGTCAGCATCCCTTCTACAGTGGACAATGATAAGTGTAGTGGGTGGCACACACCACATGTTTGTGTATAACACACACATGCAGATGCTTTTATCTTGCCATATTGTATCCTTTATATTGTACTGTACTGGAGCTTTTGTCCCCAGGCCTCCGCTGAAAATGGACCTGTGTCCAGTTGGACTTTCCTGGTAAACAAATGCAAAATAATTAGATAAATAAAATAAAATTTAGTGTTGCTGCAATACACAGAGAATACTATACACATTGATGTACTTACTTTTGCAGTGAACCCATTTTAGAATTATGTAATTCCACCAAGGCAAAATAGGCAGAACATCACATCACCAATTAATCAGTCGCTAGTTTAATGTCATTTACAATGGTACTTGCAGGGTATATGTCCCCTTCCCCAATGTAGTGCAATCCTGGAGTTGGTAAACATAGGTGTGCTGGTGTGGGTGGTACAGCCCGTCACTTTGGAGGGTGTGGGTTGGTGTAGAACTGCACATAGTGTGATTGACAACTACTTAACCTGTTAACATAAACTGTACAGTATTACAGCCAACTAAGCAGGGGATACACACAACAATAACCCCAGTGAGGGTGGCTGTATCCACAACATTCACACCCAACTATATATACCAACTCCAGTATCACTGTACAGCTATACAGTGGTGAAGATGGCATTTACGCATCTACTGCTAGTTTTGATGGAATGAATTTCCACTAGATGATACCTTTGAAATGTTAGCAATTGCTAGTTAGTTCTCAGACAGATGACCTCCTGGGACATGTATTTTCTGCAAACTGAAGTAGATCTCTTCACATACACACACACTTACTTCGCAATACTGAGAGTAGAACCCCTACCTAGGTACTTAATGCTACTAATGTGTTTGGCCTTAATTGCACACACTACACAGCTTTTAGGATGAGGTGTGTACCAAGTTTTTTGTTAAGTGAAGAACATCTCCAGGCCTTGTACAGTATGGTAATGGGGGATGTACTGGTTGTTAATGAACAATACATAGTGTGACAAACTGTCATATACACATTGTCAAACATATAGCAGTCATAAACACATCTGAGAGACCTGGGTTTATCAGTGCTCACTACCTTGTTAGTGAGTCCATTCTGTTACAGATAATTTGCACACAGCACATGCATCATTGGGCTGGATAGTGTAATCAGTTACCTGTATGGTTGATGGTGACAGTGGTCCTCAAACAGTGGGCCTTGGGACATGTACTGGGGGTACCATGGTGTAAAGACAGTATACCCAGCACCCACACCCCACATTGGATATTTTACACACTGAAACCCATGATAATACTCTGACATACCCATAATCGCATCTACTTTAGTTCAGCGAATGATCAGATGATTGAACACTGTTAGTTCAAACACAAAGTGTCAAACCGGTAAAATACGGAACGGCTGGAACAGCTAATTTTTTCCCAGGGAAAGAAATCACTGGGCCGTCTGTCCAGGTTGTGCCATTTTCTCTGCTGTAGTGCAATCTTGGAGTTAATATATTTAAGTAGGGGTGTGTGGTGGGCACAGCCCCCCATGTGGGGGGATGTGGGGAGAAGCCCCCCACATCATTTAGTGTTTTTTTGGGGGAAACAGTGATTTTTTTTCCCTGGGGGAAAAAAAAATCGCTGTTCTGGTTGTTCACTATTTTGAGTATTAGAGATTTAGGGGTCGATATAACAACATCCGATTATCTGATTGTTTGTTGTTTTAATATACACTCCCATAATCACACATTGACTAGGACTGCAATACAACCCCTGGTCTATCTCAGGACTGCAATACTACCTTTGGTTTATCTCATCAGTGCTACTACAGGGATATGCATCAAATGCACATGCCACAGGGATAGTAGAGTGATGGTTTGTCATGGCTCTCCTAGTGTCAGCAACATCACTATCCCTTATACTGTATGGCAAAGTGTATTGTATTTAGAGAATGTGGCCTCAGAATGCTGTATCCTACAAATATACACACTTGCACACATACACACACTTGCCAGGACTCAAAGGGTAACTCATGCCTATCTACCCATTTGTACAACAGTGTTGTGCTGGTACTACAAGCTCCAGGTAGCCCATAGGGTGAAGAGTGTAACACGGTAAACTTAATGTCCATTACAGCAGCAGCCATTTCTAACTATGGCAATGGGGGGTGTAGTGGGTGAGAAGGCCCTCATGGAATTATCAACTATAAGTTTACAAACACACAGACACTGTTATTTTCAGTAATGCACACTGACACATTTGTCAGTACTAAGGTCCATAGGTGCAGATGTCCATAGGTATGTACCAGGATATTGTCCATGGAGATAGGAGAAGAGCAGGGGATGTGGGTACAGTGGTATCATGCCACCTGACATTTGTCAGCAGGCCATCTATCAACTGATGCCATGTGAGTGATCCTCAGGGTGAGAGTTAAATGCAACATCCAATCATCTGGTTGCCTCTTGCAGAAGGCCAGTGAGGTGCTAGAATTGACATGTATGCAACATATATTACATAACATGGCCAGTGCCTGTGTTGAAGACCTGTACCCAAGCATGTTCTATTGACTGTGGTAGTGTAGTTGAGGTATCCATGACATGTGTATGCAGGATGGGGTTTCCTAGCTGTGGCATTCCTAACAGATGGGCAGACATGTCAGTATCAGTCAAGCATAGATTGCCTGTAAGCAGTCAAGATGGATATCCGACATCTGCACATTCATACAGAGGGCAGACAGACATCAGCTAGCCAACAGGTTATGCATTAGGATGAATGTTTGGACAGATAGACGTCTGAAACTGATAGGTATACCATTACTACATGACAGCAACCCTCAATGACATGTCCTATACACATAGTAGTCTACAGCTAATATCCACATATCAGATCAATATCCAGTAGTAAATACTTAATAACACACAGCTCACACACCAAGAACATGATAGTCAGTACTCAGAGTCCATCTTTGCTTGCATGGGTGTTTGGTTCCAGCACTACAATCTGTAATCTACTCTTACTTGGAAAAGCACTGTTAATAGTAGTAACATAATGATACACTACATTCCAGTGTGACTGCATAGAACCTGGGATACTACTCATGTATGAAACACATTCAAATGGAAAAGATTGTTGTACAAGCCATATATACTCATGTGTCCCATACAGTAGATTCACACCCCTTGCACTTTAATGACAGCACATAGAATCATGTTATGCACATGGAATTAAATGAACTTATTAAAGATGCCATTACCCTACTATTTCATCATACTGGAATGTGATCACTGGTTTCCAGGGCTGAGCCATGCTTAGCAGGATTCTGCATTGTTTAAATGTAAATGCTAAACAGATTTGAGCAGCGGTAAGCGAAGCTTGCACAGTGTAATTCCCTTTTCGCTTAACCATCGGTTAGCAGTGCTTACCATCAGGCAAACCCACACAAACCTGCTTAAAGCTGCCTTAACCACTCTGTATCCAACAGTCCTTGTACTGCCTAGCAACAAAACAAACAGCACTTGCAGATATTGAACACAGGACCTTGTATACTACAGTCACAGCAGTTAACCAGTAAGCCATCACAGATGTAAAGTTTACTGTTTTTCCAATATATCTGTCAGTACACATACTAAATAGTAGTGAACAACTGCTTTGACTTCTACAATTGTGTAGTACTTGTTAGTGAAAATAGCGTTGAATCAATATGTTGTTATATCTATATAAACACATATCAGATAAATATGGTGGGAATATGGCTGGGAAGGTATATACAACACTTATGTTTACACATAACAAGGATATGTATATATATATATATATATATATATATATATATATATATATATATGTGTGTGTGTGTGTATATATGTATATATATCTATATATATATATATATATATATATATATCTATACATACATATATAGATATATGTATACATGTACATACACATATACATTTATATATGTATTTATATACATCTGTATATTGCTTTACATATATATGTATATATATATATATATATATATATATATATATATATATATATATATATAGATATATATATATATATTCATATATAGATCTCTCTGTATATATATATATATATATATATATATATATATATATATATATGCATATGTATGTATGTATATAAGATATGTATGTTTATAAATATATATATATATATATATATATATATATATATATATATATATATGTCTATATTATATATATATATATTTATATATATATATATATATATATATATATATATATATCTATATCTATATATATATATATATATATATATATATATATATATATATATATATGTATATATATATATACACACACACATATATATATATATATATATGGGTCTAGGACATATGCTCGACTAGCATATGTCCGAATCCCAAAACATCGAACAAACAGAAAGCGCTTAACATCGAAAAGCACTTCCATGTATGTGTACTTGAAAAAAAATAATCTACGTTTCTGCAGGGGAGCTTTGCCCCCCTGCACCCCCCCATGTGGGGTGCTGTGCCTCCCCTACTTTACTATTCTCACTCCACAATCTCACTACTGTGGGGAAAAGGGAATTTTCCCTTACCCGCACTGTAGTCCAATCTACGAAACAGGCACACATACACAGAAGCGCTTGTCGATGTTAAATGCTTTCGTGTTTGTGTGTTCGATATTTTGTGATTCAGACATATGCATGTCGAGCATGCGTCCTGATCCCATATATATGTGCATGTAAATGTATATATATGTATATATATGTATATATGTATATATATGTATATATATATATATATATATATATATATATATATGTGTGTGTGTGTGTGTGTGTGTGTGTGTGTGTGTGTGTGTATGCGTGTGTGTGTGTGTGTGTGTGTAACTATCTATGGATATATATATATATATATATATATATATATATATATATATATATATATACATATATGTACAACATATGTCCATAACATGTAGTGCAATCATACCTCAGCACCAATAGTCACATCCTCTTAGTGCAAGAGGATGTCATGTAAGTATTGCAGGTATAAATTTAGAATGTTGCTGCAGTAAGAGGGGTTGTCTTAACAGAAATGTTGTGTGGGAAGTTACATCTGATGCTGACATGTACGCCATCAGTTACTGACAGACAACTTAAATTCATTATAGTGCAGTACCACACAAATCACAGTAAGGATCCCCTGGAATACAGCAGAGATATGACTAATAAATGTGGACAGTCTAACACACTCTGGTCAGTCCAGAGGTATACACAGAACTCCTTAGTGCAAAGCATGTAGACCAAGCTTGACAAACTTGTCATGGATGTCTACAGCCATGTAAATGGGGATATCATGAAAATACTGGAATAGATAACCTCACACAGTTTATGCATTCACTCACTCCTGTCTGCCCTGACACATATTAACCATAGGTGCAGAGGTCACAAGCCCACATACTACCCACTAGTTAGTGAAGTACATCTGTACAGCATCCTACTGCTTTGACAGAAATACACAACAGTTATGGTGGCCCGGCAACAGTACATCTGACAAATATCTGGACATAACATCACATTAGGTAAATACACTGTGCTGCTAGGTATGTTACAAAGCACTGTGCAAACTACAGGCAGACCGCCACAACACTGGGCTATGTTTCTTATGGGGTAATACACATGTACTTGCAAATATAGTAGGCTCTACAAGCATGTAACAGCACGGTGTGACAGACACCAGTGTGAAAGTGCATACCTACAACCAATCTGAACACAGCCACAGTCACATATGGTAAGCCTAATTAATATTACAGTATATGGACTATGTGAACAACACCATCCTCATATGTGCCACTCACACATTAACCCTACATATACTGGGCCAATACACAGTGTAGTCTGATGCCTGACTGTGGTATGGGACATGTGTTGATCTTGCCCTGTACGCCGATATGGAGCAGCATGCAACATCAAATAGAACAGTACCAAGAACAATGACATCTACCACAGTCTGTTCACAAGCCAAGTTACATATTCACAATACACACTCTGTCAACAATCACCATAAGTACACAGACCTCACCACTGTACACACTACAACATAATGTCTAGGTTTTGTCCTCAAATATAAGGTCTACTATACATAACATGCCTAGCAGTCTGATATCTCACTGGCTTATCAGGTATGATGTCAGTAATTAATGATGTACTGAACATATGCACCTCTTACTGCATGATATATGGACAAAGGTTGACAGACTTTGGGTTGGAGGCACAAACACAGGGCTAATATTGACATGTTGCTGTGATAAACTCATAGATTGACTGGTGTAACAGGGTTTTTTGTGACATATCTTCAGAGGGATATGACGTCACTAACTCACATGGATGTCACCATGTACTGACTGCAATCATCAGAGTATTCTACTGCATTTCTACATATAGGAAATGTGTGAGTAACACAACACATTTAAGACTCCAAATTCTGGCCAGTCTGCAGATATCCCTACAAGTGAGAGTTTTCTCAGCCACATAAGACTGTCATGCCAGATTTTAAATCATGTATAACAACCATATCCACACAACACCTGTTAAACCAGCATTATGTCAAATGTAGAAGAGCAATACTTACATTCTGTCCCCATGTCTGGAACATTCCCCTCCTGTTTGCTGACCTGTCTCCACAGTGTATCTTGTAAGAGGTATTTCCAACTACCCTCTGTGATGCTGTTTGTCAGACACTCACATGAAGTCCTGCTCACAGTGAAGGAAAAGGGCCAACGCCCACATGAAGTGTTTAGTTATAGGAGTGTGTTTCCATGCAATTGGTTATAGGAATGATACCCCAGCTGTTCTACATGCAATTAGCAAGTGGGGGACTGCAACTCATTCAGAGGCCATCAGCTGATCATGAGCTTCACTTACAAAACTCAAGCTGTTGCATAAGCAAAGCAGATGTACTTTTCCAAATCTACCAGAGAGAGAGAGACTGAGACAAAGTAAGGAAGGAAGGGAGTAGGATAGTAAGAGACAAGCATGTTTGTGCATGATCCATTAGTGGAGAGTGGTATCTGGGCATTATGACAGTTGCCTATATTGTGTACTAATCCATACTGTCACATGGTAATTACAGATGGCTGTACACATTTATTGCTGAGGATTGTCTACAACAATCTCAACAGTGTTTGGAAAATGTCGGCCTTGTGATGTGGACAATGGGACATGCCACAGAGCTTATCTGGCTGATAAGTAGCCAAAGGGTTATTTCAAGGTGACTGACATCAGCAGGCATGCTACAGCAGGGCTATGGGAGGTGTATATCTTTTTAAAAAGAGCATTCCCAAGGGCCAGTACATTCAGGCAAGCCGGATGACTACCCAGGAAACAGAATTCAACAATGAACTCAAATTTATCATTGATTTATTCACAGTGAGGGGATATGATGAATGTTTTTTTGGAAACTGTTAAGAATGATATTTTGAATAAAAGAAATTATGTTTATCCACCCATTCTTAGGAAACCTTTGATATACAAAATGGCTTCTGTAAGTAAAGCAACAAAGAACAATGTGGCCATGTTCAGTATGGACATGACCACTGATTGTAAATTAATAAGGGACATAGTATACAACAACTGGAGAATTCTGGAAGGGAATATGGACCTTCTAGAAGTCACAGGTACTAAACCGAGTTTTGTTTATCAGAATACCTATAATATAAAAACTATTCTTGAGAGGGATGTTAGAAGAAGAAATACAAATTTGTTGCAGAAAACCCAAAAGAAGGGTATGTTCAAGTGCGGTAACTGTAGTTTATGTAGATTCATTCTTGAAGGACCTTACATTATGATTCCCTATTTGGATGAAACTTTTGTAGTTCTGGGTTACTGTACATGTAAATCCAAGGGGAGAGTGTACATTAGTATATGCAGTGGTTGTAATGCTTATTACGTGGGAATGACTACAAGATCATTGTAAAAACGCATGAGAAAGCACATATATTACATTAGAGTTAAAAATGAAAGGAGCGCATTATATAAACATTCTACTGAATGTATTAATTTAAAAAAATATATATTTTCCATATTATAAGTGGTACAAGATTTAAGGGGGGGTGATTATAAGAACATACTACAGCAAAGGGAGGCCATTTGGCAAGTGAGATTGTAAGCTGATAAGAAGCTGGGGCTTAACAAAAGCATTAATATCAAATATTTCCTTAAAAATAGGAAACCCAAAATTAGCAAATGAGTTTATATTATTATATTTTATGTCATTCATGCAAATAAAGTTAGGTAAAGATGCAGTTTTTATAATATATGATTTTAACTCTATATGAATAGTGTTCTATACGGAATTTTTTGTTAGCACTTTACAGGTTAATGAATTTGTTTTTAATTGAGTAATTGATATTAATTGCCTTTGAATACATAATGGCAGTTCTTGGTTGTTAAAATCTTTTCTGATGAAGTCCATTTGATGAAAATGTGTATTAAAGGTTTTGTACGCTAAAATTCGTGGTTCTCCTGACTTTTATTGACCATCTGGTATCCAGTCTTATTGTGGTTTTCTACCGTGGTTGTTTGGTTGCAACCGCTCCTTTTTTGGTTGGTGGGTTTACAGTATATAGTCCTGAGTCTAATAGTGGAGTGGTGTGTTTGCATTGTGATGTCCTTAAACCAGCTTTTATAGTCTGCATAATTAACAATATAAACACATTCAAACTGATTTGTACACGCAAAATGCAAAATGAGAATCACAAATGAAAAACTAATCAAGTCCCTGCAATAAACAAAACCACAATTAAAACACCTAATTTAACCAGGAGATAATGTACCCCAAATACTTACCTTTGTGCAGATGGCACCCAAGTTAGTTATCTATAGAACATTATTGACTCTTAGTCCCAAACTGTCACACAGGTTACATCACACCTCCCGTGAACTGCACATGACCTGAAGTGCTTTAAATTATATAGTCATGGATACCACCACATGAACTTCTATGACTGATCCTTAAAATCTAGATAAACACAAAATTCACCCTACTTACAGTCACAAAACTGGGTGGTTGTCTCATTACTGAATTGATCTATTGCAGATAAATCTGCCCCCAAAACATTGTATTGTGACTATTTCAATTTGTATTTCTAGTTGAGTGAATAACATGTCATCTGCTTACCCAAGAGCTCTGCTTGCCATAGAGACTGCCAATGGATCATATTTATTGTAGAGGGTTCCTGTAGCAGTAAAAAGCAAAGATCTACCCCCTCCATTCAAGTAAGTGAAGCCAATGGACCCTTCTTTCCTTTGTTATTGATTGGAAACTTAGTGGATAAGCTATTCATTTAGCAATCCCATTTCTTTAAAGTTTCAGAGGGTAAGGAGCTTAGCAGCCACCTGTGCATAAGACTCCTTTGGTAGTATATTGAGATAAGAACCCACTTCTTGTAGGTAATGAAAAGTAAGTTGAACATTTCTCTTTATCAAAAACAAGCTGGAGGGATGTCATACATGAACCTGAAAGCTCAATTCTCTGCACTGTCAAAGATACAGTGCAAAGGCTTTCCTTTTATAATACAAAGTAGAGCTGTTGTTCAGTGACACTTTAACCCAGTGACCTGCAATTGAGCACTCAGTGCCCAACTCCTGGTCTTCTGTAAGGTCTGTTCTCTATCACTAAAATCCAGACATTAAAGATGAAATACCTTGGATTGTTGTTAGTTTTTTTTTAGTGAGCTCAATCAGTGATTGGAGAGTTTGGCAGCCCCAGAACCTGTGCAAAGTGTTGTCTGATAAAGTTGGTAGGCACTGATCCCTCTACTGTTTCTGGTGAAACAATAAAACCACAAATTGTTCCTCCTAGTGTGATTTTTCTAATTTGTCCTGTCTGGAATTCAGCTGCATTATGTGGGACTGCAGATCTTGCCTTGGAGTGCAACTTCAAGTTTCTTCTGTTGCAGGGTTGATAGTAAAGAAGTTGACTGGGTGTCATGCTTAGCTGTAACTGCCTTCATTTGCTGGATATCCACAGCATTTCCTTCCATTAAGTCAGACAATGCATCAATGAAGGTGCAAATTGCTCAATGTTCTTCCTAGCACAACTTGGAATCCTTGCCTATAGTTCTGCCATATTGGTGTGATACTACTCCACTGGATTGGCTTGACTTTACATTCAATGCTTTTTTGACCTGATACTTCAGCCCTTGGGGATAAAAAACCTCTAATAAATCACTTGCAGGAAGTTATTCCATGCCACCACTAGTTTTTAACTTCAAACCACGGGTAAGTAATGATTAATTTTGAATTAAACATCCAACAGAAGCCAAAAGAACATGCTAAGTGACTGGCTCCAAGAGGGAAACTCGTGCAATCCCCAGCATCATTATTATTTAAGGAGAGACAAAGTATATAGGACAGGGCCATGAAGATGGCAAAAGAGGGATTGTGAGTCCAAGCATATTGCAGGCATATTTAACATATCCATTATACAGGCATACATTTGAAGCTAAGAGATCTACAATTTCCAGGGCTGTTCTGATGTACACATGTATAGCTTGGCTTTCTGGAATAAGTTATGTGAATTGGTGTTAAGCAGGTTGAGTAAGACTGGTGTAGTCCATCTATAAAACTAATACTACAGTATTATGATATACAACCCAAAAAATATAAAAAAATGAACCATGCAAGGTAGTAATGTTAATGGAAGTCATTTGTGTAGCTGTAGGCTACATTGAAATGTACAAATGAAAACTGCTCACATGTCTGATGTCACAAAACAGATTACAGCAAGGCTATACCTTATGTCAGTTGGAACACTGCACCCATCGCACTGTAATTGAATTGAGTACAGACATCAATAACATGTTCAGTCATTAAGACAATTATATGGAAATACTTTTCTGACTTCATTAATGTCCAATATGCTAAGTAGATCACACTGACAGATTTGTTTTTGCATGACCAATGGCTAAACCTGTGTGAATTTATAATTACTTTTTCAGTTTTATTATAAGATGGGAACTATGATTCCCTAAGAGGCAATGATGATTAGCACAGGTGACTGATGACAACCATCATGCAGCATATAAAGATGATTATACAGTGCAACTGTGATATGGAGAGTATAGGACAGGTTGTTGTTGTTGTTGTCTTTCGGCTTTTCCCGGTTAGGGGTCACCACAGCGGAACTCCGGTCTGCTAATGATTGGCAGTAGATTTTGACGAATGCCGAGGTGCCAGCTCAACGTTCAACCTTCAACAAAGGCACGCCCATTTACGCATGTCTTTCAAATGCCCACCCAACCGTGGGGAGGACATGCAGACTCAACACAGGTAAGAGTATGAAAATTAATTTTAGGATAACAACATGTTTTTTTTGCAGAGCAGACTTACTCCTAACATTTTTGTGAAGAATTAACTGTACTACCATTGTACATGGAATGTCTTGAAGCCTTGCATGAATATGAATCCATTGTTTTGAATGTGCATATAAGCTTAACATTAATCCACATTCACATTGTTTGGATTGTCATTTATATTGTTATGCATGTCTGAGAGGTGTGCAAGGTCACCTCACATAAATTTGAGATGACATGGTCAGTATGTTGATTATGGTACATTCATATTTCACTGTGAATCAAGCTTAAATGTATTTGTAAGAGTTACTTGTCTGACACACTCTTTCAAAGTGTGACTTTGATGATGTTGGATCCTTAACATATCATTGACTGACCAGTATTGCTAATGAGGCACACATGGAAGGCATTAGCAGCCAAAGTTTAAATCTTTGTTCCTATGCTGCTCAGAGATGTGCATGTCATCATGTAGAAACTAACACAATGGGCTGGATTCACGTAGGCTTGCACGGAGTCTTAGAGTAGAGTAAGACTCCATGCAGCCAACATGTCAGCCGAGCGATCCAAGAAGAGCCAGTAGGGGCGTGTAACAGAGCTCCTTAAACTAGTCCTACACGGACAGGGCTTGGATATGCAAATCACCTCAATTGCAGGCAAAAGCTATGCAAATGAGGTAAATTTGCGATCCAGGAAACCCGAACCTGTCCAAGTAGGAGTAGTGTTACTTGCAGAAACGTACTCAGTTGATAACTGAGTATGGTTCTGCAAATAGCAAAACGGAGCCGTGTCAGCTGGAAATAAAGCATGCATGTACAGGATGAAGCATGCCAATGGCCAAAAATATGGCCATTGGCAACGGGAAGGGATGCAAATTAAAGATAAAATAACTTTGTTTTTTTTTTATCCCGATCTCCAGGGTTTAACCGTAGTGCAGCGCCGTGCAAACGCGCTGCGCCTTAAAAAGCATAAAATTAATAATTATGATCCACAAATGTGGATTTTATACCTAAAAAGAATTTACAATGCAAGGGAATGGCAGGCTGAAGACAACATGGCCACCGAGTACAGGTTGCTAAGGGGGGAAGCTCAGTCTAACAGATATAACTAAGCATTAGTAGGCAATCCTATGCAAATGAGAGTTAGGACAGTGAATCACAAGTTGACATAGCAAATGAGCACAGTCAGTGGAGTGTAGGAGTAGGATAAGGGGAGTAACAGAGTAGAAGATAGGTGACATCACGAGGGGGTTATGTATGAAAGGAGTGAAGCTCATTGGAGCAGAGTGTCATGAGTCAGCTTACATTCACTTAATAGTAAAAGAGGTGTGTCAATAGATAGGCCAGGTAAAGTCAAGAAATCAAAGGTGTATGCCATGGATAACACCAAAGTTTCTTGCTGAGCGTGCATGCACGAGTGTGCGCACCAGTAAACTCGAGTAAGACAGTGTGCACGCGCGCGTGTTAGCATGTGTGCACACGTGTAGGCTTGAGTAAGTATATTTAAGGCTGTGTAAACAGTTGTAAGTGTGTTTGCGCCAGTGTGTGCACGTTTTAACAAGAATAAGCATGTTGTAGTTTGTGTAAGCATGTGTGCACGTGTGTTAGCAGGTGTGTGCGTGTTTGCACTTGTGTTCACGGTGCCCCCCCCCCCCGAGGAAACAGAAAGGAAAAAGGAAGCACACCAAATAGTGGAAGTTACCAGGGAGTACTAGCAAAGCTAGCAGGTGAAAACAATCAGAATCAGGCAATTACCCAGGCAGAACACTAGCCCAGCCCAGCCCAGCACTTAAAACTCTCCAAACAACAGTCCATTATGTTTCTCTCAAGAGACACTGCAACACTGCAGTAAGCTAATAGAAGTGAAAACTGAAAAAGCTTCACTGAGGCAAAAAATGTTAGGGGCTGCCATTGCTGTTATATGGTGACATATGCAGCATGCTGAGGGTGGTGATAATGCAAATGCTGCTGGACAACCCACAGTGAGGAGACGGAGACGAGTGTACAGGCCCAGGGTTACCTACCAGGGGTACATGAGCTGGAGATAGTGGAGCGCTATAGAGTGGACAGAGACCTCTTGCAGCAAATTATTGAGCTGTGCAGGCCACATCTCACACACAGAACCAACAGAGGGGAACCCATCCCAGTGGAAACTAA
This sequence comes from Protopterus annectens, assembly GCF_019279795.1. Classification (NCBI taxonomy): domain Eukaryota; kingdom Metazoa; phylum Chordata; order Ceratodontiformes; family Protopteridae; genus Protopterus; species Protopterus annectens. The sequence continues at coordinate 1,931,363,737 of NC_056726.1, forward strand.
GGTATGTGTTGGCCTAAGAATATTAGCAACAGGTACCTTCCAGAGACCAACTGGTGATATGATGGGGATATCACAGGCATCAGCATCTAGGGTACTGCACCAATTCCTGGATGCCATGTCAGCACATGTCGGTGATCATGTATATTTCCCCAATTCCCGTGAGGTATTGGCTAGCAATATGCGTCTCTTCCAGCAAATAGCGAAATACCCTGAGGTAGTGGATGCAATAGACTGCACGCACATATGCATCAAAGCACCAGCCGGTGAGTGGGGTAGGGTCTACTTCAACCGCAAGGGCTTCCCCTCCATCAACTGCCAGGTCGTGTATGATGCCCAGGGCATAATACAGAATGTTTGTGCTGGCTGCCTGGAAGCTACCATGATTCCCATATCTGGCATCTGACGCAGCTGTACCAGACATTTGCCAATGGGGACATCCCACAAGGTCACCTAGTTGGTGATAATGGCTATACACTGGAGCCGGTGCTGATGACACCCATCAGAAACACACACACACACACACACACACCTCAACAGGAACACCATAATGAGGCACACGCACAAACACGAAATGTAATCGAGTGTGTGCTTGGGCTGCTCAAGTCACGGATCCGGTGCCTGGACACATCTGGTGGAGCCTTGCAGTACTCACCAACTACATGTACCCAAATTGTCATGGTATGTGCTATGCTACATAATATGATCCTGCGAAAACAGCTGCAGCAGGAGCAGCATAGGCCCGGGCCAAACAGCCCCCCACCATTGCCAAGGCCATTACAGGCAGAGTGTGACTCGGAGGAGGAACAACCTGAGCCTGCCTCAGTAGGCAGAAGGAGGCATGCCCAGTATGCTTTGGCCTTGGCAAAGAGGCAACACATAGCACATACACTGGCTCAGTAGGAACTCTGGAAATGATACCTCTCTCTGACCCGCAGATATAGTAAAAGGGATGCCTACGTTGACACGACCTGCTTTCAAATATGTATAGGGAGTGTAGTATGTGCATCCGACATAGGCAGCCCTGCATCAACACCTGAGGCATGATTGCCATGTGTTAAGCAATATAAAGCAGTGCTAAACAGCATTTACCATCATGAAGTATATGTAAACAAAATTGCACACACTAACTACCACAAATGTGGTCAATGTAGAGTAATATTGGCCAATGTCCAGCAATGATGGTTAATATTGAGCAATGTTGGACAAGCTGGGTCTAGTTAGAGCATAGCTGAACAAAAGCCAACATGCTCATATTTGCTCTACTGGCCCCTAAGCAGTCTGGTCTGCTCAGTATGAAAATATAAGTAGTGATGGGCCTTGAACCCAGGATACTGTGCTCTATTGTCATAGGACTGAACCACTAAACCATGGCAGCATTGTGGTGGTTAGCCTGTATGAAGAAATGTTGATAAGTCTATGCAAAGTATTTCATGGAAACCCTGCAGGCACAGCATAATCCCTGTTGAGTTATGACACAAAGGTGAGTCTTGCAGTAAGAATAGAACCTGACTTTCAACACACACAGTACAAATGTTAATATTGGACATGTAGACATACATCAACAAATGTAGTGGACCTCAGACAGCAACATACTGAAAGGTCACACTGGGCATGCTCACACACTTGAATACATGAGACAAATGTCAGGCAACAGAACACTGACAGTCTGAACTGGGCATGCTCACACACTTGGGCCATGTTGGAGTACAGCACTGGGCCACACATAGCAGGCAGTTGCATGTGTTAACCCAGAAACCTCTCACTACCCAGCAATCTGTCCTGTGCACACACTGATATGACAACAGACACATAAATAATATAGTGGAACCCTGCCATAAGCAAATATGTTCTGCAGACACCTAAGCAGTTCATAGAATGTGTGAAAGCAAAGATGATAAAAACCTGCAAACAGTATCAGCAATAAAAATTGTGCATCATGAAAATTATCATAGGTTCAGAGGTTGATACAAGGCTATCTGCCCTAGGGCATGTACAAGCATAGCCAGAGTGTGTTTGGCTTCTGCAACCCAGTCTAATCAGAACACTGTGCCTCTGAATAGTAGGTCACACAAGATAGCCCATTCATGTTGAGTGTACTGTGCCTCTGTCTAGCAGGGACCCAGAAGATATCCCATAGGTAAACATGTGATCACCAATCCACATGTCAAGATGTCACCTGTAGGTGGTCAGTGGGTGGCTCTGCCTATGCAAAACCGGAACTACACTCCAGAGTGAGTGGAGGCTCTCTGATAATAATCTGTCCCCCCAGCATGTCCTTTTAACATCAGTACTGAGGTATATGTTCCTGGAGTGTGTAGCTCCAAGGGAGTCGGATATCTAGAGGTGGAGCATGCCCAGTAATTCTGGGTCAGATATTGCCTGCAACTACAGGCACACAACACATCCGTGTAGGTGGTAAGTGACTGAGTATAGCTGGAGTTACTGTATCGGAACTGTGCAGGGCATCTGTGTGAGTCCCTACATCTGCTCGATGAGTAACATTTGTGGCCATTACAGTTGCTGCAGGTGTCAGGTAAGGTACATCCCAAATGTGGCATAGTAACCAAGCATGGTTGTGAAGAGTATAGGGGCACAATGACCACACGTGATCAACATGTGAAACCATGTGGGATATGGTGGGCTATGTAGATGTACTGTCTAACCACTATGACAATAGGATTGTCAAAGGTGAGAGTACGAACAGGTTGTGTCTCCAAAATCATAACAACCACTACTGTATGTAATGGATTACAACCTATGTTGTAATGTGTGGGCATTTGGTCATCCTCAAAGGGGATGACTATGCAACTAATGGCATGCAGCCGTGGGCCATGGCTCAGGCACCATTCAGCCTATCTCTGTGAGACCCTGTATGAGTATACATGTGGCAGCAGGAGTGCTGATTATGGCACTCAGTTTGCAGTCATCTGCGAACATGGGCAGCCATAACCCTCCTGTGATAGCCTGTACATCACACAAATATATACTGAACAAGAGGGGTTCCAGGACTGAGCCTTTTGGGATGCCATGTGTAATTGGTGTATAGTCAGACATGGCACCTGCAACACTGAGCATGTGGGTGCTATCCCTGATCCAGGTAGCAATCCATCATGTCAGATATGTGTCGATATTGATGCTGGGGAGCCTATGCATAATGTCCGATCGGGGAATTGTGTTGAAGGGTTGTGCAAGGTACAGGCAGGCTGTGTGGACAACCATCCCAACACTGATGGACCTGGTAACTGTGGAAAGAATATGAACAGGTCCAACGGGCAAGATCTGCCCTCAACAATGCTGTAATGTGTAGGACGCAGTGTCTGTAGATTTCCCATGTCTATGTGCATAAGTCCCATTACAATACACCCCATAGCTTTGCAGAACAGGCTGATTAGCCTTTTAGGCCGATATTGCCTGTGGTTTGTTGTAGCAGTATTCAGTGGAGTGGGACCACTATCGCTGTATGCCACTCCATAGGTACATATCCTGCAGTAACTCTTATGTCGAACAGTGATGTAAAGTGAGTGTTATGTCTGTCATGAAGGCCATGTACGACACAAGCTAGGACACCATCTGGTCCCATTGATGCTGTGTTGTCCGCTGTGAGGAGGGCAGCACTCACTTGTTTACACGTGATGTCTGGGAGGTTGCACTCTGTTGGTATGGACAGTATCACCTTAGGGGGTATGTGGGGGACACATTTGCACTGAACCTATTTGCCAGGATGATGGCAATGTCAGTGGGTTCAGGGTATGTTTAGTCAGTATGCAGTAACACACAGCATATCAGTGAGTGTCAGCCAGGTACCCGAATTGACTGAAGAAGGCCTTATGAGTGTCTGACATGTCTGGTGCAATTGTCCGTTAGAAGCGTGCCTGACAGAATTAACCAAGTGATCGTAGCTATCTGCTAGTACAGATCACAGATGCCTTCCCTGTCTGGGATTGTGCTCTATCATATAGTAGCTTCCCCATTTGTTGTACAGCATATGAATGGTTGGGGTCAACCACACAGGTCCACTACCATTGCAGGAATGAGTCCAGTTGTTATTTTGGATGTAACGATCCATGCGGTCCACTAGGTGTCCATAGAATGTGTATGTAAAGGATACAGCGTGGTTTGGAGTAGTGTGACGTTTTCCTATGGGTAGTTCACCAACATTACCCAGGAAGGGTGTGGGGACGGGATACAGATGTCCAGTGAGATAAAGTATGTTCTGCCCTTAGCAATGAGAGGTATATCACAGGTGTGGAACACAGAGTCCCCATGTCAGTGTTGATCATGTCCGATATGTTGTCCCCTCGTGTGGGTGTGGTGACCAGTTGTGCCATAGTATATGAGTGTAGAAATAGTAGCAACTGTTGGTCGAGGGTGTTGTGGCTTGAGTACTATCCACAGTCAATGTGTGGGTATTTGATGTCACCCAATATAATGGTGTTTGGGGAGACCTTCCTATTGTCCAATGTTCCCAGGAAAGCTAAGTGGGGTTGCTAAGCTGGGGAGTGTGGTCTGTAGTAGGCAACAAACCAAAAGGCCGATTTGCACAATGTTAGGTGCATATGTATGGTCTGTGATGCTTTGTGCAGTGCTACCAACCCGGAGGTATGTGTATCTGTGATGTATATGGATATACCTCCTATTTGTGTTGGCCCTTCCGAGTTATGTGGTCAGAAAGCATGGTACGAAATACAACCTGGTAGTGCTGGTGTGCATGTGGGAGCCTGAACCATGTGTCTGTTAGTGCATAGATATTGCTATCCTCCATACTGAGGAGATCCCTGAGTGGGCACAATTTGAGGGTAATACATCTGGTGTTGAGCTGCATTACCCTCAGTGTTGTGTACTCTGTAATGACTATGGAGGTGATTCTGTCCTTTGAGCCCCGCTTAAATAAGGCACTATGGTGGCAGCAAGTGCCCTAGCCAGTATTCAAACATCCAAGGGTGACAGGTGCAAGCTGTCCATAGGGAAGCTATGTGGCATGTCGAGCATGTCAACCCAGGGTGACAGACACTGTATCCCCTTTGAATAACATCAATATGCTAGCCAACTGTTAAATGTGATCAGTGTATTGGTATACTGTAACATCAAACTTGATGAGTGTAAGATGCTAGAAAAGGTCAGGGTGATACTGGGCTGGGCTACATGATCACAGAGTTCCTCTATGTTTCATGTCATGTGGTCCAGGGAAGAACGTCTGAGGTTGTACCCACCAGCATGGACAATGATGGAGCCAGTCCTGGACTTGCTTTGGAGTTACCTGAGTGTATGTGTTATGTGGCGGATCCTGGCACCTGAGAGACAGCTCAAAGTGACAATTCCCATGTTTGGCCTGGTGAGTGGGACAACAGTGTGTTTGACATTGTGTCACCCATAACAAGCGTATCAGGTGAGTTGTTTAGCCCAAAGGGTAGTGACTGTGTGGCACACTGACATTGTGAAGTGTGTGACATGTGGGCATTGTAATGGGGTAGCAGTTATATGAGTGGATGGGAGATCGTATGTTTACCCCGGGTATCACTTCTGTGTCACTGTTAGACAGAGGCACAGTATACTAACCTCGAAAAAGGGCATAGCAAAATAAATTTAAAATGGGTGGTGAAAGCCAAACACATTCTGGCTAGGCTTATAAATGCCCTAGGGCAGATAGCCTAGTATGAACCTTTGAACCTATGTGTGTCTGCTGTGGAGGCCTCTGTTGCTCAGGCAGAGTGTATGTAGAGCCTCCGAATATGTGTATGTGTAATAATGTGGTTTGTGTGCTGTCACTATCAGTGTATGTGAGACTGATATGTGGTGTGTGTGGTCACCCTCACCACCTGATAGACTATGCCAGTCATGGGTCGAGAGAGCTCAGCATCCTGTATGTCAATATTGTTACATCTCCCACATATATGTGAGTGTGATGTGAGGAGGAGAGAGTTGTCTGTGTACATGAGGCAGATGTGACATTGTGTCATAACCACAATATTCACTAGCTGGACTGGAGAGTACACATTAAACCGACCCCCTGGACATGCCAGTGTATTATAATGACATACTCTGTAGCCTGAGCACAAAGGATCAGTAGGGTGTTAAGTGTGTAAATGTGTATAACCGTGATTAATGCTCAGGTTTGTTGGTGTTTTGTAAAGAGTAGCTGAGAAGGAGTCCAGACTGAGAATCATGACATGTCCTTCAGCTATGTAATAAATAGTAATGTACACGCATATATGTGCTGAGTCAGGGACAACTGTACTTTACTGACATTGCCAACATCCTATCAGACAGGCCCATGTACACATACCCAACTCCCACATATGATAGTCCCTGACATCATACCAGGAGATATCACGTGTAGAATGGCTGAACAGCTGCTCCCAAAGCCAAAAGCATGGCAGCAATTGGATTACATTGTTTCCCAATATGTGTCATGCATGCACTACAGAACAAACAGACCCTGCACCAGAACAGTCTGTTGAGCCTCACCCACTCCACAGGACCTGTAACCGTCGAATGTGTTACAGCAACATAAGGCATTCCCCACATGTGTGGGTGCACAACACACCATGGGAAGTATAGTCCAGTAAGCCTATAAAGTCTGATCTGCAAGGCCATGGAGTGCATCATGGCAGAGGTGATAAACAGAGCTATTGGAAACTGACAAACATGCAACCCTACCAACTGTGGTATGTTCATGTGCAGATCATGGTTCCCAAGCAAGATACACCATCTGCAAGCCAGCCACCCAGGACATACATCATGGAACAGAGCTACACATGTCCCACATAGACATTGAACAGCTCTTCATTAACATCACAGACACATGTATCCACAAAATCAACATTCAGTGCAGAGATATGTGTTGACATATGAAGGGATGTCAATGTGTCCAAAGATAGATCACACAAGGTGAGACTCACGTGGTCCTGTACAAGCTGTTGATACCTGCCAACCTACATGGATCATTCCTGAGATTGCAAAACAATGTGTACACACATTACCGTGTCCAGTCTGATGATGTCATCATCCTTCAAATATACCAGGAAAACAGAAATCACCCAGTAAAGCGTATAGCGCACCATGTTAATGCGTACCTCTCTAGTATCATAACATAGTTAGATAGGAGTTTCAGTTCTAGAAATGCCAAGTGTGTGTAGTGGGTGTGTGTGTGTGTGTGTGTGTTCTCCTTTGAGAGAAGTAGCCTTTTTAGAGACTGGGAAAACACATTAAAAGGGGTACATCCCTCTTTGGAAAGTCTGATAATGTTAGCATCCTACAAATATTCAAGGAGAACGTAATCCACCCAGTAATGCATATAGTGTGACGTGTTAATGAGTAGATTTCTAGTATCATAATATAGTCAAATAGGGGTTTGAGCCCTGCAAATGCCACATGTGTGTGGGTGGAGGTTATGTGTGTGGTTTTCTTTGGGAGAAGTAGCCTTTTTGGAGACTGGGAAAACACATTAAAAGGGGTGCATCCCTCTTTGGAAAGTCTGATAATGTCAGCATCCTACAAATATTCAAGAAGAACATAAACCAACCAATAATGCATATAGCGTGCCATGTTAATGTGTAACTCTTTAATATCATAATCTAGTCGGGTAAGGGGATTGAGTCCTGCAAACGCCATGTGGGGGTTGTATGTGTGTGGTTTCCTTTGAAAGAAGTAGCCTTTTTGAAAACTGGGAAAACACATTAATAGGGGGTACATCCCTCTTTGGAAAGTCTGATAATGTCAGCATCCTACAAATATTCATGGAGAACATAAACCACCCAGTAATGCATATAGTGTGCTGTGTTAATGTGCAGCTCTCTAGTATCATAGCATAGTCAGATAGGGATTTGAATCCTACAAATGCCCCATGGGGGTTGTGTGTGTATGTGTGTGGTTGCTTTTGAGAAAAGTAGCCTTTTTGGAGACTGGGAAAACACATTAAAAGGGGTACATCCCTCTTTGGAAAGTCTGATAATGTCAGCATCCTACAAATATACAAGGAGAACATAAACCACCCAATAATGTATGTAGTCTATCGTGTTAATGCGTAACGCTCTAGTATTGTAACATAGTCAGGTAGGGGTTTGAGTCCTGCAAATGCCACGTGGGTGGGGGTTATGTGTGTGGTTTCCTTTGAGAGAGATAGCCTCTTTGGAGACTGGGAAAACATGTTAAAAGGGGATACATCCCTCTTTGGAAAGTCTGATAATGTCAGCATCCTACAAATATTCAAAGAGAACATAAACCACCCAATGATGCATATAGCGCACCATGTTAGTGCATAACTTTCTACTAACATAATATAGTCAGGTAGGAGTTTGAGTCCTACTAAATGCCATGTGGGGGTTGTGTATGTGTGTATTTTCCTTTGAGAGAAGTGGCCTTTTTGGAGACTGGGAAAACACATTAAAAGTGGTACATCACTCTTTGGAAAGTCTGATAATGTCAGCATCCTACAAATATTCAAGGAGAACATAAACCACCCAGTAATGCATATAGCGCGCCATTTTAATGTGTAACTCTCTAGTATCATAACATAGTCAAATAGGGATCTGAGTCCAACAAACGCCATGTGTGTGCGTGTGTGTGTGTGTGTGTGTGTGTGTGTGTGTGTGTGTGGTTTCCTTTGAGAAAAGTGGCCATTTTGGAGACTGGGAAAACACATTAAAAGGGGTACATCCTTCTTTGGAAAGTCTGATAATGTCAGCATCCTACAAATATTCAAGGAGAACATAAACCACCCAGTAATGCATATAGTGCGCTGTGTTAATGTGTAGTTTTCTAATATCGTAACATAGTCGGGTGGGGTTTGAGTCTTGCAAATACTATGTGTGTCGTCTCTTTTGAGAGAAGTAGCCTTTTTGGAAACTGGGAAAACACATTAAAAGGGGTACATCCCTCTTTGGAAAGTCTGATAATGTCAGCATCCTACAACTATTCAACGAGAACATAAACCACCCAATAATGTATATAACATGCTGCGCTAATGCGTAATTCTCTAGTATCATAGCATAGTCAAGCAGGGGTTTGAGTCTTGCAAATGCCATGTGCATGTGTGTGGTCTCCTTTGAGAGAAGTAGCCTTTTTGGAAACTGGGAAAACACATTAAAAGGGGTACATCCCTCTTTGGAAAGTCTGATAATGTTAGCATCCTACAAATAATCAAGGAGAACATAAACCACTAAGTAATGCATATAACGCGCAGTGTTAATGCGTTGCTCTCTAATATAATAACATAGTCAGGAAGGGGTTTGAGTTCTGCAAAGGCCACGTGGGTGTTGTGTGGTCTCCTTTGAGAGAAGTAGCCTTTTTGGAGTCTGGAAAAACACATTAAAAGGGGTACATCCCTCTTTGGAAAGTCTGATAATGTCAGCATCCTACAAATAATCAAGGAGAACGTAAACCACCCAGTAATGCATATAGTGCGCTGTGTTAATGAGTAACTCTCAAGTATCATAATGAGGAAGGGGTTTGAGCTCTGCAAACACCACGTGTGTGGGGCTTATGTGTGTGGTTTTCTTTGAGAGAAGTAGCCTTTTTGGAGACTGGGAAAACACATTAAAAGGGTACATTCCTCTTTGAAAAGTCTGATAATGTCGGCATCCTACAAATATTCAAGGAGCACATAAACCACCCCACAATGCATATATCAAGCCATGTTAATGCGTAACTCTCTATTATCAGAACATAGTCAGGTAGGGGTTTGAGTCCTTAAAACGCCACGTGTGTGGGGGTTATGTGTGTGGTTTCCTTGGAGAGAAGTAGCCTCTTTGGAGACTGGGAAAACACATTAAATGGGCAACATCCCTCTTTGGAAAGCCTGATAATGCCAGCATCCTACAAATATTCAAGGAGAACATCAATCACTCAATAATGCATATAATGTGCCCTGTTAATGCATAACACTCTAATCTGATAACATAATCAGGTAGGGGTTTGAGTCCTGCAAATACTAAAAGTGTGGGGGATGTGTGTAGTTTCCTTTGAGAGAATTAGCCTTTTTGCAGACTGGGAAAACACATTAAAAGGGGTACATCCCTCTTTGGAAAGTCTGATAATGTCAGCATCCTACAAATATTTAAGGAGAACATAAACCACCCAGTAATGCATGTAGCGCGCCATGTTAATGTGTAACACTCTAGTATCATAGCATAGACAAATAGGGGTTTCAATCCTGCCAACACCATGTGTGTGTGTGTGTGTGTGTGTGTGTGTGTGTGTGTGTGTGTGTGTGTGTGTGTGTGTGTGTGTGTGTGTGTGTATGTGCTTTCCTTTGAGAGAAGTAGCCTTTTTGGAGACTGGGAAAACACATTAAAAGGGGTACATCCCTCTTTGAAAAGTCTGATAATGTCAGCATCCTACAAATATTCAAGGAGAACGTAAACCACCCAATTATGCATGTAGCACGCCGTGTTAATGCATAACTCTCTAGTATCATAACATAGTGAGGTAGGAGTTTGAGTCTTACAAACATCACGTATGTGTGTGGTCTCCTTTAAAAAAAGTAGCATTTTTGGAGACTGGGAAAACACATTAAAAGGGGTACATCCCTCTTTGGAAAGTCTGATAATGTCCGCATCCTACAAATATTCACGGAGAAAGTAAACCTCCCAATAATGCATATAGCACTCCATGTTAATGCGTAACTCTCTAGTATCATAACCATAATAAGGTAGGGGTTTGAGTTTTGCAAATGTCACGTTTGTGAGGGTTGAATGTGTGTGGTTTCCTTTGAGAGAAGTAGCCTTTTTGGTGACTGGGAAAACACATTAAAAGGGGTACATCCCTCTTTGGAAAGTCTGATAATGTCAGCATCCTACAAATAGTCAAGGAGAACATAAACCATGCAATATTGCATATAGTGTGCCGTATTAATGCATAACTCTCTAGTATCATAATATAGTCAAGTAGGGGTTTGAGTCTTGCAAACACCACCTGTGTGGGGGTTGTGTATGTGTGTGGTTTCCTTTGAGAGAAGTAGCCTTTTTGGAGACTGGGAAAACACATTAAAAGGGGTACATCCCTCTTTGGAAAGTCTGATAATGTCAGCATCCTACAAATATTTAAGGAGAACATAAACCCTGCAGTAATGCATATAACGCGCAGTGTTAATGCGTAGCTTTCTAGTATCATAACATAGTCAGGAAGAGGTTTGAGTTCTGCAAGCGCCACGTTTGTATGTGTGGGTGTTGTGTGTGGTCTCCTTTGAGAGAAGTAGCCTTTTTGGAGACTGGGAAAACACATTAAAAGGTGTACATCCCTCTTTGGAAAGTCTGATAATTTCAGCATCCTACAGATATTCAAGGAGAACGTAAACTTCCCAGTAAAGCATATAGCGCACTGTGTTAATGCGTAACTCTTACTTATCATAACTTAGTCAGGTAGGGGTTTGAGTTCTCCAAACGCCACATGAGTGGGACTTATGTGTGTGGTTTCCTTTGAGAGAAGTAGCCTTTTTGGAGACTGGGAAAACACATTAAAAGGGGTACATCCCTCTTTGGAATGTCTGATAATGTCAGCATCCTACAAATATTCAAGGAGAACATAAACCACCCAGTGATGCATATAGCGCGCCACGTTAATGCGTAATTCTCTAATACCATAACATAGCCAGGTAGGGATTTGAGTCCTGCAAACTCCACGTGTATGTGTGTGTGTGTGTGTATGTGTGTGGTTTCCTTGGAGAGAAGTAGCCTTTTTGGAGACTGTGAAAACACATTAAAAGGGGTACATCCCTCTTTGGAAAGGCTGATAATGCAGCATCCTACAAATATTCAAGGAGAACATAAACCACCCAATAATGCATATAGCGCACCTTGTTAGTGAATATCTTTCTACTTTCATAACATAGTCAGGTAGGAGTTTGAGTCCTACTAAATGCCATGGGGGGTTGTGTATGTGTGTGGTTTCCTTTGAGAGAAGTGGCCTTTTTGGAGACTGGGAAAACACATTAAAAGTGGTACATCTCTCTTTGGAAAGTCTGATAATGTCAGCATCCTACAAATATTCAAGGAGAACATAAACCAACCAGTAATGCATATAGCGCACCATTTTAATGCGTAACTCTCTAGTATCATAACATAGTCAAGTAGGGATTTGAGTCCAACAAACGCCATGTGTGTGTGTGTGTGTGTGTGTGTGTGTGTGTGTGTGTGTGTGTGTGTGTGTGTGTGTGTGGCTTCCTTTGAGAAAAGTGGCCATTTTGGAGACTAGGTAAACACATTAAAAGGGGTACATCCTTCTTTGGAAAGTCTGATAATGTCAGCATCCTACAAATATTCAAGGAGAACATAAACCACCCAGTAATGCATATAGTGCGCCGTGTTAATGCGTAGTTTTCTAATATCGTAACATAGTCAAGTGGGGTTTGAGTCTTGCAAACGCTATGTGTGTCGTCTCTTTTGAGAGAAATAGCCTTTTTGGAAACTGGGAAAAAACATTAAAAGGGGTACATCCCTCTTTGGAAAGTCTGATAATGTCAGCCCTACAAATATTCAAGGAGAACATAAACCACTCAATAATGCATATAACATGCCGCGCTAATGCGTAATTCTCTAGTATCATAACATAGTTAAGCAGGGGTTGAGTCTTGCAAATGCCATGTGTATGTGTGTGGTCTCCTTTGAGAGAAGTAGCCTTTTTGGAAACTGGGAAAACACATTAAAAAGGGTACATCCCTCTTTGGAAAGTCTGATAATGTCAGCATCCTACAAATAATCAAGGAGAACATAAACCACCCAGTAATGCATATAAAGCACAGTGTTAATGCTTAACTCTCTATTATCATAACATAGTCAGGAAGAGGTTTGAGTTCTGCAAATGCCACGTGGGTGTTGTGTGTGGTCTCCTTTGAGAGAAGTAACCTTTTTGGAGTCTGGGAAAACACATTAAAAGGGGTACATCCCTCTTTGGAAAGTCTGATAATGTCAGCATCCTACAAATAATCAAGGAGAACGTAAAACCACCCAGTAATGCATATAGCGCACCATGTTAATATCATACCATAGTAAGATGATGGTTTAAGACCTGCAAACGGCATGTGTGTGGGGGTAATGTGTGATGTTTCCTTTGAGAGAAGGAGACTGGGAAAACACATTAAATGGAGTACATCCCTCTTTGGAAAGCCTGATATTGTCAGCATCCTACAAATATTCAAGGAGAACATCAATCACTCAATGATGCATATAACATGCAATGTTAATGCATAACTCTAATCTCATAACATAATCAGGTAGGGGTTTGAGTCCTGCAAATACCAAATGTATGGGGGGTGTGTGTGGTTTCCTTTGAGAAAATTAGCCTTTTTGGAGACTGGGAAAACACATTAAAAGGGGTATATCCCTCTTTGGAAAGTCTGATAATGTCAGCATCCTACAAATAATCAAGGAGATCAAAAAACACCCAATAATGCATATAGCATGCTGTGTTAATGCGCAATTCTCTAGTATCATAACATCGTCTGGGTGTGGTTTGAATCCTCCTAACGTCATGTGTGCGGGATGTGTGTGGTTTCCTTTGAGAGAAGTAGCCTTCTTGGAGACTGGGAAAACACATTAAAAGGGGTACACCCCTCTTTGGAAAGTCTGATAATGTCAGCATCCTACAAATATTCTAGGAGAACAAACAACACCCAGTAATGCATATAATGCGCCATGTTAATGCGTAACTCTCTAATATTATAACATAGTCAGGTAGGGATTTGAGTCCTGCAAACACCACATGTATGTGTGTGGTTTCCTTGGAGAGAAGTAGCCTTTTTGGAGACTGGGAAAACACATTAAAAGGGGTACATCCCTCTTTGGAAAGGCTGGTAATGCAGCTTCCTACAAATATTCAAGGAGAACATAAACCACCCAGTAATGTATATAGTGCGCCGTGTTAATGCGTAACTCTCTAATATCATAACATAGTCAGGTAGGGGTTTAAGTCCTGCAAATGCCACGTGTATGTGTGTGTGTGTGTGTGTGTGTGTGTGTGTGTGTGTGTGTGTGTGTGTGTGTGTGTGTGTGGGGGTGTGTGCAGGGTTTGTATGTGTGTGGTTTCCTTTGAGAGAAGTAGCCTTTTTGGAGACTGGAAAAACATATTAAAAGGGGTACAACCCTCGTTGGAAAGTCTGATAATGTCAGCATCTTACAAATATTTAAGGAGAACATAAACCACCCAGTAATGCATATAGCGTGCCATGTTATTGTGTAACACTCTAGTATCATAGCATAGACAAATAGGGGTTTCAGTCCTGCCAACACCATGTGTTTGTGTGTGTGTGTGTGTGTGTGTGTGTGTGTGTGTGTGTGTGTGTGTGTGTGTGTGTGTGTGTGTGTGTGTGTGCATGTGTGTGCGTGTGCGTGTGTGTGCATGTGTATGCATGTGTGTGTGTGTGTGTGTGTGTGTGTGTGTGTGTGTGTGTGTGTGTGTGTGTGTGTGTGTGTGTGTGTGGTTTCCTTTGAGAGAAGTTGCCTTTTTGGAGACTGGGAAAACACATTAAAAGGGGTACATCCCTCTTTGGAAAGTCTGATAATGTCAGCATCCTACAAATATTCAAGGAGAACATAAACCACCCAATAATGCATGTAGCATGCCATGTTAATGCATAACTCTCTAGTATCATATCAAAGTCAGGTAGGACCTTGAATTCTGCAAATGCTACGTGTGGGAGTTGTGTGTGTATGTGTGTTGTTTCCTTTGAGAAAAGTAGCCTTTTTGGAGACTGGGAAAACACATTAAAAGGGGTACATCCCTCTTTGGAAAGTCTAATAATGTCAGCATCCTACAAATATTCAAGGAGAACATAAACCTCCCAATAATGCATATGGCACTCCATGTTAAGGCGTAACTCTCTAGTATCATAACCATAATAAGGTAGGGGTTTGAGTTCTGCAAATGTCATGTTTGTGGGGGTTGAATGTGTGTGGTTTCCTTTGAGAGAAGTAGCCTTTTTGGTGACTAGGAAAACACATTAAAAGGGGTACATCCCTCTTTGGAAAGTCTGATAATGTCATCATCCTACAAATATTCAAGGAGAACATAAACCCTGCAATATTGCATATAGTGTGCCGTATTAATGCATAACTCTCTATTACCGTAATATAGTCAAGTAGGGGTTTGAGTCATGCAAACACCACGTGTGTGGGGGTTGTGTATGACAGTGGATTCCTTTGAGAAAAGTAGCCTTTTTGGAGACTGGGAAAACACATTAAAAGGGGTACATCCCTGTTTGTAAAATCTGATAAGGTCAGCATCCTACAAATATTCAAGGAGAACATAAAGCCTGCAGTAATGCATATAACGGGCAGTGTTAATGCGCAGCGCTCTAGTATCATACCATAATAAGATGATGGTTTAAGACCTGCAAGCAGCATGTGTGTAGGGGTAATGTGTGGTGTTTCCTTTGAGAGATGGAGACTAGGAAAACACATTAAATGGAGTACATCCCTCTTTGGAAAGCCTGATAATGTCAGCATCCTACAAATATTCAAGGAGAACATCAATCACTCAATGATGCATATAACATCCAGTGTTAATGCATAACTCTCTAAACTCATAACATAATCAGGTAGGGGTTTGAGTCCTGCAAATACCAGATGTGTGTGGTTTCTTTTGAGAAAATTAGCCTTTTTGGAGACTGGGAAAACACATTAAAAGGGGTACATCCCTCTTTGGAAAGTCTGATAATGTCAGCATCCTACAAATAATCAAGGAGAACAAAAAGCACCCAATAATGCATATAGCACGCTGTGTTAATGCGTAATTCTCTAGTATCATAACATCGTCTGGGTGTGGTTTGAATCCTCCAAACGCCATGTGTGGGGGATGTGTGTGGTTTCCTTTGAAAGAAGTAGCCTTCCTGGAGACTGGCAAAACACTTTAAAAGGGGTACATCCCTCTTTGGAAAGTCTGATAATGTCAGCATCCTACAAATATTCAAGGAGAACAAACAACACCCAGTAATGCATATAACACGCCATGTTAATGTGTAACTCTCTAATATCATAACATTGTCAGGTAGGGGCTTGAAACCTGTAAAAGCCACGTGGGGGTGGTATGTGTATGTGTGTGGTTTTCTTTGAGAAATGTACCCTTTTTGGAGACTGAGAAAACACATTAAAAGGTGTACATCCCTCTTTGGAATGTCTGATAATGTCAGCATCCTACAAATATTCAAGGAGAACATAAACCACCCAGTGATGCATATAGCGCACCGTGAAAATGCGTAACTCTCTAATATCATAACATAGACAGGTAGGGATTTGAGTACTGCAAACGCCACGTGTGTGTGTATATGTGTGGTTTCCTTCGAGAGAAGTAGCCTTTTTGGAGACTGGGAAAACACATTAAAAGGGATACATCCCTCTTTGGAAAGGCTGATAATGCAGCTTCCGACAAATATTCAAGGAGAACATAAACCACCCAGTAATGTATATAGTGCGCCATGTTAATGCGTAACTCTCTAATATCATAACATAGTCAGGTAGGGGTTTAAGTCCTGCAAATGCCACGTGTATGTGTGTATTTGTGTGTGTGTGTGTGTGTGTGTGTGGGGGGGGGGGTTTCTATGTGTGTGGTTTCCTTTGAGAGAAGTAGCCTTTTTGGAGACTGGGAAAACACATTAAAGGGGATACATCCCTCTTTGGAAAGTCTGATAATGTCTGCATCCTACAAATATTCAAGGAGAACATAAACCACCCATTAATTCATATAGCGCACCATGTTAATGCATAACTCTCTAGTATCATAACATAGTCAGGTAGGGGTTTGAGTCTTACAAACACCACGTATGTGTGTGGTCTCCTTTAAAAGAAGTAGCATTTTTGGAGAATGGGAAAACACATTAAAAGGGGTACATCCCTCTTTGGAAAGTCTGATAATGTCAGCATCCTACAAATATTCAAGGAGAACATAAACCACCCATTAATGCATATAGCGCACCATGTTAATGCATAACTCTCTAGTATCATTACATAGTCAGGTAGGAACTTGAATTCTGCAAATGCTATGTGTGGGGGTTGTGTGTGTATGTGTGTTGTTTCCTTTGAGAAAAGCAGCCTTTTTGGAGACTGGGAAAACACATTAAAAGGGGTACATCCCTCTTTGGAAAGTCTGATAATGTCAGCATCCTACAAATTTTCAAGGAGAACGTAAACCTCCCAATAATGCATATGGCACTCCATGTTAAGACGTAACTCTCTAGTATCATAACCATAATAAGGTAGGGGTTTGAGTTTTGCAATTGTCATGTTTGTGGGGGTTGAAAGTGTGTGGTTTCCTTTGAGAGAAGTAGCATTTTTGAAGACTGGGAAAACACATTAAAAGGGGTGCATCCCTCTTTGGAAAGTCTGATAATGTCAGCATCCTACAAATATTCAAGGAGAACATAAACCACTCATTAATGCATATAGCGCGCCGTGTTAATGTGTGACTCTCTAGTATCATACAATAGTCAACTAGGGGTTTGAGTTCTGCAAACACCATGTGCATGGTTTCTTTTGAGAGAAGTAGCCTTTTTGGAGACTGGGAAAACACATTAAAGGGGTACATCCCTCTTTGGAAAGTCAGATAATGTCAGCATCCTACAAATATTCAAGGAGAACATAAACTACCCCACGATGCATATAGCAAGCCGTGTTAATGACCAACTCTCTATCATCATAACATAGTCAGGTAGGGGTTTGAGTCCTACAAACGCCACGTGTGTGGGGGTAATGTGTGTGGTTTCCTTTGAGAGAAGTAGCATTTTTGAAGACTGGGAAAACACATTAAAAGGGGTACATCCCTCTTTGGAAAGTCTGATAATGTCAGCATCCTACAATTATTCAAGGAGAACATAAACCATTCAATAATGCATATAGCGCACATTGTTAATGCGTAGCGCTCTAGTATCATACCATAGTCAGATAATGGTTTAAGCCCTCCAAACGGCACGTGTGTGGTTTCCTTTGAGAGAAGTAGCCTTTTTGGAGACTGGGAAACACATTAAATGGGGTACATCCATCTTTGGAAAGCCTGATAATGTCAGCATCCTACAAATATTCAAGGAGAACATAAATCACTCAATAATGCATATAACGTGCTGTGTTAATGCATTACTCTCTAATTTGATAACATAATCTGGTAGGGGTTTGACTCCTGCAAATACCAAATGTGTGGGGGATGTGTGTGGTTTCCTTTGAGAAAAGTAGCCTTTTTGGAGACTGGGAAAACACATTAAAAGGGGTACATCCCTCTTTGGAAAGTCTGATAATGTCAGCATCCTACAAATATTCAAGGAGAACATAAACCACTCAATAATGCATATAGCACACCGTGTTAATGTGTAATTTTCTGGTATCATAACATCATCAGGGTGTGGTTTGAATCCTACAAATGCCATGTGTGGGGGATGTGTGTGGTTGCCTTTGAGAGAAGTAGCCTTTTTGGAGACTGGGAAAACACATTAAAAGGGGTACATCCCTCTTTGGAAAAGCTGATAATGCAGCATCCTACAAATATTCAAGGAGAACATAAACCACCCAGTAATGTGTATAGTGTACCTTGTTAATGCGTAACTCTCTAATATCATAACATAGTCAGGTAGGGGCTTGAAACCTGTAAAAGCCACGTGGGGGTGGTGTGGGTATGTGTGTGGTTTTCTTTGAGAAAAGTAGCCTTTTTGGAGACTGGGAAAACACATTAAAAGGGGTACATCCCTCTTTGGAATGTCTGATGATGTCAGCATCCTACAAATATTCAAGGAGAACATAAACCACCCAGTGATGCATATAGCGTGCCGTGTTAATGCGTAACTCTCTAATATCATAACATAGTCAGGTAGGGATTTGAGTCCTGCAAACACCACATGTGTGTGTGTGTGTGTATATGTGTGTGGTTTCCTTGGAGAGAAGTAGCCTTTTTGGAGACTGGGAAAACACATTAAAAGGGGTACATCCCTCTTTGGAAAGGCTGATAATGCAGCTTCCTACAAATATTCAAGGAGAACATAAACCACCCAATAATGCATATAACGCACCGTGTTAGTGGGTAACTTTCTACTATCATAACATAGTCAGGTAGGAGTTTGAGTCCTGCTAAATGCCATGTGGGGGTTGTGTATGTGTGTGGTTTCCTTTGAGAGAAGTGGCCTTTTAGGAGACTGGGAAAACACATTAAAAGTGGTACATCCCTCTTTGGAAAGTCTGATAATGTCAGCATCCTACAAATATTCAAGGAGAACATAAACCACCCAGTAATGCATATAGCGCTTCCATTTTAATGCGTAACTCTCTAGTATTATAACATAGTCAAGTAGGGATTTGAGTCCAACAAACACCATGTGTGTGTGTGTGTGTGTGTGTGTGTGTGTGTGTGTGTGTGTGTGTGTGTGTGTGTGTGTGTGTGTGTGTGTGTGTGTGTGTGTGTGTGTGTATGTGTGTGGCTTCCTTTGAGAAAAGTGGCCATTTTGGAGACTGGGAAAACACATTAAAAGGGGTACATCCTTCTTTGGAAAGTCTGATAATGTCAGCATCCTACTAATATTCAAGGAGAACATAAACCACCCAGTAATGCATATAGTGCGCCATGTTAATGTGTAGTTTTCTAATATCGTAACATAGACAGGTGGGTTTTGAGTCTTGCAAATGCTATGTGTGTCATCTCTTTTGAGAGAAATAGCCTTTTTGGAAACTGGGAAAACACATTAAAAGGGGTACATCCCTCTTTGGAAAGACTGATAATGTCAGCATCCTACAAATATTCAAGGAGAACATAAACCACCCAATAATGCATATAACATGCCGCGCTAATGCGTAATTCTCTAGTATCATAACATAGTCAAGCAGGGGTTTGAGTCTTGCAAATGCCATGTGTATGTGTGTGGTCTCCTATGAGAGAAGTAGCCTTTTTGGAAACTGGGAAAAAACATTAAAAGGGGTACATCCCTCTTTGGAAAGTCTGATAATGTCAGCATCCTACAAATAATTAAGGAGAACATAAACCACCCAGTAATGCATATAACGCGCAGTGTTAATGCGTAACTCTCTATTATCATAACATTGTCAGGAAGGGGTTTGAGATCTGCAAATGCCACGTGGGTGTTGTGTGTGGTCTCCTTTGAGAGAAGTAGCCTTTTTGGAGGGTACATCCCTCTTTGAAAAGTCTGATAATGTCAGCATCCTAGAAATAATCAAGGAGAACATAAACCACCCAGTAACGCATATAGCGCACCATGTTAATGCGTAGCACTCTAATGTCATACCATAGTAAGATGATGGTTTGAGACCTGCAAAGTGCATGTGTGTGGAGGTAATGTGTGGTGTTTCCTTTGAGAGGAGAAGAAGACTGGGAAAGCACATTAAATGGAGTACATCCCTCTTTGGAAAGACTGATAATATCAACATCCTACAAATATTCAAGGAGAACATCAATCACTCGATGCATATAACATGCAGTGTTAATGCATAACTCTCTAATCTCATAACATAATCAGGTAGGGGTTTCAGTCCTGCAAATACCAAATGTGTGGGGGATGTGTGTGGTTTCCTTTGAGAAAATTAGCCTTTTTGGAGACTGGGAAAACACATTAAAAGGGGTACATCCCTCTTTGGAAAGTCTGATAATGTCAGCATCCTACAAATATTCAAGGAGAACAAAAACCACCCAATAATGCATATAGCACGCTGTGTTAATGTGTAATTCTTTAGTATCATAACATCATCTGGGTGTGGTTTGAATCCTCCAAACGCCATGTGTGGGGGTTGTGTGTATTTTCCTTTGAGAGAAATAGCCTTTTTGGAGACTGGAAAAACACATAAAAAGGGGTACATCCCTCTTTGGAAAGTCTGATAATGTCAGCATCCTACAAATATTCAAGGAGAACATAAACCACCCAGTGATGCATATAGCGCGCCGGGAAAATGCGTAATTCTCTAATATCATAACATAGTCCGGTAGGGATTTGAGTCCTGCAAACGCCACGTGTGTGTGTTTGTATGTGTGTGGTTTCCTTGGAGAGAAGTAGCCTTTTTGGAGACTGGGAAAACACATTAAAAGGGGTACATCCCTCTTTGGAAAGTCTGATAATGCAGCTTCCTACAAATATTCAAGGAGAACATAAATCACCCAGTAATGTATATAGTGCACCGTGTTAATGCGTAACTCTCTAATATCATAACATAGTCAGGTAGGGGTTTAAGTCCTGCAAATGCCACGTGTATGTGTGTGTGTGTGTGTGTGTGTGTGTGTGTGTGTGTGTGTGTGCGCGGGGTTTGTATGTGTGTGGTTTCCTTTGAGAGAAGTAGCCTTTTTGGATACCAGGAAAACACATTAAAAGGGGTACATCCCTCTTTGGAAAGTCTGATAATGTCAGCATCCTACAAATATTTAAAGAGAACATAAACCACCCAGTAATCCATATAGCGCACCATGTTATTGTGTAACACTCCAGTATCATAGCATAGACAAATAGGGGTTTCAGTCCTGCCAACACCATGTGTTTGTGTGTGTGTGTGTGTGTGTGTGTGTGTGTGTGTGTGTGTGTGTGTGTGTGTGTGTGTATTTGTGTGTGTCTTCCTTTCAGAGAAGTAGCCTTTTTGGAGACTGGGAAAACGCATTAAAAGGGGTACGTCACTCTTTGGAAAGTCTGATAATGTCAGCATCCTACAAATATTCAAGGAGAACATAAACCACCCAATAATGCATGTAGCGTGCAGTGTTAATGCATAACTCTATAGTATCATAACATAGTCAGGTAGGGGTTTGAGTCTTACAAACACCACATATGTGTGTGGTCTCCTTTAAAAGAAGTAGCATTTTTGGAGACTGGGAAAAAACATTAAAAGGGGTACATCCCTCTTTGGAAAGTCTGATAATGTCAGCATCCTACAAATATTCAAGGAGAACATAAACCACCCAGAAATGCACATAGCGCACCATGTTAATGCATAACTCTCTAGTATGATAACATAGTCAGGTAGGACCTTGAATTCTGCAGATGCTATGTGTGGCGGTTGTGTGTGTATGTGTGTTATTTCCTTTGAGAAAAGTAGCCTTTTTGGAGACTGGGATAACACATTAAAAGGGGTACATCCCTCTTTGGAAAGTCTAATAATGTCAGCATCCTACAAATATTCAAGGAGAACGTAAATCTCCCAATAATGCATATGGCACTCCATGTTAAGGCGTAACTCTCTAGTATCATAACCATAATAAGGTAGGGGTTTGAGTTCTGCAAATGTCATGTTTGTGGGGGTTGAATGTGTGTGGTTTCCTTTGAGAGAAGTAGCCTTTTTGGTGACTGGGAAAACAAATTAAAAGGGGTACATCCCTCTTTGGAAAGTCTGATAATGTCAGCATCCTACAAATATTCAAGAAGAACATAAACCACCCAGTGATGCATATAGTGTGCCGTGTTAATGCTTAACTCTCTAATATCATAACATAGTCAGGTAGGGATTTGAGTCCTGCAAACGCCACATGTGTGTGTGTGTATGTGTGTGGTTTCCTTGGAGAGAAGTAGCCTTTTTGGAGACTGGAAAAACACATTAAAAGGGGTACATCACTCTTTGGAATGGCTGATAATGCAGCATCCTACAAATATTCAAGGAGCTACCAATCGAAAAAAACTGTTGAAAAAACAAAACGCCACAGCAACCTTGGTACCAATTGTCCAATTTTAACCTAAACGCCAGTTTATTTAATTAACAGCAAGCGTTTTCACCACAAACCGCTTGTAGCTTCATCAGAGAAAAAATATAACAAATAAAAGGCAAGAGTTACCCCACCTAAATAAAAATTATAACAGGAAATGACATAACCAAGAACGTCATACTTATTTAAAACAGCAAACTTAAAAACAAAATCAATGCTCGAATCACCTCAATAACACAGCGCATATCCACATCATTAAACTAATTTTATATATACAAAAATATATTTATCAAAAACATATAAATCAATTTTCCTTCTAAAAAAACATTGTAAAATAAACTAACCCATGAATGGGAGAGTGATGGACAGCAAGAACTCAAATAAAAGCTCATGAAGGCATCACAAAGACAGAAAACTAAAAACATATACTAATGATGTTATAAGTATATGAAAATCTAGGTAAAATCTACAAAAAATCTAAACAGGCAAAACGCCAAAAAATTATATATGTAAATATCTATACTAAATTTAAAAAAAGAATCCTAAAATATGTACAATTGAATATATGCTAGCTAACAAACAAGAATCTCTAGAGAAAATATATATTTCCAGAAAGATTAATTATCTCTTATAACTCCTTAGTTTTAATACTGCTGAAATGTTACAATTTTCATTAAGGCCTGGGAACCTGAAGGCATCTAACTTGAGTTGCCATTCAAGTTTCCGGTTCTCAAGAATGAGAGAGTAAGGACCACCTCTAATGCTAGTAGGAACATGGTCAATTACCATAAATTCAAAACTGTGACCTGGGTGAGAAAAAACATGTTTTGCCAAAGCATTTTGACATTTGTTGTACCTAATTGCATAAATATGTTCATAAATTCGTTCACGGACCTTTCGGTCCATCTTACTGATGTAAAAGGCAGGACAACAGTTACATAAGGCTAAATAAATAACAGATTTAGTTTCACAATTGAATTTGTGAAAGATCTGATATTTTCTGTTCCTAATAACAAAACTATTTCCTGTTCAAATAACCTTGCACCAGTTACAAAAGCCACATGAGAACATACCTGTTCGTCTACTGAAAGTAATTTGTCTCATATTTCTCTGTAATAATTCTTTTAAGTTACTGCCCCTCTTATAAATAACTCTAGGGCGAGTACCTAATTTTTCAACTAAAAAAGGGTTATTTAATATGAAATGCCAGTTCTTACATATAATAGACCAAATGGCCTGAGAGTTAGTACAAAAAGTAGTAACAAAACTCAATGTGTAAGAACATTCCCTTTCAGAAGTGGTTCCATCTAAATCCAATTCTAAATTAGAATCAACTAAAAGAGAAACTAAAGAGCCAGTTTGATTATCATGACTTTGTTTCAACAGTGGTTTGTAAAAGCCTTCAGTTCTCTTAACTGACACTTCGTCTATAAGTTCCTCCAATAAAGATAATGGATAACCACGGTTAAAGAATAATTCCTTAAGGAAATTACATTCAGAATTAAAGTCGACAATGGTACTGCACATCCTTCCTGCTCTCACAAGTTGTCCCTTAACAATAGACCGCTTCTGCTTAAAGGGGTGCGAGCTTGAAAAGGTAATCGATTTCTGAACAGGAAAATTTAAAAGTAAATTTCAAAAACTCAGTGGTGTTATTTAAAGAGTTAACAAATAATTCTGCCTCATTAATGTCCCCCTTAAATAAGATAAAAATATCATCAAGGAACCTGGTATAAAAACGGACATGTTGCATCAAGTCCGGTTTGTTCCTCAAGAAATTCTTCTCCCAATAACCTACAAAGAAATTAGCCACGCTCGCCCCACAGGGCGAGCCCATTGCTATCCCTTGCTTCTGCAGGAAATAATCCTTGTCAAAAATAAAATAATTAGTCGTAAGGACTATATCTAGGAGCTCTGTAACCAGCTCAATTTCCCTATTAGGAACCTCAAAATCTTTCAAAAGCATACCAATCCATTCCGCAGCTTCTTGATGTGGGATGGAAGTGTACAAATCCACTACATCAATAGTAAGGAAATTGTACTTGATGTCAAAAGCAATATCATTAATATTGCTAAGGAAAGACCAGGAGTCCTTACACAACCCCGGAATAAACTGAAGATATTTGCCAAGATACTATCTATAAGGCGTGAACATGGGTGTGTCATAGAGGACCTACCATCCACAAGTGCCCTCATAGGAGGGTTAAATAAATCCTTGTGGATCTTAGAGATACCAAACATCACCGGTATTTTAGGAAAGGTGATGTCAATAAAGTGATAGGTATCAATATCTATCTTGGCAGCTAAAAATAGATCCCTAAGATACCCTCTAATTCTCTGGTGGTCATTCCTCTACTGATGCAGGTGTTTATGTTTTAAATGCAAACTCTGATTCTAGTGTGTTACCATCCTTATCTGACTGGATAAAAAATGTTGATTCTTTTTCCTTTGTTCAAACAAATTTACAGGACATTTCTTCTAACACTCAAAGGCAGGAAACAAGATGCGTTGAAAGCATCACGGATAAACTTAAACTTTTGGACACTAAGTTGTTGAAGCTAAAGAAAATGCAACTAGAGTCTTCGTATTTCGAGCAATGCTTGTCTGAGAATTTAATCCCTAAGGGATTACGGAATAACTTCTCTCCTTCTGGCTTGCTCGTCGATGCAGTTTTTTTTGGTGATTTGAAAGTCTTTTTCAGCAACAAGGTGCGCAACTGTTGCATTTAATTATTAAACATTATACTCAACACATTAGTGTTCTTACGAATGAGATTAATGTCTTGGACAACGAGATCAAGTTAGACATTGATTTTTTAGGTACAAATATGATTATCATCGCATCTTAACTAGTATAGATGCTTTTTTGATACTATTAAAAACGAACAAGTCTAAGAAACTTGTTAGAGATAGGGTTGCATATCATAATAACACTGCGTACCCTAAACTTGAATTTCAAGCCAATATGGGTGGTCCTATTGGTAAACCTGCTGTTGTTTCTAACTCCAATTCAGATGACCGACTTGTTTGTGACGTAGATGATGGTAGAGTTGATGTAGATGAGAACCCTACACAAGAACTTAGACGTAGTAATAGAATTAAGGCCAACAAAGAGAATAGGGTTATTAATGATCAACATCAATCTGGCCATCCTCTTAATAACTACAATAGGAATAACAATTTTTTAGGGTCCCGCAACATGCGGAATTGGGGGAACAGGAACAAGAACAGGTACAACTAGATGTCAGCCACCTCTCTGGTGTTCTTACTGGGGTTAACTTGCCTATTATCATTACTAATAGCAAGGGTGACTTTAAGATATATAACTTTTCAGATGTCACCCTTGATACAGACCTAGTAGAACTATTGGCTTTTGGTAATTCATTTGTGCCTAACAAACAATGTGATTTAGCTAAGGTCATTATTGATCTCAAATGCTTCGTCCGTAAGTTAAATTTACAGGTACTGTTTAGCAATGAATCATTTCAGTCAGGTCATACACTAAAACTCCCTAGTGTGTTTAATCCACCTTTGCACTCTGTGTTGCAACTTTTTGAGAATGTATGTGAGATTGATTTTCGACACCAGCTCCCTACCTTTTTTTATCAAGGTAGGAGTGACTTAAACAAGTTTAGCACTACAAAAAAACAACTGGAAGCATTGGATAACATTTGTCGGTTACCCGTTAGGATCATTAAACCTGATAAAGGTGGGGGTTTGGTGATTTTTAATGACCATCAATACATAGAAAAGATATCTCATGTTTTGAATTCTCCGGCTTATTATGCAGTGTCTATCAATGAGGTAAATGGGATCTACCAGAGAATTAGAGGGTATCTTAGGGATCTATTTTTAGCTGCCAAGATAGATATTGATACCTATCACTTTATTGACATCACCTTTCCTAAAATACCGGTGATGTTTGGTATCTCTAAGATCCACAAGGATTTATTTAACCCTCCTATGAGGGCACTTGTGGATGGTAGGTCCTCTATGACACACCCATGTTCACGCCTTATAGATAGTATCTTGGCAAAATATCTTCAGTTTATTCCGGGGTTGTGTAAGGACTCCTGGTCTTTCCTTAGCAATATTAATGATATTACTTTTGACATCAAGTACAATTTCCTTACTATTGATGTAGTGGATTTGTACACTTCCATCCCACATCAAGAAGCTGTGGAATGGATTGGTATGCTTTTGAAAGATTTTGAGGTTCCTAATAGGGAAATTGAGCTGGTTACAGGGCTCCTTGATATAGTCCTTATGACTAATTATTTTATTTTTGACAAGGATTATTTCCTGCGGAAGCAAGGGATAGCCATGGGCTCGCCCTGTGGGGCGAGCGTGGCTAATTTCTTTGTAGGTTATTGGGAGAAGAATTTCTTGAGGAACAAACCGGACTTGATGCAACATGTCCGTTTTTATACCAGGTTCCTTGATGATATTTTTATCTTATTTAAGGGGGACATTAATGAGGCAGAATTTTTTGTTAACTCTTTAAATAACACCACTGAGTTTTTGAAATTTACTTTTAAATTTTCCTGTTCAGAAATTGATTACCTTGAGGTTAAGCTAGTTAAGGATTTTACTAAGGGGGAGTACTTGTCCACTATATTCAGGAAGCCGACGTACTGCAATTCGTTCCTTCATTTTTCAAGCTCGCACCCCTTTAAGCAGAAGCGGTCTATTGTTAAGGGACAACTTGTGCGAGCAGGAAGGATGTGCAGTACCATTGTCGACTTTAATTCTGAATGTAATTTCCTTAAGGAATTATTCTTTAACTGTGGTTATTCATTATCTTTATTGGAGGAACTTATAGACGAAGTGTCAGTTAAGAGAACTGAAGGCTTTTACAAACCACTGTTGAAACAAAGTCATGATAATCAAACTGGCTCTTTAGTTTCTCTTTTAGTTGATTCTAATTTAGAATTGGATTTAGATGGAACCACTTCTGAAAGGGAATGTTCTTACACATTGAGTTTTGTTATTACTTTTTGTACTAACTCTCAGGCCATTTGGTCTATTATATGTAAGAACTGGCATTTCATATTAAACAACCCTTTTTTAGTTGAAAAATTAGGTACTCGCCCTAGAGTTACTTATAAGAGGGGCAGTAACTTAAAAGAATTATTACAGAGAAATATGAGACAAATTACTTTCAGTAGTCGAACAGGTATGTTCTCATATGGCTTTTGTAACTGGTGCAAGGTTATTCGAACAGGAAATAGTTTTGTTATTAGGAACAGAAAATATCAGATCTTTCACAAATTCAATTGTGAAACTAAATCTGTTATTTATTTAGCCTTATGTAACTGTTGTCCTGCCTTTTACATCAGTAAGACGGACCAAAAGGTCCGTGAACGAATTTATGAACATATTTATGCAATTAGGAACAACGAATGTCAAAATGCTTTGGCAAAACATGTTTTTTCTCACCCAGGTCACAGTTTTGAATTTATGGTAATTGACCATGTTCCTACTAGCATTAGAGGTGGTCCTTACTCGCTCATTCTTGAGAACCGGGAACTTAAATGGCAACTCAAGTTAGATGCCTTCAGGTTCCCAGGCCTTAACGAAAATTGTAACATTTCAGCAGTATTAAAACTAAGGAGTTATATGAGATAATTAATCTTTCTGGAAATATATATTTTCTCTAGAGATTCTTGTTTGTTAGCTAGCATATATTCAATTGTACATATTTTAGGATTCTTTTTTTAAATTTAGTATAGATATTTACATATATAATTTTTTGGCGTTTTGCCTGTTTAGATTTTTTGTAGATTTTACCTAGATTTTCATATACTTATAACATCATTAGTATATGTTTTTAGTTTTCTGTCTTTGTGATGCCTTCATGAGCTTTTATTTGAGTTCTTGCTGTCCATCACTCTCCCATTCATGGGTTAGTTTATTTTACAATGTTTTTTTAGAAGGAAAATTGATTTATATGTTTTTGATAAATATATTTTTGTATATATAAAATTAGTTTAATGATGTGGATATGCACTGTGTTATTGAGGTGATTCGAGCATTGATTTTGTTTTTCAGTTTGCTGTTTTAAATAATTATGACATTCTTGGTTATGTCATTTCCTGTTATAATTTTTATTTAGGTGGGGTAACTCTTGCCTTTTATTTGTTATATTTTTTCTCTGATGAAGCTACAAGCGGTTTGTGGTGAAAACGCTTGCTGTTAATTAAATAAACTGGCGTTTAGGTTAAAATTGGACTATTGGTACCAAGGTTGCTGTGGCGATTTGTTTTTTCAAATATTCAAGGAGAACATAAACCACCCAGTAATGTATATAGTGCACCGTGTTAATGCGTAACTCTGTAATATCATAACATATTTAGGTAGGGGTTAAAGTCCGGCAAATGCCACATGTGTGTGTGGGGTTTGTATGTGTGTGGTTTCCTTTGAGAGAAGTAGCCTTTTTGGAGACTGGAAAAACTCATTAAAAGGGGTACATCCCTCTTTGGAAAGTCTGATAATGTCAGCATCCTACAAATATTCAAGGAGAACATAAACCATCCATTAATGCATATAGCGCTCCATGTTAATGTGTGACTCTCTAGTATCATACCATAGTCAACTAGGGGTTTGAATTCTGCAAGCACCATGTGCGTGGTTTCTTTTGAGAGAAGTAGCCTTTTTGGAGACTGGGAAAACTCATTAAAAGGGGTACATCCTTCTTTGGAATGTCTGATAATGTCAGCATCCTACAAATATTCAAGGAGAACATAAACCACCGAGTAATGCATATAGTGCGCCGTGTTAATGCGTAGTTTTCTAATATCGTAACATAGTCAGGTGGGGTTTGAGTCTAGCTAATGCTATGTGTGCCATCTCTTTTGAGAGAAATAGCCTTTTTGGAAACTGGGAAAACACATTAAAAGGGGTACATCCCTCTTTGGAAAGTCTGATAATGTCAGCATCCTACAAATATTCAAGGAGAACATAAACCATCCAATAATGCATATAACATTCTGCGCTAATGCGTAATTTTCTAGTATCATAACATAGTCAAGCAGGGGTTTGAATCTTGCAAATGCCATGTGTATGTGTGTGGTCTCCTTTGAGAGAAGTATCCTTTTTGGAAACTGGGAAAACACATTAAAAGGGATACATCCCTCTTTGGAAAGTCTGATAATGTCAGCATCCTACAAATATTCAAGGAGAACATAAACCACCCAATAATGCATGTAGCGTCTATGTTAATGCATAACTCTCTAATATCATAACATAGTCAGGTAGGGGTTTGAGTCTTACAAACACCACTTATGTGTGTGGTCTCCTTTAAAAGAAGTAGCATTTTTGGAGACTGGGAAAACACATTAAAAGGGGTACATCCCTCTTTGGAAATTCTGATAATGTCAGCATCCTACAAATATTCAAGGAGAACATAAACCACCCAGAAATGCAAATAGCGCGCCATGTAAATGCATAACTCTCTAGTATCATAACATAGTCAGGTAGGACCTTGAATTCTGCAAATGCTATGTGTGGGGGTTGTGTGTGTATGTGTGTTGTTTCCTTTGAGAAAAGTAGCCTTTTTGGAACTGGGAAAACACATTAAAAGGGGTACATCCCTCTTTGGAAAGTCTGATAATGTCAGCATCCTACAAATATTCAAGGAGAACGTAAACCTCCCAATAATGCATATAGCACTCCATCTTAATGCGTAACTCTCTAGTATCATAACCATAATAAGGTAGGGGTTTGAGTTCTGCAAATGTCATGTTTGTGGGGGTTGAATGTGTGTGGTTTCCTTTGAGAGAAGGAGCCTTTTTGGAGGCTGGGAAAACACATTAAAAGGGGTGCATCCCTCTTTGGAAAGTCTGATAATGTCAGCATCCTACAAATATTCAAGGAGACCATAAACCATCCATTAATGCATATAGCGCGCCGTGTTAATGTGTGACTCTCTAGTATCATAGCATAGTTAACTAGGGGTTTGAATTCTGCAAACGCCACGTGGGTGTTGTGTGTGGTCTCCTTTGAGAGAAGTAGCCTTTTTGGAGGGTACATCCCTCTTTGGAAAGTCTGATAATGTCAGCATCCTACAAATAATCAAGGAGAACATTAACCACCCAGTAATGCATATAGCGCACCATGTTAATGCGTAGCGCTCTAGTATCATACCATAGTAAGATGATGTTTTGAGACCTGCAAACGGCATGTGTGTGGGGGTAATGTGTGGTGTTTCCTTTGAGAGAAGGAAACTGGGAAAACACATTAAATGGAGTACATCCCTCTTCGGAAAGAATGATAATGTCAGCATCTTACAAATATTCAAGGAGAACATCAATCACTCAATGATGCATATAACATGCAGGGTTAGTGCATAACTCTCTAATCTCAAAACATAATCAGGTAGGGGTTTGAGTCCTGCAAATACCAAATGTGTGGGGGATGTGTGTGGTTTCCTTTGAGAAAATTAGCCTTTTTGGAGACTGGGAAAACAAATTAAAAGGGGTACATCCCTCTTTGGAAAGTCTGATAATGTCAGCATCCTACAAATATTCAAGGAGAACAAAAAACACCCAATAATGCATATAGCACGCTGTGTTAATGTGTAATTCTCTAGTATCATAACATCGTCTGGGTGTGGTTTGAATCCTCCAAACGCCATGTGTGGGGGTTGTGTGTGGTTTCCTTTGAGAGAAGTAGCCTTGTTGGAGACTGG
Source organism: Protopterus annectens (assembly GCF_019279795.1). Classification (NCBI taxonomy): domain Eukaryota; kingdom Metazoa; phylum Chordata; order Ceratodontiformes; family Protopteridae; genus Protopterus; species Protopterus annectens. Next base: position 1,931,395,018 of record NC_056726.1, read on the forward strand.
GAAAACACATTAAAAGGGGTACATCCCTCTTTGGAAAGTCTGATAATGTCAGCATCCTACAAATATTCAAGGAGAACAAACAACACCCAGTAATGCATATAATGCGCCATGTTAATGCGTAACTCTATAATATCATAACATAGTCAGGTAGGGGCTTGAAACCTGTAAAAGCCACGTGGGGGTGGTGTGTGTATGTGTGTGGTTTTCTTTGAGAAAAGTAGCCTTTTTGGAGACTGGCAAAACACATTAAAAGGGGTACATCCCTCTTTGGAATGTCTGATAATGTCAGCATCCTACAAATATTCAAGGAGAACATAAACCACCCAGTGATGCATACAGTGCACCGTGAAAATGTGTAACTCTCTAATATCATAATATAGTCAGATAGGGATTTGAGTCCTGCAAACACCATGTGTGTGTGTGTGTGTGTGTGTGTGTGTGTGTGTGTGTATGTGTGTGGTTTCCTTGGAGAGAAGTAGCCTTTTTGGAGACTGGGAAAACACATTAAAAGGGGTACATCCCTCTTTGGAAAGGCTGATAATGCAGCTTCATACAAATATTCAAGGAGAACATAAACCACCTAGTAATGTATATAGTGCACCGTGTTAATGCGTAACTCTCTAATATCATAACATAGTCAGGTAGGGGTTTATGTCCTGCAAATGCCACGTGTATGTGTGTGTGTGTGTGTGTGTGTGTGTGTGTGGGGGGGTTGTATGTGTGTGGTTTCCTTTGAGAGAAGTAGCCTTTTTGGAGACTGGGAAAACTCATTAAAAGGGGTACATCCCTCTTTGGAAAGTCTGATAATGTCAGCATCCAACAAATATTCAAGGAGAACATAAACCACCCAATAATGCATGTTCGCGCCGTGTTAATGCATAACTCTACAGTATAATAACATAGTCAGGTAGGGGTTTGAGTCTTACAAACACCACGTATGTGTGTGGTCTCCTTTAAAAGAAGTAACATTTTTGGAGACTGGGAAAACACATTAAAAGGGGTACATCCCTCTTTGGAAAGTCTGATAATGTCAGCATCCTACAAATATTCAAGGAGAACATAAACCACCCAGAAATGCATATAGCGCACCATGTTAATGCATAACTCTCTAGTATCATAACATAGTCAGGTAGGACCTTGAATTCTGCAAATGCTATGTGTGGGGGTTGTGTGTGTATGTGTGTTGTTTCCTTTGAGAAAAGTAGCCTTTTTGGAGACTGGGAAAACACATTAAAAGGGGTACATCCCTCTTTGGAAAGTCTAATAATGTCAGCATCCTACAAATATTAAAGGAGAACGTAAACCTCCAAATAATGCATATGGCACTCCATGTCAAGACGTAACTCTCTAGTATCATAACCATAATAAGGTAGGGGTTTTAGTTCTGCAAATGTCATGTTTGTGGGGGTTGAATGTGTGTGGTTTCCTTTGAGAGAAGTAGCCTTTTTGGTGACTAGGAAAACACATTAAAAGGGGTACATCCCTCTTTGGAAAGTCTGATAATGTCATCATCCTACAAATATTCAAGGAGAACATAAAACCTGCAATATTGCATATAGTGTGCCGTATTAATGCATAACTCTCTAGTACCGTAATATAGTCAAGTAGGGGTTTGAGTCATGCAAACACCACGTGTGTGGGGGTTGTGTATGTGTGTGGTTTCCTTTGAGAGAAGTAGCCTTTTTGGAGACTGGGAAAACAAATTAAAAGGGGTACATCCCTCTTTGGAAAATCTGATAATGTCAGCATCCTACAAATATTCAAGAAGAACATAAACCCTGCAGTAATGCATATAACGCGCAGTGTTAATGCGTAGCTTTCTAGTATCATAACATAGTCGGGAAGAGGTTTGAGTTCTGCAAGCGCCACGTTTGTATGTGTGGTTGTTGTGTGTGGTCTCCATTGAGAGAAGTAGCCTTTTTGGAGACTGGGAAAACTCATTAAAAGGGGTACATCCCTCTTTGGAAAGTCTGATAATGTCAGCATCCAACAAATATTCAAGGAGAACATAAACCACCCAATAATGCATGTTCGCGCCGTGTTAATGCATAACTCTACAGTATAATAACATAGTCAGGTAGGGGTTTGAGTCTTACAAACACCACGTATGTGTGTGGTCTCCTTTAAAAGAAGTAACATTTTTGGAGACTGGGAAAACACATTAAAACGGGTACATCCCTCTTTGGAAAGTCTGATAATGTCAGCATCCTACAAATATTCAAGGAGAACATAAACCACCCAGAAATGCATATAGCACACCATGTTAATGCATAACTCTCTAGTATCATAACATAGTCAGGTAGGACCTTGAATTCTGCAAATGCTATGTGTGGGGGTTGTGTGTGTATGTGTGTTGTTTCCTTTGAGAAAAGTAGCCTTTTTGGAGACTGGGAAAACACATTAAAAGGGGTACATCCCTCTTTGGAAAGTCTAATAATGTCAGCATCCTACAAATATTAAAGGAGAACGTAAACCTCCAAATAATGCATATGGCACTCCATGTCAAGACGTAACTCTCTAGTATCATAACCATAATAAGGTAGGGGTTTTAGTTCTGCAAATGTCATGTTTGTGGGGGTTGAATGTGTGTGGTTTCCTTTGAGAGAAGTAGCCTTTTTGGTGACTAGGAAAACACATTAAAAGGGGTACATCCCTCTTTGGAAAGTCTGATAATGTCATCATCCTACAAATATTCAAGGAGAACATAAAACCTGCAATATTGCATTTAGTGTGCCGTATTAATGCATAACTCTCTAGTACCGTAATATAGTCAAGTAGGGGTTTGAGTCATGCAAACACCACGTGTGGGTTGTGTATGTGTGTGGTTTCCTTTGAGAGAAGTAGCCTTTTTGGAGACTGGGAAAACAAATTAAAAGGGGTACATCCCTCTTTGGAAAATCTGATAATGTCAGCATCCTACAAATATTCAAGAAGAACATAAACCCTGCAGTAATGCATATAACGCGCAGTGTTAATGCGTAGCTTTCTAGTATCATAACATAGTCGGGAAGAGGTTTGAGTTCTGCAAGCGCCACGTTTGTATGTGTGGTTGTTGTGTGTGGTCTCCATTGAGAGAAGTAGCCTTTTTGGAGACTGGGAAAACACATTAAAAGGGGTACATCCCTCTTTGGAAAGTCTGATAATGTCAGCATCCTACAGATATTTAAGGAGAACGTAAACTTCCCAGTAATGCATACAGCGTGCTGTGTTAATGCGTAACTCTTACGTATCATAACTTAGTCAGGTAGGGGTTTGAGTTCTGCAAACGCACCATGAGTGGGGCTTATGTGTGTGGTTTCCTTTGAGAGAAGTAGCCTTTTTGGAGGCTGGGAAAACACATTAAAAGGGGTACATCCCTCTTCGGAAAGCCTGATAATGTCAGCATCCTACAAATATTCAAGGAGAACATCAATCACTCAATGATGCATATAACATGCAGTGTTAGTGCATAACTCTCCAATCTCATAACATAATTAGGTAGGGGTTTGAGTCCTGCAAATACCAAATGTGTGGGGGATGTGTGTGGTTTCCTTTGAGAAAATTAGCCTTTTTGGAGACTGGGAAAACACATTAAAAGGGGTACATCCCTCTTTGGAAAGTCTGATAATGTCAGCATCCTACAAATATTCAAGGAGAACAAAAACCACTCAATAATGCATATAGCATGCTGCGTTAATGCGTAATTCTCTAGTATCATAACATCGTGTGGGTGTGGTTTGAATCCTCCAAATGCCATGTGTGGGGGTTGTGTATGGTTTCCTTTGAGAGAAGTAGCCTTTTTGGAGACTGGGAAAACACATTAAAAGGGGTACATCCCTCTTTGGAAAGTCTGATAAGGTCAGCATCCTACAAATATTCAAGGAGAACAAACAACACCCAGTAATGCATATAATGCGCCATGTTAATGTGTAACTCTCTAATATCATAACATAGTCAGGTAGGGGCTTGAAACCTATAAAAGCCACGTGGGGGTGGTGTGTGTATGTGTGTGGTTTTCTTTGAGAAAAGTAGCCTTTTTGGAGACTGGGAAAACACATTAAAAGGGGTACATCCCTCTTTGGAATGTCTGATAATGTCAGCATCCTACAAATATTCAAGGAGAACATAAACCACCCAGTGATGCATACTTCGCACCGTGAAAATGTGTAACTCTCTAATATCATAACATAGTCAGTTAGGGATTTGAGTCCTGCAAACACCACGTGTGTGTGTGTGTGTGTGTGTGTGTGTGTGTGTGTGTGTGTGTGTGTGTGTGTGGTTTCCATGGAGAGAAGTAGCTTTTTTAGAGACTGGGAAAACACATTAAAAGGGGTACATCCATCTTTGGAAAGGCTGATAATGCAGCTTCCTACAAATATTCAAGGAGAACATAAACCACCCAGTAATGTATATAGTGTGCCGTGTTAATGCGTAACTCTCTAATATCATAACATAATCAGGTAGGGGTTTAAGTCCTGCAAATGCCACGTGTATGTGTGTGTATGTGTGTGGTTTCCTTTGAGAGAAGTAGCCTTTTTGGAGACCGGGAAAAGACATTAAAAGGGGTACATCCCTCTTTGGAAAGTCTGATAATATCAGCATCCTACAAATATTTAAGGAGAACATAAACCACCCAGTAATGCATATAGCATGACATGTTATTGTGTAACACTCTAGTATCATAGCATAGACAAATAGGTGTTTCAGTCCTGCCAACACCATTTGTTTGTGTGTGTGGGGGTTGTGTGTGTGTGTGTGTGTGTGTGTGTGTGTGTGTGTGTGTGTGTGTGTGTGTGTGTGTGTGTGTGTGTGTGTGTGTGTGTGTGTGTGTGTGTGTGTGTGTGTGTGTATGTGGCTGTGGTTTCCTTTGAGAGAAGTAGCCTTTTTGGAGACCGGGAAAAGACATTAAAAGGGGTACATCCCTCTTTGGAAAGTCTGATAATGTCATCATCCTACAAATATTCAAGGAGAACATCAATCACTCAATGATGCATATAACATGCAGTGTTAGTGCATAACTCTCCAATCTCATAACATAATTAGGTAGGGGTTTGAGTCCTGCAAATACCAAATGTGTGGGGGATGTGTGTGGTTTCCTTTGAGAAAATTAGCCTTTTTGGAGACTGGGAAAACACATTAAAAGGGGTACATCCCTCTTTGGAAAGTCTGATAATGTCAGCATCCTACAAATATTCAAGGAGAACAAAAACCACTCAATAATGCATATAGCATGCTGCGTTAATGCGTAATTCTCTAGTATTATAACATCGTGTGGGTGTGGTTTGAATCCTCCAAACGCCATGTGTGTATGGTTTCCTTTGAGAAGTAGCCTTTTTGGAGACTGGGAAAACACATTAAAAGGGGTACATCCCTCTTTGGAAAGTCTGATAAGGTCAGCATCCCACAAATATTCAAGGAGAACAAACAACACCCAGTAATGCATATAATGCGCCATGTTAATGTGTAACTCTCTAATATCATAACATAGTCAGGTAGGGGCTTGAAACCTGTAAAAGCCACGTGGTGTGTGTATGTGTGTGGTTTTCTTTGAGAAAAGTAGCCTTTTTGGAGACTGGGAAAACACATTAAAAGGGGTACATCCCTCTTTGGAATGTCTGATAATGTCAGCATCCTACAAATATTCAAGGAGAACATAAACCACCCAGTGATGCATACTTCGCGCCGTGAAAATGTGTAACTCTCTAATATCATAACATAGTCAGTTAGGGATTTGAGTCCTGCAAACACCACGTGTGTGTGTGTGTGTGTGTGTGTGTGTGTGTGTATGTGTGTGGTTTCCATGGAGAGAAGTAGCCTTTTTAGAGACTGGGAAAACACATTAAAAGGGGTACATCCATCTTTGGAAAGGCTGATAATGCAGCTTCCTACAAATATTCAAGGAGAACATAAACCACCCAGTAATGTATATAGTGTGCCGTGTTAATGCGTAACTCTCTAATATCATAACATAATCAGGTAGGGGTTTAAGTCCTGCAAATGCCACGTGTATGTGTGTGTGTGTGCAGGGTTTGTATGTGTGTGGTTTCCTTTGAGAGAAGTAGCCTTTTTGGAGACCGGGAAAAGACATTAAAAGGGGTACATCCCTCTTTGGAAAGTCTGATAATATCAGCATCCTACAAATATTTAAGGAGAACATAAACCACCCAGTAATGCATATAGCATGACATGTTATTGTGTAACACTCTAGTATCATAGCATAGACAAATAGGTGTTTCAGTCCTGCCAACACCATTTGTTTGTGTGTGTGGGGGTTGTGTGTGTGTGTGTGTGTGTGTGTGTGTGTGTGTGTGTGTGTGTGTGTGTGTGTGTGTGTGTGTGTGTGTGTGTGTGTGTGTGTGTGTGTGTGTGTGTGTGTGTGTGTGTGTGTGTGGTTTCCTTTGAGAGAAGTAGCCTTTTTGGAAACTGGGAAAACACATTAAAAGGGGTACATCCCTCTTTGGAAAGTCTGATAATGTCAGCATCCTACAAATATTCATGGAGAACATAAACCACCCAATAATGCATGTAGCGTGCTGTGTTAATGCATAACTCTCCAGTATAATAACATAGTCAGGTAGGGGGTTGAGTCTTACAAACAACACGTATGTGTGTGGTCTCCTTTAAAAGAAGTAGCATTTTTGGAGACTGGGAAAACACATTAAAAGGGGTACATCCCTCTTTGGAAAGTCTGATAATGTCAGCATCCTACAAATATTCAAGGAGAACATAAGCCACCCAGAAATGCATATAGCGCACCATGTTAATGCATAACTCTCTAGTATCATAACATAGTCAGGTAGGACCTTGAATTCTGCAAATGCTATGTGTGGGGGTTGTGTGTGTATGTGTGTTGTTTCCTTTGAGAAAAGTAGCCTTTTTGGAGACTGGGAAAACACATTAAAAGGGGTACATCCCTCTTTGGAAAGTCTAATAATGTCAGCATCCTACAAATATTCAAGGAGAATGTAAACCTCCAAATAATGCATATGGCACTCCATGTTAAGATGTAACTCTCTAGTATCATAACCATAATAAGGTAGGGGTTTGAGTTCTGCAAATGTCATGTTTGTGGGGGTTGATTGTGTGTGGTTTTCTTTGAGAGAAGTAGCCTTTTTGGTGACTAGGAAAACACATTAAAAGGGGTACATCCCTCTTTGGAAAGTCTGATAATGTCAGCATCCTACAAATATTCAAGGAGAACATAAAACCTGCAATATTGCATATAGTGTGCCGTATTAATGCATAACTCTCTAGTACCTTAATATAGTCAAGTAGGGGTTTGAGTCATGCAAACACCATGTGTGTGGGGGCTGTGTATGTGTGTGGTTTCCTTTGAGAGAAGTAGCCTTTTTGGAGAATGGGAAAACACATTAAAAGGGGTACATCCCTCTTTGGAAAATCTGATAATGTCAGCATCCTACAAATTTTCAAGGAGAAAATAAACCCTGCAGTAATGCATATAAAGCGCAGTGTTAATGCGTAGCTTTATAGTATCGCAACATATTCGGGAAGAGGTCTGAGTTCTGCAAGCGCCACATTTGTATGTGTGGGTGTTGTGTGTGGTCTCCATTGAGAAAAGTAGCCTTTTTGGAGACTGGGAAAACACATTAAAAGGGGTACATCCCTCTTTGGAAAGTCTGATAATGTCAGCATCCTACAAATATTCAAGAAGAACATAAACCTCCCCGCAATGCATATGGCACGCCATGTTAATGCTTAATTCTCTAGTATCATAACATACTGAGTTAGGGGTTTCAGTCCTACAAATGCTACATGTGGGGGGGGTTGTGTGTGGTTTCCTTTGAAAGAAGTAGCCTTTTTGGAAAATGGGAAAACACATTAAAAGGGGTACATCCCTCTTTGGAAAGTCTGATAATGTCAGCATCCTACAAATATTCAAGAAGAACATAAACCTCCCCGCAATGCATATGGCACGCCATGTTAATGCTTAATTCTCTAGTATCATAACATACTGAGTTAGGGGTTTCAGTCCTACAAATGCTACATGTGGGGGGGTTGTGTGTGGTTTCCTTTGAAAGAAGTAGCCTTTTTGGAAAATGGGAAAACACATTAAAAGGGGTACATCCCTCTTTGGAAAGTCTGATAATGTCAGCATCCTACAAATATTCAAGGAGAATATAAACCATCCATTAATGTATATAGCGCGCCGTATTAATGTGTGACTCTCTAGTATCATACCATAGTCAACTAGGGGTTTGAGTTCTGCAAGCACCATGTGCGTGGTTTCTTTTGAGAGAAGTAGCCTTTTTGGAGACTGGGAAAGCACATTAAAAGGGGTACATCCCTCTTTGGAAAGTCTGATAATGTCAGCATCCTACAAATATTCAGGGAGAACATAAGCCACCCAGTAATGGATATAGCCCACTGTGTTAATGTGTAACTCTCTATTATCATAACATAGTCATGTAGGGGATTGAGTACTGCAAACGCCACATGTGTGGGGGTTATGTGTGTGGTTTCCTTTGAGAGAAGTATCCTTTTTGAAGACTGGGAAAACACAATAAAAGGGGTACATCCCTCTTTGGAAAGTCTGATAATGTCAGCATCCTACAAATATTCAAGGAGAACATAAACCACCCCACGATGCATATAGCAAGCCATGTTAATGCTCAACTCTCTATTATCATAACGTAGTCACGTAGGGGTTTGAGTTCTACAAACGCCACGTGAATGGGGGTAATGTGTGTGGTTTCCTTTGAGAGAAGTACCATTTTTGAAGACTGGGAAAACACATTAAAAGGGGTACATCACTCTTTGGAAAGTCTGATAATGTCAGCATCCTACAAATATTCAAGGAGAACATAAACCACCGAATAATGTATATAGTGCACCATGTTAATGCTTAGCGCTTTAGTATCATACCATAGTCAGATAATGGTTTGAGCCCTACAAACGGCATGTGTGTGGGGGTAATGTGTGTGGTTTCCTTTGAGAGAAGTAGCCTTTTTGGAGACTGGGAAAACACATTAAATGGTGTACATCCATCTTTGGAAAGCCTGATAATGTCAGCATCCTACAAATATTCAAGGAGAACATCAATCACTCAATACTGCATATAACGCGCTGTGTTAATGCATAACTCTTTAATTTCATAACATAATCTGGTAGGGGTTTGACTCCTGCAAATACCAAATGTGTGGGGGATGCGTGTGGTTTCCTTTGAGAAAAGTAGCCTTTTTGGAGATTGGGAAAACACATTAAAAGGGCTACAACCCTCTTTGGAAAGTCTGATAATGTCAGCATCCTACAAATATTCAAGGAGAACATAAACCACCCAATAATGCATGTAGTACGCCGTGTTAATGCGTAATTCTCTAGTATCATAACATCGTCAGGGTATGGTTTGAATTCTACAAATGCCATGTGTGGGGGTTGTGTGTCGTTTCCTTTGAGAGAAGTAGCCTTTTTGGAGACTGGGAAAACACATTAAAAGAGGTACATCCCTCTTTGGAAAAGCTGATAATGCAGCATCCTACAAGTATTCAAGGAGAACATAAACCACCCAGTAATGTGTTTAGTGCGTCGTGTTAATGCATAACTCTCTATTATCATAACATAGTCAGGTAGGGGCTTGAAACCTGTAAAAGCCATGTAGGTGTGGTGTGTGTATGTGTATGTGTGTGGTTTTCTTTGAGAAAAGTATCCTTTTTGGAGACTGGGAAAACACATTAAAAGGGGTACATCCCTCTTTGGAATGTCTGATAATGTCAGCATCCTACAAATATTCAAGGAGAACATAAACCACCCAGTGATGCATATAGTGTGTCGTGTTAATGCTTAACTCACTAATATCATGACATAGTCAGGTAGGGATATGAGTACTGCAAACGACACATGTGTGTGTGTGTGTGTATGTGTGTGGTTTCCTTGGAGAGAAGTAGCCTTTTTGGAGACTGGGAAAACACATTAAAAGGGGTACATCACTCTTTGGAATGGCTGATAATGCAGCATCCTACAAATATTCAAGGAGAACATAAACCACCCAGTAATGAATATAGTGCGCTGTGTTAATGCGTAACTCTATAATATCATAACATAGTTAGGTAGGGGTTAAAGTCCTGCAAATGCCACATGTGTGTGCGGGGTTTGTATGTGTGTGGTTTCCTTTGAGAAAAGTATCCTTTTTGGAGACTGGGAAAACACATTAAAAGGGGTACATCCCTCTTTGGAAAGTCTGATAATGTCAGCATCCTACAAATATTTAAGGAGAACATAAACCACCCAGTAATGCATATAGCGCGCCATGTTAATGTGTAACAATCTAGTATCATAGCATAGACAAATACGGGTTTCAGTCCTGCCAACACTATGTGTGTGTTTATGGGGGGGTTTGTGTGTGTGTGTGTGTGTGTGTGTGTGTGTGTGTGTGTGTGTGTGTGTATGTGTATGTGTGTGGCTTCCTATGAGAGAAGTAGCCTTTTTGGAGACTGGGAAAACACAATAAAAGGGGTACATCCCCCTTTGGAAAGTCTGATAATGTCAGCATCCTACAAATATTCAAGGAGAACATAAACCACCCAATAATGCATGTAGCGTGCCATGTTATTGCATAACTCTCTAGTATCATAACATAGTCAGGTAGGGGTTTGAGTCTTACAAACATCACGTATATGTGTGGTCTCCTTTAAAAGAAGTAGCATTTTTGGAGACTGGGAAAACACATTAAAAGGGGTACATCCCTCTTTGGAAAGTCTGATAATGTCAGCATCCTACAAATATTCAAGGAGGACATAAACCACCCAGAAATGCATATAGCACGCCATGTTAATGCATAAATCTCTAGTATCATGACATAGTCAGGTAGGACCTTGAATTCTGCAAATGCTATGTGTGGGGGTTGTGTGCGTATGTGTGTTGTTTCCTTTGAGAAAACTACCCTTATTGGAACTGGCAAAACACATAAAAAGGGGTACATCCCTCTTTGGAAAGTCTGATAATGTCAGCATCCTACAAATATTCAAGGAGAACGTAAACCTCCCAATAATGCATATAGCACTCCATGTTAATGATTAACTCTCTAGTATCATAACCATAATAAGGTAGGGGTTTGAGTTCTGCAAATGTCACGTTTGTGGGGGTTGAATGTGTGTGGTTTCCTTTGAGAGAAGGAGCCTTTTTGGAGGCTGGGAAAACACATTAAAAGGGGTACATCCCTCTTTGGAAAGTCTGATAATGTCAGCATCCTACAAATATTCAAGGAGAACATAAACCATCCATTAATGCATATAGCACGCCATGTTAATGTGTGACTCTCTAGTATCATACCATAGTCAACTAGGGGTTTGAGTTCTGGAAGCACCATGTGCGTGGCTTCTTTTAAGAGAAGTAGCCTTTTTGGAGACTGGGAAAACACAGTAAAAGGGGTACATCCCTCTTTGGAAAGTCTGTTAATGTCAGCATCCTACAAATATTCAAGGAGAACATAAGCCACCCCATAATGCATATAGCCCACTGTGTTAATGTGTAACTCTCTATTATCATAACATAGTCATGTAGGGATTTGAGTACTGCAAACGCTACATGTGTGGGGCTTATGTGTGTGGTTTCCATTGAGAGAAGTAGCCTTTTTGAAGACTGGGAAAACACATTAAAAGGGGTACATCCCTCTTTGGAAAGTCTAATAATGTCAGCATCCTACAAATATTCAAGGAGAACATAAACCACCCCACGATGCATATAGCAAGCCATGTTAATGCTCAACTCTCTATTATCATAACATAGTCAGGTAGGGGGTTGAGTTCTACAAATGCCACGTGTGTGCGGGTAATGTGTGTGGTTTCCTTTGAGAGAAGTAGCATTTTTGAAGACTGGGAAAACACATTAAAAGGGGTACATCCCTCTTTGGAAAGTCTGATAATGTCAGCATCCTACAAATATTCAAGGAGAACATAAACCACCCAGTAATGCATATAGTGCACCATGTTAATGCATAGCGCTTTAGTATCATACCATAGTCAGATAATGGTTTGACCCCTACAAATGGCATGTGTGTGGGGGTAATGTGTGTGGTTTCCTTTGAGAGAAGTAGCCTTTTTGGAGACTAGGAAAACACATTAAATGGCGTACATCCATCTTTGGAAAGCCTGATAATGTCAGCATCCTACAAATATTCAAGGAGAACATCAATCACTCAATAATGCATATAACGCGCTCTGTTAATGCATAACTCTCTAATTTTATAGCATAATCTGGTAGGGGTTTGACTCCTGCAAATACCAAATGTGTGGGGGATGTGTGTGGTTTCCTTTGAGAAAAGTAGCCTTTTTGGAGACTGGGAAAACACATTAAAAGGGGTACATCCCTCTTTGGAAAGTCTAATAATGTCAGCATCCTACAAATATTCAAGGGGAACATAAACCACCCTGCAATGCATATAGCACGCCATGTTAATGCTTAATTCTCTAGTATCATAACATACTGAGGTAGGGGTTTCAGTCCTACAAATGCCACATGTGGGGGGGGGGGGTTGTGTGTGGTTTCCTTTGAAAGAAGTAGCCTTTTTGGAAACTGGGAAAACACATTAAAAGTGGTACATCCCTCTTTGGAAAGTCTGATAATGTCATCATCCTACAAATATTCAAGGAGAACAAAAACCATCCATTAATGCATATAGTGTGCCATGTTAATGTGTGACTCTCTAGTATCATACCATAGTCAACTAGGGGTTTGAGTTCTGAAAGCACCATGTGTGTGGTTTCTTTTGAGAGAAGTAGCCTTTTTGGAGACTGGGAAAACACATTAAAAAAGGTACATCCCTCTTTGGAAAGTCTGATAATGTCAGCATCCTACAAATATTCAAGGAGAACATAAGCCACCCAGTAATGCATATAGCCCAATGTATTAATGTGTAACTCTCTATTATCATAACATAGTCATGTAGGGGTTTGAGTACTGCAAACGCTACATGTGTGGGGGTTATGTGTGTGGTTTCCTTTGAGGGAAGTAGCATTTTTGAAGACTGGGAAAACACATTAAAAGGGGTACATCCCTCTTTGGAAAGTCTGATAATGTCAGCATGCTACAAATATTCAAGAAGAACATAAACCACCCAGTAATGCATATAGCCCACTGTGTTAATGTGTAACTCTCTATTATTATAACATAGTCATGTAAGGGTTTGAGTACTGCAAACGCTACATGTGTGGGGGTTATGTGTGTGGTTTCCTTTGAGAGAAGTAGCCTTTTTGGAGACTGGGAAAACACATTAAAAGGTGTACATCCCTCTTTGGAAAGTCTGATAATGTCATCATCCTACAAATATTCAAGGAGATCATAATCCACCCAATAATGCATGTAGCATGCCGTGTTCATGCATAACTCTCTAGTATCATAACATAGTCAGGTAGGGGGTTGAGTCTTACAAACACCACGTATGTGTGTGGTCTCCTTTAAAAGAAGTAGCATTTTTGTAGACTGGGAAAACACATTAAAAGGCGTACATCCCTCTTTGGAAAGTCTGATAATGTCAGTATCCTACAAATATTCAAGGAGAACATAAACCACCCAGAAATGTATATAGTGCGCCATGTTAATGCATAACTCTCTAGTATCATAACATAGTCAGGTAGGACCTTCAATTCTGCAAATGCTATGTGTGGGGGTTGTGTGTGTATGTGTGTTGTTTCCTTTGAGAAAAGTAGCCTTTTTGGAACTGGGAAAACACATTAAAAGGGGTACACCCCTCTTTGGAAAGTCTGATAATGTCAGCATCCTACAAATATTCAAGGAGAACGTAAACCTCCCAATAATGCATATAGCACTCCATGCTAAAGCGTAACTCTCTAGTATCATAACCATAATAAGGTAGGGGTTTGAGTTCTGCAAATGTCACTTTTTTGGGGTGGAATGTGTGTGGTTTCCTCTGAGAGAAGTAGCATTTTTGGTGACTGGGAAAACACATTAAAAGGGGTACATCCCTCTTTGGAAAGTATGATAATGTCAGCATCCTACAAATATTCACGGAGAACATAAATCCTGCAATATTGCATATAGTGTGCCATATTAATGCATAACTCTCTAGTACTGTAATATAGTCAAGTAGGAGTTTGAGTCCTGCAAACACCACTTGTGTGGGGGTTGTGTATGTGTGTGGTTTCCTTTGAGAGAAGTAGCCTTTTTGGAGACTGGGAAAACACATTAAAAGGGGTACATCCTTCTTTGGAAAGTCTGATAATGTCAGCAGCCTACAAATATTCAAGGAGAACATAAACCTTTCAGTAATGCATATAACATGCAGTGTTAATGCGTAGCTTTCTAGTATCATAACTTAGTCAGGAAGAGGTTTGAGTTCTGCAAGCGCCACGTTTGTATGTGTGGGTGTTGTGTTTGGTCTCCTTTGAGAGAAGTAGCCTTTTTGGAGACTGGGAAAACACATTAAAAGGGGTACATCCCTCTTTGAAAAGTCTGATAATGTCAGCATCCTACAAATAATCAAGGAGAACATAAATTACCCAGAAATGCATATAGCGTGCCATGTTGATGCGTCTCTCTTAAGTAACATAACATAGTCAGGTATGGGTTTGAGTCTTGCTAACGCCATATGTGTAGGGGTGGTGTATGTGTGTAGTTTCCCTTAAGAAAAGTAGCCTTTCTGGAGACTGGGAAAACACATTAAAAGGGGGTACATCCCTCTTTGGAAAGTCTGATAATGTCAGCACCCTACAAACATTTAAGGAGAACATAAACTTCCCAGTAATGCATATAGTGCGCTGTGTTAATGCGTAACTCTTACGTATCATACCTTAGTCAGGTAGGGGTTTGAGTTCTGCAAATGCCATATGAGTGGGGCTTATGTCTGTGGTTTCCTTTGAGAGAAGTAGCCTTTTTGGTGACTGGGAAAACACATTAAATGGGGTACATCCCTCTTTGGAAAGTCTGATAATGTCAGCATCCTACAAATATTCAAGGAGTACATGAACCACCCAATGATGCATGTAGCGCGATGTGTTAATGCATAACTCTCTAGTATCATAACATAGTCAGGTAGGGGTTTGAGTCTTACAAACACCACGTATGTGTGTGGTCGCCTTTAAAAGAAGTAGCATTTTTGGAGACTGGGAAAACACATTAAAAGGGGTACATCCCTCTTTGGAAAGTCTGATAATGTCAGCATCCTACAAATATGCAAGGAGAACAAAAACCACCCAGAAATGCAATTTAGCATGCCATGTTAATGCATAACTCTCTAGTATCATAACATAGTCAGGTAGGACCTTGAATTCTCCAAACGCTATGTGTGGGGGTTGTGTGTGTATGTGTGTTGTTTCCTTTGAGAAAACTAGCCTTTGTGGAGACTGGGAAAACACATTAAAAGGGGTACATCCCTCTTTGGAAAGTTTGATAATGTCAGCATCCTACAAATATTCAAGGAGAACATAAACCCTGCAGTAATGCATATAACGCGCCGTGTTAATGCGTAGCTTTCTAGTATCATAACATAGTCAGGAAGAGGTTTGAGTTCTGCAAGCGCCACGTTTGTATGTGTGGATGTTGTGTGTGGTCACCTTTGAGAGAAGTAGCCTTTTTGGAGACTGGGGAAACACATTAAAAGGGGTACATCCCTCTTTGGAAAGTCTGATAATGTCAGCATCCTACAAATAATCAAGGAGAACAAAAATCACCCAGAAATGCATATAGTGAGCCGTGTTAATGCGTAGCTCTCAAGTAACATAACATAGTCAGGGAGGGGTTTGAGTCCTACAAACGCCTTGTGTGTGGGGGTTGTGTATGTGTGTGGTTTCTGTTAAGAGAAGTAGCCTTTTTGGAGACTGGGAAAACACATTAAAAGGGGTACATCCCTCTTTGGAAAGTCTGATAATGTCAGCATCCTACAGATATTCAAGGAGAACGTAAACTTCCTAGTAATGCATATAGCGTTTGCTATCACACAAATTTAGTCATTCAGAATGGGGTCTATATTAGATGAATGAACTTTTGAAGGTTCGACTATCATATGGTCGACACCATATGATCGAACTTTCAAAAGTTTAAATATCTAATAAAAAAATAAACTGCACAAAACACCTACCTGAACGTTTTAAGAAGGGGGGCAAGCCCCCCCCCCTGCACCCCCCACATGGGGTGCTGCTCCCACAACCCACACTGCCCATTCTTTAAATATACCAACTCCAAGATCACACTACAGTGTAGAAAAGGGAAATCTTCCCATTCCGTGCCATACGGAGATTTCCATTACAACATTCAAACATTCAAAAATCCGATCATATAGTATCGACCGTATGACACTTGGAATTTTGAATGTTCGAACATTCAGTATAGGCCCTTCAGAATGTGTAATGAGCTAAGAGTTCGTTAGCATATTCAGCATGCCCAGAAGGGTTTATCTATAAAATGCGACATGCTGTATGGGTCTTCCATTGTGCTATAAAAGATTGCTTTCTTTCTCAAGAGTTGCTATAACATAACCTTTTCCACATTTTTTTTCCTCCACAACTAGGGAAAATAAACTGTCAGAAGGCATTGCAAGGTATGTCTTCTTACATTAAAATACTTACTAGTAGTCTGTTGGTAAATATTTGCTTTCTGATGTCTAACTGCATTATTTCTCTATAATCTTTTCATGTCATCTAAAATGTAATAGAAGGGTTCATGGCAACACATGATCATGTGTACTGATTTCATGGCTGTATAACAAGCAAAAATTTAGGATGTTTATTTTCTGGAAAGGTACACCTGCTGACAATGATACTGCAATGGTGGGGAACTGAACAATTCTTTAACACTGCCGTCACTGCAAGTTATAGGTTTAGTGACATTGACCATATTGTTAATATGTATATGATGTTGTATAATACTTAAGTGTACATTCTTGCACCTGTAATTTTTTTCAGTCATGTATTTTTTCTTGGTTTGGGAATGGATAAATCATCAAGCCATTACAGTGCTGTTTATATTCCTTTAGACAACAGCGTATGTTAATTGATATGCTAGACAACTTGTATTGCTGTTTAGACTGTTGTTATGAATTTTTAGGGATGCAGGCATGTCTCTCTTGCACTTGAATATGCTGCCTAAATACCCTGTGCCTTCAGGGATGACATTCGGCAACATTGTAGCAGCGGCACCTTCTATCAGAACATCTTGCAGATACAGGCTTTTTAACAGCTGTGGTAGCCCTTAACATATTTCAAAGTGTTCTGGTAACAGAAATTGAGCACATAGCTGAACTAGAAGCTAAAGCGTATGTGACATGTCTGTGCGTTCATGAATTATGAATGTGAAAATGACTTAAATGCAGTCAAGGTATAAGTTTTATCTGTGAGGCATTTGTTTTCCAGTTAAAGCTACTAGAAAATGATAACAGCTGTTCAATTTTCAGTTAAACTCGGACTGAACCCAAACCTTTATTACATCTATGAAGATTATTCCAGATAACTAATCATTGTCCACTATCCAGATCATCAATAGGTTATTTATATGAATTTCATAACCAAATAAATGGGCTGGTTTATGAATCCTTTTCAGCCATAACCATAGACATGGGCAAAGTATAATAATTTTTCAAAAAAGTGCAATGTTAGGTATTAATTTAAGGAATGCATAGTTAATACAATAATATAGAGAGAGGTATTCAAATCTGAGTAATATTGATAAAATATTTTACTTTCACAAACACTGTAACAAGCAATCATACAATGTTAGGAGTAATGGCTGAACCTCTGAAATGTGTTATTAGAAAGGTAAACAATAGTAAAAAGATGTTTATGTAAGGAAGTAATGGAAAGAGAAAAGGAGATTGCTAGAAAAAAAGAAAGAAAAAAAGGAGAAAGTGAATAAGAATATCAAGAAGCCAGGTTACTGCTTGCTGAGAAGTCTATATACACAGGTAGTGAGTTGTGAGGGGACTGCCCTCTACAATCTTTGATGGGACATAGAAAAGAGATGGGGTGATATGAGTGAGGAAGAGTAGAGGATTATTATGAAAGACTTCTACATGGCAAGCAAAGAGCTAGATGGCTAACATATATTAAAGACATGTTGTAGAGGAATAGTTAAAGTGTATCAGAAATCTTATAGAATATGGGACTGAGATGACAGATTTTATAGAGTTCTAGAACTCTTGGACTGATACTAGTTTGCAGTAGAAACAATTGGTAAAGATTTTAGATAAGGTTCAAGTTAAACAGGCTTGAAAAGATAATCTAGGTAGAAGAGTTATTAATTTGATTGAAATGTTCAGCAAATAAGCTTATGATGTTGTTTGGGTGGAAGGCTGGAAGCAATATGTACACAGCACTCAATTCTAAAGTAAGATGTTGACATTGACATTCTTATCAGATTGTTTTCTTCATTCCCAAATCCATAAGATTTACTAGCTACCTGATTTGTTGTGCTCCTATGTAATCTGCACTGGGTTTGCATAAAACTTTTTATACATCTTCCAAAGAAAGCAAAAAGACAAATCGGGCTGCAAATTCAAAACTATGAATGTCTTTCAGACATTTTCTATAGGTTGGATGGTTTGTTAAACTGTATTTTTTAATTTTATTTGATTTTCGCTAATATTTACACTAATTAAACGATCAACATTATAGGATGCTACTTCCCACCTACCAAAACATCCCACCCCTGGAAAACCTCATGAACTGGTCTAACCATTCCCTATCCCAGGAAACCATAATCCTAGGTGATTTTAATATCAACTGGCCATCTTGTAGTAATAATCCAGCCCAGCATCTAAACCTTGATGGTTTCTCCCAACTAATACAGTTTCCTACCCAGATAAATAAAAACTCTAACAAACATACTACTGTCGACTGGATATTAGTCAATAAAGATCCTCACTCATACATAGCTGGCTGTCTACCAGACAGCCTCAGTGACCACACTCCAACATGCTTTCTGAGACACCACTTAAATTGTGCTAAACCCATCATCTATAGGCAAATCCAAAATAGGGTAAACTTTAACCCTCTCTCCTTTATCTCATCCCTTCAAAAATGTGATTGGACACCACTAAAGTATCTCAATCTGGATGAAGCCGTCCACTTCTTCAATAGCACCTTCCTAAACATCCTAAACCCACATGCACCCATAAGAAATACCAGAGTCAAAACACAGTACTCCCCTTGGCAAAAAAAAAGCACCAGGGCATTAATGAAAATCAGAGATAAGGCCTGGGGGACACTGGAGCTTAACAAAACCCCCTCCTCTAGACAGTCATTCCTAGAGTTGCGCAACAAGGTCAAAAAGCAAATAAAAGAAGATAAAACCCAATATTATCTGTGTGCTCTAAACACCTCCCATCACAACCCTAAGCAGTTCTGGTCCACAATAAACTCCATTCTCCACCCAGGTAAAGTAGGCATCCCCCTACCTACCACCCCCCTTCCTCCAGCAGTATTGCTGAATCATTCAATAAACACTTTACTGAAACCATTCTGTGTTTGACTAAACAACACAATCCTCTACCCACCCTCCCTACATCAAAACCAAATACTCTGCTCACAGTGTTTTCTTTTTCATCAGTACCTACCTCCTATATAAAAAAAACTTCTATTGAAACTTAAGCCTACAAAACTTGCATTTGACAATTTTCCCTCTGAATACCTAAAAATAGCAACAGAAGCCCTAGCTTTTCCAGTCTCTATCTTAATTAATCGGCCCTTATCAGAATTTTTTCCCTCTTTTGTTCAATTCAATTGTACATAGTGTATATAAAGGCTTATAATATTTATTTCATTGATGAATGTATTGTTAAACATTATAATATTTGGAAAATAAAAAATTATTTGAGTAAAAGAAAGCTATGTCCCTACACTGTGGAAAATATCCTACATCATTCCCCTCCATAAAGGTGGCTCTTCCACTGAACTTTTCAATTACCGCCCCATAGACATCCTTTCTCCACTTTCCAAGATATTTGAGAAATGCATCCATTTTCAAGTCTTAGACTACCTCTTAGCTAATAAACTCCTGTCCAGCACCCAGCATGGCTTCAGGCTATACCACAGCACTACTACCACCTTGCTCTCATTCACTAATGCTATCCTTCATCATAAAAATAATGGCCTGTTCTCCTCTGCTATATTTCCGGATCTATCTAAGGCTTTTGACATGGTCTCACACAAACTAGTAATTGCTTCTCCCTAACCTATCCTTTGCCCAGTCAGCTACTGATTGGTTTCACAGCTATCTAACTGGCCACCAACAATCAGTTGTCTGGCATGACCTATCTCCTCGACTTGCTGTAACACTTGGTGTTCCCCAAGGCTCCATCCTTGGTCCCCTACTATTCTCACTCTTCACCAATGATCTATTCACAGCCATCTCTCTTATATGTATGCAGATGACTCCACCCTCATTTGCTCAGCCCCAACTGTACCCGAACTTCTCAAAATCACACAAGAAGCCTTTTCATCTGTAGAAAACTGGCTATCTAATGCCCAGTTATTACTCAACCCGATCAAGATGAAACTCCTTATCTTTCAACCCACTAAATCTAATCCAATTATCCCACACTTTAAAATTCTAGCCAAAGACAATAATGTCATCTCCCCAACATAACACACCAAACTACTCGGTGCTGAGATTGATAACAGACTCAGATTTGACACTCACATTTCTCTTACCATAAAAAAGGTTCACAAAAAAAACTAGGTGCATTGTACAGAAACAAACAATTCCTCACGAAGACAGCCAGAAATTCTGCTGCCAATTCTCACTTAATCTCCACTTTACTTTACACCTCTCCGATACTTACCTACCTTAGACAAACAGACCTAAACAAGCTCAAGGCTTGCTACAATAAAATTGCTAAGTTTGCCACTGGTGCATCTTATCGCAACCACCTCTGTATCTCACTTAGAGAACTTGACTGGCTTGAGTTCTCTCAACTTCTTCACTTGAATCAACTCTCTCTTGCCCACAAGTTACTAAACCATACTCTTAAAGTCCCATCCCTTCAAAACCTTTTCCACCTCTACTCTAGACCACTATGCTTCAGCAGCAAAATTCTAGTGACCAAACCTAAGAAATAAGTGGGGGAAGCACTATTCTCCTGCATCATATCCGGAAAACGGAACAATCTCCCACCACTATAACCATACTACCTTCTTGCACTCACTTAAAGACTGCACTAAAAACTCACTTAAAAAGTCTCTGGTTATGCCCATGCACCAATCTTGACTAGTAACCTTCAATTTACCTCCTCTACCTCTCCCTTCCCCTAGCCACCCTGTCTCACACTGTCTGATCATTGCAGTCCTTCCTCTGCAGGCTCTGGCCCTCCCTTTACTCTCCACTTCCCTCCTCACTCAATCTCTCAGACCTGTTAGTTATAACATGCTTAACTACCTCACTTAATCTCAACTCCAAATACATATCCAACTGACTTACACCTAGCTTCCTCTCACTGCCACGTATATTACTCAATCAGTCTCCTCTCTTACTTCTCTATCTTCCCCTTCCATCCCATTAGCCCTTCTAGCTTGTTTCACCTTCATGTGGAGCTTCTGTTTTATATCTGCTTGAGTTTAGTGCAATATTTGTATATAAGATATAGGTTTATGAGTTTAAAGCAGTATCTGTTTGAGCTTAGTACTATCTGTATATACATCCTACCTTTATTCCTAGCTTCTAGCTAAATATTGGCATATTTGTTCATTACTATGTTTCATATTGCATGTATAGCTAATGTTTGCTGCAGTATGTATTATTTGTCTATTGTATGTATATTCAGTTGTTCTTCATGTACTTTTCTTCTCATTTATTGTTCTGCGGAGTTTATTTCCCTGGGCCTCCACTGAAAAAGAAACTGTGTCCAGTTGGAATTTCCTGGTAAATAAATAAATAAATAAATACATTTTGTATCTCACATGCCTGTCAACTATCACATCATTAGCAATGAACTGATTCCCTTTTATTTGCCTTTATGAGTATGTGAGAATAGTTCTAGCATGACCATTATATAGCGAACTACAGAGTTGTTTTCCAGTAGCAATGCTACTCTAGAGCATGCAAGCCTGCAAGGTTCAAAGTCTTAGGTTTGTAAAGAATTAATGTGAGAGACTGTCACTCTAGAGCAAGTTATACTGCACCACTAGCCTCATACATATTATAGGCAGACACTTCCATTAGGGTCTGGTCTCCACACAAGAATATATGTGCAGTATGCACTCCAGAACAAACACCCTCAACTCTATAACCTGGGAAAGATAAGTGATCTGTTCCTTATCATTCTTCTTTGTCTCTTTATATCTCACCCACAGTCTCTCTCTCTCTCTCTCTCTCTCTGTTTCTCTCTCTCTGTGCAATCTTATCCAAAGTGAGCCTAGGCTGTCTGGGCTGAGCAATTTATTTTATCATTGCAGTAGGGTGTTTACAACATAATGAAGCACTCACTGAAGTGCATTCTATCTATGCAGTAATCCGTGTCAATCTATAGCCTGTGCAGTGGTGTTTATTAGACTACTGCATCTAAAAGATTGTATGTGATAGGTGAGACTATAACATTAGAGCATCTTGCTGAAAGGATAGTGGCAATTGTGCTAATGTCACCAAAAGGGAGGGTTTCCACCTTTTGGAGACAGTTTATAGGTAGAGTATGTCACAAGTCAGTGCAGAAAAAAAATCACAGAGGTGCCTAAGCTCTTACATTTTTAAAATGGAATTTAGTTTCTATTTAATTTGTATCTGAAACAGATGCCACATTCAGGATTAGGCTATCAGGTTGAATACAGCATTATCTCCTGATAACCAGGTAAGCACTGGAGATGTTCTTCTATTTGACTATGAGAAAATACATTGCCTTTCTATATTCATAGAGAAACAGGTAGAAGTTGAATTCTTGTTTGCTGATATACAAGCAGAAGTTACAACTGACCATATGTATTTCACTTCAAAATGTAAAATCAGTTGCTATACAGCAGCTTTATCTCCCAGTCTCACTGAATGTTGTATTAGGAGAAATATGCTAATAAGGACATATGGTACACTAAAGGAGACTTCATAAGTACAGAAATGTCCAAGAAATTGAAGCCAATAAAATAACCACACCACGACTAACAGACACTCCAAATTCGGACAACCTGTGTCACTGCACAAAATGAGAAGAGCCAACTGAAAATCGAGTTTGACGTTTATTGCACAAAACAAACCACCGTAGTGTTAAGTGCTTTCACTCAGTAAATACCGAGCTTCCTCCAGTTCTGAGGAAGCTCGGTATTTACTGACTGAAAGCGCTTAACACTACGGTGGTTTGTTTTGTGTAATAAACTTTAAACTCGATTTTCATTTGGCTCTTCTCATTTTGTGCAGTGACACAAATTTTCCGAATTTGGAGTGTCTGTTAGTCATGGTGTGGTTATTTTATAGACTTCATAAGTACTATGGACTCACTAGCAGAGCTCCGCATTTTATGGTGCATTAACATATAAGTTCATAATTGATGCTGCACTTATTTACAAAGTGGGGTGTTGGGATATTTGTGCAGTGTTCTTGCTGCTGTAGAAGATTTTAATGTCAAGACAAAGTTTGGGATTCAGGGAATATTTTCTGCACTTGTGTAGACTATTGTGACCAAAAGGGGCAGTTTACACAAAGTTGGAAATGTGATTCAGAGACACAATTATTAGTAATAAGAAAAAAACTTATTATCAGCTAATTTCCATATCTCTGAATTGTGTGGTGTTAGCGCTGATGCTTATCTGCACTTTCTGTAGTAATCACCTATGGTGACAAGTGCATTACATTGGCAGAGGCAAATCCCCTCATTCACACTCACACACACACACACACACACACACACACACACACACACACACACACACACACACACACACACACACACACACACAAACACACCCCTCAATTATCTCTGAGTTTTCAGAATGCCCTTGATTTTCTCTCTTATATTTGCCCTGCCTCTTGCAAATCATGGATGATTACCATCAGTCAGTAATGGTAGGCATTTATACTTCTTTCTATTCAGAAACAATCTCACAATGCACACTGTGTTGTTCTATTAACTTTTTATGAGACTTAGAGTCTTCTACTTTTAGCTTTTCCCGGTTAGGGGTCTCCACAGTGGATCATCTGTCTGCTCATGATTGGCAGTGGAGTTTTACTGTGTCGAGTTGCCAGCCCAGCGCCCAACCTTCCACAGAAGGCACACACATGCACACCCTCACACCTAGGGCCAATTTAGAGTGTCCAATCCACCTACTGCATGTCTTTTGGGATGTGGAAGGAAACCAGAGCACCCAGAGGAAACCCACACGAACACAGGGAGGACATGCAGACTCTGCACAGAAGGCACCCCAGCTGAGAATCGAACCAGAGAACCTCTTGCTGTGAGGCTTTTATGAGACTTAGAGTAATATGTAAAAAGTGTTCCTGATATCTAGTGTCCCCTTTCTCTAGTTTTACAGGCTTTGTTCATTAGTTCTAGGGTAGTTGAAATGCATGGCAGTCACCCTCCACATTCAGACTTTTACACACACATACCCACACTCACACATACACACTCATATACACAGACATACACATACTCACACACCCCTACCACTATCTCTTAGCAGCCACTTATCTGATCTTACCTTTTATGTAGTCTCCCCCATTGACTGCAATGAGGGAATGCAGCACTTCATCCATGATCACTAGCACAGCTAGCCATGCTAATTTATACAGCCTAGTGATTCTCTGAATCACTTGACTGGAAAACTACACTAAGCGGAGGCATTTCTGGGGAGAGCACATGGACAAGTAGCTTAAATTGCTCCCCAGGAATGCCTCATAATTTAGCATGGCCATGGAAACAGCCCACCAAAGTGATTTTTCTGATCATGTAGGATTACAGCAATGGTCCTGATTTTACTTCTGTTTCAGAAAGGGATACTCCAAGTGATTTTCAGCCGTCATAGGGCTTCCCTCTGGAGGTAGCCCTTTATAAATCCCATTCATGGCTGTATTCTGTATTGCTGTCATTACTTGTGGACCCGTGTTTTGCTCTTCCTGATAGCAGAGCAAAAAGAAAAAAAGAGAAAAAAAAAAAAAGCTCTTGTCGAACTTTGTTGAATGTACATTTGCAGCAAAATAAAATGTATGCCTTGTTGCACTGTGAGCAGAAATTGCTTTGACACCTTGGATATGAATGCTAATTTACTTCCAGCTGGTTAAGCCTTGCTGAAAGCTACATGAGGTAAAGCTAATAAACAAAGCAGAGCATTCCATTCTTTAACAACAATATAAATAAATGCTTTTAACCATTTATTTCATGGATAAAAATATGACTGTAATAAAATGCCAAACTGTCAGATATGAAAAGTGAAGTAATATGATTTTCCTTCTCTTCTCTTTGTCATTAAAAAGCTTATCAATGCTTTTCTTCACACCAATTATATATTTATGGGGAAAAATGAACAGCCTCTTTATTGGGCATGCTGTAAAACAGTTTTTTATTATTATTTTTTGGAGGGTAATATTACTTTAGTACACGGGTACAGTTTTTTTTTTTTTTACATAAACATTGAAAATTATAAATTCTATTAACATTTTTCAAGGAAAGCACTGCAAATACTAAAACAGAGACTATTGCAACATTTTTAAATCTAAAAAAATATTTATATAAATATGCATTGTTTAGGTTCATAATCTGAAAACTGACCCTTTCTTAGAAAACCAATACTTTAAATGTATGCTAGATAGGTAACCAGTAAGATGAGTAGTATATAGCCTACAGAATGAAGCTTGTTCGATAGAACTACATGATAACTGCAGACAAGCAGCCAATTCTCTTTTATTTAATTAAGGTATGCACTGTATGTCTATATGGATCCGTACATCTGTGTGAGAATCTTGCAGTGGTAGTGCGTTTGCATTCTGATTAAATTGAATATTTCAGAGCTATAATTCAGCTATTTTTATCCCCAATATCAGGGCTTTCTTACAATACTTGAGCAACATGTCTGATAGGGGTGTTTTGGAGCTAGGCATGTCCTCTGCATGAAATAGTGACTTTGACAAATGTCTACTTGTGATCTTCTGCTTGCAGTGTTTTTGTACATTCCTGATAGAATGTTTAATATTTCTGATGGCCCTCTGAAGAATTATTTGAAGTCATAGTTTAAGGACTAGTTCTTAGTAAACAGTCTATAAATTATTGTTCTAACTGCAGTGTAATTTTCAGGCACAGATTTTGGTTTAATGCATTCATATTTGCATGTATAACATATATTTAAGGAAAAGTCTTCATATATCTGATAAACATAAGATATTCACCTTATTCACAGATATAATAAATAACCAAAATAAACAAAAATACCACCAGTGGATGAACAACCGCAAACAGAAAATAGTACAAAGCCAGTATATAAAAAGTAAAAGATAACTGTTCGCAGTCGAACCAGGCTGTAAATAAGTCAACGATGATTAAAGTATACAGCTCAATGTCTCTTCAGACCTTCATATCAATATGAATCCAAACAAGGGTAGCTGAGAAATCCAAACTCAATTCTAAGCATAAACATAAAAACTTTCTTTATTGACAGCAAATTCAGTTGGCAAGCGCTTTCGCAATACAGCTTTATCAAACCTATACTGACCAATACTAAAAAAGTGCTTATATAGTGCTTCTCTAATAAGATCATTAGGACAATTAATCAATAATATAAAACGTTCCTTAAAGAGGCACCAACTTTAAAAAGCAAATACTTAGTGCAAGAAACTACTTGCAACTATTTTAGTCATTATTTTTAAAAATTTCAATACAAAAAATAAAAAATGTGACATTCATAAAAGCTAAAATTCTGATGAATACTAAATATAAGTATAGAAAAGTATATATAATAAATAAAATGAGTGAAATGGAATAGATACACACCTAAGGACTTAATAGTTATTTATACAATTGGTTCACCTCAGTCTTTGTTTTCTATTTTTAAGAGCAGGTTCCAAGGGAATCCTGTCATTAAGTCCAGGAAAAACATGAGCTTGTAACCTGATGATCCATTTGGTTTCTGCTTGCTCAGTATAATTCTCTACACCCCCCCCCTAATATTAGGTAAATTAACATGTAGTAATGAAAACCTAAAGGTATGCATAGCATTAGTTTGTAATACATGCTTAGATAATACATTGACTTCAGACTTAGGTTCATAGGTAGATATTAGGCTATCTGCCCTAGGGCATTTATAAGTCTAGCCAGAGTGTATTTGGCTTCCGCCTCCCTATTAGATTAGCCTACTGTGCCTCTGTAAAGTAGGTTACAACAGAAGGTACCCTTTTAAGATTAGTTTACTGTGCCTCTGTCTAGGAGGGACACAGAAAAGATCCCAGGGGTGAATTTGCGATTTCCCATCCACGCGTCCAGATTTTGCTTG
The DNA here is from genome assembly GCF_019279795.1 of Protopterus annectens. Lineage (NCBI taxonomy): Eukaryota > Metazoa > Chordata > Ceratodontiformes > Protopteridae > Protopterus > Protopterus annectens. Next base: position 1,931,422,356 of record NC_056726.1, read on the forward strand.
AAGAGGGTCAGCGAGGGTCTATGTCTAACATGAACTGGGATTCTGTTCCAGAGTGAGGGGAGTCTCTGGGAAATGAATCTGTCCCTCCAGCATGTCCTATTTATTTTTGTGCTGAGGTTTAGGTCCCTGGAGTGTGCAGCTCTAAGGGACTTGGATTTTTTGTGGTGGAGCATGTCCATTAATTCTGGGTTTGAAATGGCTTTGTACGTCAGGCATAGATCGCCTCTGAGTAGGCAGTAAGCAACTGAGTAGAGCTGGAGTTTCTTTAGTTGAGCTGCATAGGACATCTGTTTGTAGCCCATGATCCTCTTGGTGAGGTACTTTTGGGGTCTCTCCAGTTGCTGCAGGTGTCGGGTAAGGTACATTCCAAAAGGGGCATTGTATTTAATTATGGACATAATGAGTGATGAGTAGAGGGGCACAATGACCTCTCTTGATCTAGATTGGAACCCTTTCATGTTAAGGTGGGCTATATAGAAGGTCTTTCTAACCACTTTGGCAACGTGATTATCAAAGGAGAGATTACTATTTACGTTGGTCCCCATATCTCTAATTACTTCTTCCGTACTTAATGGATTACCACCTATGTGGTAATTTGTGGGCACCTTGTCTTTCCCAAAGGGGATGACTATGCACTTTTTAGCATTTAGCTTGAGGCCGTGACTCTGGCACCAAGCATCCGTCTCTGTGAGACCCTTTTGGAGTATCCTTATGTCAGCTGGAGATTCGATTATGGCCCCCAGTTTGCAGTCATCTACGAACTTTGTCAGCCATAATCCCCCCTTGTTAGCCTGAACCTCAGAGAAATATATACTGAACAAGAGAGGTCCCAGAATTGAGCCCTGTGGTACTCCACTTGTAACTGGTTGGGATTCGGACATGGCATCTGCGATTCTGACCATGTGGGTTCTATCTCTGAGCCAGTTTGCAACCCATCTTGTGATATAGGGGTTGATATTTAAGCTGGTAAGCTTATTTATGATGCCCGAGTGGGATATTGTGTCAAAGGCTTTTGCGAGGTCCAGGTAGGCTGTGTGGACTACCTTGCCCTCATCTATAGCTTTGGTAACTGTTTCAAAAAAATCAACTAGGTTTAAGATGCAAGATCTGCCCTTAACAAAGCCGAATTGGGTAGGGTCCAGTGTCTGGAGGCTCACAATGTCTTTGTTTATGAGTTCCATGATAATATGCTCCATAGCTTTACAGACCAGACTAGTCAGGCTTATGGGGCGATAGTTTCCGGGGTCTGTTGTGGCACCACCTTTGTGGAGTGGGACCACTGTAGCTATACGCCATTCTTTGGGTACATATCCTGTAGTAAGGCTAAGTTTGAACAGTGACTTAATGTGAGGATTCAGTTCTTGGAGCTCATGTAAGACACAGCCTGGGACACCGTCCGGTCCCATAGATGCTGTGTTTTTTGCTTTGGAGAGGGCAGCTTTCACGTGTACATCTGTGATGTCAGGGAGGTTACATTCAGTAGGATTGGCATTTGCTCCTTTGGGGGGAAGGGGGGGGGGGTTTGCACTGAATCTCTCTGCCAGGATGTTGGCTATGTCTGTAGGTTTGGTATATTTTGTACCGTTATGCAACAATTCAGAGCATATCTGGGAGTTTCCGCCCATGTTTCTGACAAAACTAAAGAAAGCCTTGTGATTATCTTTAGTGTCTAGGGCAATTTTTCTTTCAAAGCTGGCCTTTGATGATTTTATGAGGGATCAAAGTTTCTTGCTAATACTGTTCAGAGATGCCTTCTCTTTTTGGGATTTTGCTCTGTCATGTAGTATCTTCCTCCTTCTGTTGTATAGCTTATTTATGGCCGGGGTCCACCAGACCGGTCTTCTGTTTTTGGAGGAGTGACTCTTGGTTTTATTTGGGATAGCACGATCCATGCATTCCTGCAGGTGCTCATAGAATCCATTTGCAAAGGATTCTGCGGATTGGGCTGTATTATCCTCTGGCCCAGGGGCTTTGAAAGATTCCACCTCAGTCTTGAGAAGTGCAAAGTTAGCTTTTGAGAAATTCTTTACAGTGATTTCCTTGGCTGGGAGTGGGGATGGGATATGGATGTCCAGGGAAATTTGTTTATGGTCTGATCTTACCAATGAGGGGTTTACCTCTGGTGTGGAACATAGAGTCCCCATGTTGGTGATGACCAGGTCCAATATGTTGTTCCCTCTTGTGGGAGTGGTGACCAGTTGTTCCATTGCATTAGAGTTTATAAATTCAAGGAACCATTGGGCAAGGGTGCTTTGGCTTGTGTAGTTTTCCAAGTCAATGCTTGGGTAGTTGAAGTCACCCAATAACATAGTGTTTGGAGAGACCTTCATATTCTCCAGTGTTCTCAGGAATGCCAAGTGGGGTTCCTGTAATAAGGAGGGTGTTCTGTAGCAGGCTACAAACTGAAAGGCAGTTTTGCCAGCTGTTAGTTGCACATGGATGGTTTCCGATGCTTCGTGCAGTGCCACTAACCTGGAGGTGTAGGTATCTTTGATGAATATAGATATTCCCCCTCCTTTTGTGCTTTGGTCCAAGATTTGGGGCCAAAATGCATGGTATGAGTTATAACCTTGTAGTGCTGGGGTGCTCTCAGGAGACTTGAACCAGGTTTTTGTTACTGCACAGACATCGATTTTCTCCATACTGAGGAGAGCCTCGAGTGAGTGCATCTTGAGGTTTAGACTTCTGGCATTGAGTAGCATTACCTTTATTTTTTTTATCCTTGGGTTGTCTATGGAGATGGGTTTGTCCTTTGAGCCTTGCCTAAAAAAGGCACTATAGGGGTGGCAAGAGCCTTGGCCAGTATACAAAAGCCTAAAGGTGACAGGTGCAAGCCATCCCTAGCGAAGCAACATGGCTTGTCGAGCATGTCATCCCAGGCTGACAGACACTGGATCCCCCTTGAATGACACCAATATGTTGAAACAGATAATTCTGTCTTTATACTGTGGCATCATTCTTGGTGAGGGCAAGATGCTACTCAAGGCCAGGGTCATACCAGCCTGGGCTACATGGTCAGAGAGCTCCTCTATGCCTCTTTTCATGCAGTCCAGGGAGGTACGTCTCAGGTCATTCACACCAGCATGGACAATGACAGAGTCATAATTGTACTTGCTTTGGAGTGACCTAAGTGCTTGCATTACATGGCAGATCCTGGCACCTGACAGGCAGCTTACAGTGACCTTCTCCTTGTTCAGTCTGGTGAGCGGGACGTCAGTGTGCCGGACAGTAAAGTCCCCTATAACAAGTGTATTTGGTGCGTTGTTTGGCCTTAAGGGCTGTGACTGTGAGGCACACTGATTTTGTGAGATATGTGATTTGTGGGTATTGTTGAGGGGTGGCTGTTGCTTGGATATCTGCTTAGGAGGTCTTTGCTGTTTAGGCAGATTTTTATTTAGAGCCTCCGAGTATGCTTTTGTGTGTTTATGTGTTGGGTATGCAGATGCAATAGGTCTGTGTGAGACTGGATTTGTGGTGTGGGTGGTTACCTTTTCCTCCTGACTGTGCCAGTCTTGGGTTGAGAGAGCTCTGCCTCCAGTTTGGCTGTGTAACTGCATCTCTCACACATGTATTAGAGTTTGTTGGAAGGAGAAGAAGGTTGTCTGTGTACATAAGGCAATTGTAACATTGCCTCTAAATTTCCAGATTCACCAGCTGGACTGGAGAGTAACCTTGAAACTGACCCTTGGACATACCAGATTCGTATAGGGAACTGTTTTTTACTGATCAGATTAGGGAAGGGAACTGATTTTTCACTTGATCAGGAAGGACCAATTGGGAGCCTAATACTTATGAGAAGTCAAGGAGGGTGTAGTGTTTTAGTTAGTTAGTGTTTCCTTATAAGAGCTGAGCAACTGCAGGGCTTTAGAAAGAGAACAGAGTGATTACTTTGAGAGTTTGAACAGTTCTAAGGGAAAAAGTGAAAAGTAGACTTTGTGGAGCCTGGAATAGTTTAAACCTGTTTAGGCTGCGCTGCCCGACGCTGCTCAGTGCGCAAAACTGCGCAAAAAGAGAGTTGTAGGGTTTTAAGAGAGAGAGATCAAGGAGTTTAGAACTGAACCAAAATGGCCAATAAAACTACAGCTTCTAGATAGTAACCACTCCTCCAGGGACAGGCAGGCTGTTCAGTGTTAATCACTCCGACTGGTGAACACAGAGACTTCCCTTTAGCTCAAGCAAGCACTGGCCTTCTAGAAACTTCCAAACAGTTCAGAACAGCAAATCTGTAACTGAACTTTCTTAACTTTCAGAAAGTGGGAAAAAAGCAAGATTTTTTTTTTCTTTTTGTTGTAGTTTAAAGGTAGCAGAGATACACAAGCAGCAAAATAATCACAACAGTGCAATAAATGACTTCACACTGAGTGCTAGGCCAAAATCAGGTAAAATGCAGTTTTTAGAGAAAAACACAATTTTAAATTGAGTACAACACAGGAAATGCAGTAAACAGGCTCTAGATGTGTTCCAAGTACTGTTACTGCTACAGATATAAACTTTAGCAAGCCGGAAAATGCCACAAATAGCAGGCAAAGCAGTAAAACTTAACAAAAAAATCAGAAGAAAATACTTAAAATCACAAAAGTGGCTTCTTTTCTTCTCTCAGCATTTACTCCCCTTGGTAGGTGCTTCAGCAACAACTAGCAAGCCTGAAAAGACGCCAAGACCACAAGGCAGCCGGGTTTTAAGAGATACAGATCAAGGAGTTTAGGACTGACCCAAAATGGCCAATAAAACTACAGCTTCTAGGTAGTAACCACTCCTCCAGGGACAGGCAGACTGTTCAGTGTTAACCACTACGAATTTGGTAAAGATGTTCCCTCACCCTTTCTTTTAACTTTCTATCAGTCTTGCCAGTTATAAGCCAGCAGAAGTAGAGAAAGTTTTTACTCATATTAGAGATATTAGAACAAATAGAACATGTCCCATTTTTTCTGAAGCAGGAATGGAAGCTTATAAATTATATATTGATGGTACATTTAATACAGCCAATGAGCAGCAGCACAAGTTAACTTTATTTTTCACTCAGGACATTCAATTGATTAAAGGGATTATTAGTAAGCATTGGGATCTACTCACAATAGATCCAGAAATTTAAAAGTTTGTCATTAAAAATAAGAAGAACTTACATAGGCTGTTGTGTTTTTCCAGTAATAAACAATCCATAGGAATATTAACTTTTAATGGTACTCAACCATGCAATAAATGTAACTTCTGCTGCTATATTTCTAATATCAACATGTTTATGCATCAAGTAACTAATCAAGTTTTTTCTTTTAATGTTAATGCTAACTGTAATACTAAACATGTTGTTTATATTGCTACCTGTACATCCTGCAGTGCTTTCTATATTGGCAAGACCGATAGAAAGTTAAAAGAAAGGGTGAAGGAACATCTTTATCAAATTCGTATTAAGTCTGAAGTCAATGCATTATCTAAGCATGAATTACAAACTAATGCTATGCATACCTTTAGGTTTTCAGTACTACATGTTAATTTACCTAATATTAGGGGGTGATGTAGAGAATTATACTGAGCAAGCAGAAACCAAATGGATCATCAGGTTACAAGCTCATGTTTTTCCTGGGCTTAATGACAGGATTCCCTTGAAACCTGCTCTTAAAAATAGAAAACAAAGGCTGAGGTGAACCAATTGTATAAATAACTATTAAGTCCTTAGGTGTGTATCTATTCCATTTCACTCATTTTATTTATTATATATGCTTTTCTATACTTATATTTAGTATTCGTCAGAATTTTAGCTTTTATGAATGTCACATTTTTTATTTTTTTAATTTAAATTTTTTAAAATAATGACTAAAATAGTTGCAAGTAGTTTCTTGCACTAAGTATTTGCTTTGTAAAGTTGGTGTCTCTTTAAGGAACATTATATATTATTGATTAATTGTCCTAATGATCTTATTAGAGAAGCACTATATAAGCACTTTTTTAGCATTGGGCAGTATAGGTTTGATAAAGCTGTATTGCGAAAGCGCTTAACAACTGAATTTGCTGTCAATAAAGAAAGTTTTTATGTTTATGCTCAGAATTGAGTTTGGTTTTCTCAGCTACCGTTGTTTGGATTCGTATTGATCTGAAGGTCTGAAGAGATGTTGAGCTGTATACTTTAATCATCATTGACTTATTTACAGCCTGGTTTGACTGCGAACAGTTATCTTTTACTTTTTATATTATTCACAGATATGTTTTTTTTCTTTTGGTTCTTATTATGTACTCTTTCTACATTATAATAAGTACATTCTGCATGATTTCTCTTATTAGATGTACAGTGTTTTTAGTAATAACGAAACATGGTTAAATGTCATATAATGTGTTTATGCTATGTTGCTGAATATTAAACAGGTCTCTGCCTCAAAAGCTGCTGATTGGTATAATGGTAAATTTGAAAATTAAGCCAGAGTGTGTTGATGCACTCATGCCTTTCCTCTGTCAGGTTACTGTTTTGCTGGCAGCTGGTGCAGAAAGTTAAGTCTGTGAACTGTAATTCCTATGCTATAGGGTTTGATTCCCTTAGCTTTTATTTGCATACTATGCAACCATTAACAAGTGAATTAACCAGACAGTGCTTTGGGTGCAGGTAGGAATTTGGGATAGTTTTCTCAATGGTAACCTGCACTGCAAGACTAGTATTTACCTATGAATCTTGTGTTTTTCTTTCTTTCTTTCTTTCTTTCTTTCTTTCTTTCTTTCTTTCTTTCTTTCTTTCTTTCTTTCTTTCTTTCTTTCTTTCTTTCTCCTTTGTTGACTGAGTTAGTCTCACTAGCCTCTGTTCTGGGGAGATCATACATGGTATTTACACTACTAGGGGAAATTTGACCAGGGCATTGGGGTACTTCCCGTGCTCTTTTCTATAGGTGCAGTGGAATCTTTTACATCCACCTGATCTAGCAACAGCTCAATTAGATGGGGCCTTGGTTTAAAATCTCATCTGAAGGACTGGATTTAATGCTTTAGAAGTTAATGTGCCTATACACGTTATTTGATATTATGAATTGATGCTCTTAGTATTGCCTCTGCAAATCTATTACAAAAGTCCATGATGAGAAGGGGGTGAAGAGATGAATGGGATATAGATATCCCAATGAAAATAATAAAAAAAAATAAAATAAAATAAGAAAGTAAAGGAAGTCAAATGCTGATCAAATGAAGGGCAGAGGAAATTAGACTGATTACAAGCAGTGATCTAAGAGATGTTGGGAATAAAGACTAGAGGATTAAAAATGAAAATTAACTCACTCAAGCCTGAAATGCATTTTTGATATACTTCCAGTTGACACCCATACTGCCTTATGGTGTGCAGAAAGTTTTTTTTTTTTTTTGGATTTTTTAACTAAGTAAGCTAGCAACTGATAATAGGCAGTACTAGAAAGGGCAAGGAGTTATTAAAAAAAAATGACACTAAGATTTTTAGTCTAGCTTGCCGGCAGTGGAGAAATTAATCTTTATTTGCCACTTATTAGTCATATTTTCAAACTTATGTTCATATTTTCATAAACGAGAGACCTAAATGTTATTGAAATGTATGGTGTGAAACAGCAATGTGAGAGATTGGAACACTGTCAGTGCTGGTTTATATCACACTATACTGGAAATATCGCTAATTGTTAGCTAGTAATTATAAAAATAGGCTATAGTTCCACGTGTACTTAACATTTCAAAAGAAACAAGTGACTTACAAACTATTGCATGACATTGAGTGAAATCTTAGATGTTGCTGAAGAAAACTGTCCTTGATATGTACACTGTAAGTTGGCACATCTTGAGAGATATCCAGTATTATTTATTTTGCCTATTGTACAATTAAGCATATATGTTCATATTTCTGTAAATATCTCAATAAATATGTGCTTATACAATAATTTCTTGTTTTCACATGAAAGTTTATGTCTGGTTCACAAAATGTTTCTAAATATATATGTCTAAAATCCACAATATTCAAGATATGAACATTTGTTTGTAAACGTTTGCAAAAAAATATAATTTGGGGTTCATGTGAATTATAATATATTACAGTATCTATAGAAAAGGAATACACTATTTTCATTTTAAAGAATGTTTATTGATAACATTGCTGTTTGTACAGTTTTAACAGCTTTTATTTTTCATCTGGTCTTGAAAGCAGCATTGTCCAACACTCCAATAACTTCTAATAGCAAAACAATCAGAGTTGACAATGACTACATTTCTATAGTAATGTCTAAAAGGAAAGCTTGTGTACCGTTAGTTAAGAGTCTGAAGAAATCAAACAGAAGGGCTCAAATCCTATTTCCTGCAAAAATAAAGATGTTCTTATCTGAAGGGCAAAAGACATTTAAGTCACTGGATGAAGCACTGGACTATGTACAGAAAAATCAATTGCTAGATAGGCAAGAATTAATGGACTGGTCCACAGGAAGCTTAAAAGACATGCAAATAAAAATGGATGGTCAACAAAAGGAAATAGCAAAAAACTCAAAGAAAAGTAATAATGAACATTTCCATTTCTGTTGGACCTGTCTCTGCTGTTCCTAATGTTGTCATCACAATATATATATAAACAAATGCATTGCTTCAACTGTCATTGAAGATCACAATGTTTTTAAGGTAAAACATTTTTATCTAACTAAGGTAATGAAATAATAGTTTAAATACATATAATGACAATCAGCATAATATTATGTGTCTCCATAGTAAACAAGTACTTGGTAGAATGTCATAGCAAAGTAAAATATATGCTTATACTTTTCATAAATATTCATATACATATACTAAAGTTAGAAGAATAGACATTAGTTTAAATATCAGCATACTAAGATGTTTCCAACTACCCAAAAATAATACAAGTAGCAGTGAACTTTATTTTAAGCATGAGAAAATTATTTAATGGATGACATAGTGCATCACTACTATGTAATGCAATTTGTTTTTTCTTCCCTGAACAAGTATATAAACAATGCAAATTTTATGTTTTAAAGCTGATATATTAATGCTTTAATATGTTTTACAGTGGTTCAGAGATCAATTAGTTGCTTATGTTGTCTTTAGAAATGTCTAGTTTTGTCTGTTGACAATTTTAAAAGCTTAGCTTGCAGACTGGTAGTCAGAAGCATTTTTACAGTTATACATAATCTTCTAGCAACATTTCCTACCTTTAAAGTGAAAAATTATGCCTATTTCTTGGTTTTAAATGGAGTCACAAGGCCATAACAGATAAAGCAGGAATACTTGAAACTGTACAAACAACTGGAAGTACCAGAAAGCCGAGGATGACCTTTGAACTCAAAAATGAAAGCTTCTAAATGGAACACTGCAACAGAACAATAATAAATGGCTGTAAAGTAAGGTAACATTGCCATTTAATCAAAGAAATTCTAGCAACTAAAGTGTAATATTTATACTATTATAATACTGTAAAGAAAATTTAAGCTAAAAAAGGCATTTAAATGTATAAGTTACTACTGGAAAATAAAGAATGGCAGAAATGTTTAACTAATACTGTACTAAATGATGTTAAAATTATTTAAAGGGAAAATACATTTAAAAACATAAGGCAATTTCTACGATTATTCTGCCAGAAGTCCTTTTCTCTAAGGGTGATATTAATTGGTGTAATAGAAATTATTAAAGTCATGTTAAATATTTATGAAATATTGTTAAGGTATATAACTATCAGATGTCATTTTTACAATTATAAACATAATTTAAGGAATAAACTATGAAAATCAAAGGCATTATATACTAATAGTAAAATTAAAAAGAAAATGTTTATGTATGGGATACATGATATTGCACAAAATGAATGTTTATACAGTAAGAACATAATAATCTGATTTGATGTTTTACATATCTTAAATATTAATAGTTCACTTAGTTATACTTTATAGTGAATGCTAATACTGTGTTATAAGGAAATAATATGTTAACTTAATAACAACCTGAACTAGATAATAGTATGGTGATATCAGACATCTACATATAATTTGAGTAGGATGATAATCTAAATTGGTAATAAATGTTGCTGTCCTTTTCTGTAACTATAAATATGAAAATGAAATGTTCATGTATATGTAAGTCAGTACTTGGTTTATGGATCTTGTGGATGATATTAATAGTATAAGATGTAAATGGCGGATATGTGGTGGAATGATTCAATACATTGATTACTTATTAAATATAAATCGTTTGTATCATATGTTCTTCAGCGAGTTCTGGTTGTATGAAAGTTTTTGAGTAAGTAGCTAGTTATAAATTCTTAACAGTAGGAAGCTGTATAAAATAATATAAATTATTAAATAGATATTTTTGGAGGTAGAAGCAGAAGAATAGATGGAGAGATATCAAAGATTATACTATGCCCCCCTATTAATATTCCAAAAACGTGCACGCTGATTGGCCAGCGTGCACGTTGTAAATCGACTTATACTAATGGAAAAAGGTCCAGTCGCCCGGACTTTTTCCATTAGTATAAGTCTTTTTTTAAAACACTGTCTTGCTATGTTAAAAGAGTTTAACATAGCGACACAGGTTTTAAAAAAGCAACAGAGATCTCCGTTGCTTTCTTTAAAGCTGTCTCGCTATGTTAAACTCCTTTAACATAGCAACACAGTGTGTAAAAAACAACAGAGATCTTGCTTTCTCCATTGTTTTTTTTTTTAAACCTGTCTCGCTATGTTAAATGGGTTTAACATAGCGAGACTGCTTTATTTTAAAGCAGTCTCGCTATGTTAAACCCATTTAATATAGCGAGACAGGTTTAAAAAAAAAGCAATGGAGAAAGCAAGATCTCCGTTGCTTTTTACTGTTTTGCTATGTTAAATGGGTTTAACATAGTGAGACAGCTTTAAAATAAGCAACGGACATCTCCGTTGCTTATTTTAAAGCTGTCTCGCTATGTTAAACCCATTTAACATAGCGAAACAGTAAAAAAGCAATGGAGATCTTGCTTTCTCCATTGCTTTTGGCCACAGCTCTGATGTACTGCATAGGCATGCGCAGTACATCAGAACTGCCGCGGATGCCAGACAGTTGTGGAAGGGCAGCAAAGAGGCATTATACAATGCCATTATTTAAGAAAAGTAATTGTTTCTTTTCTTAAATAATGTCATAGTATAATAGCAATAACCCACTTCTGGGTGTGGGTAATGCGGGATTTAACCACGGTTGTCTTTGTTTGGTCCCTCGGGCTTCACCCTCAGGACCAAACCACGCCAACCGTGGTTAAATCCTACATTACCCACACCCAGGCGTGGGTTATTGCTATAATGACACATTCTATGTTAGGGATTGTAATTATGTTTATTATATTGCTGTTGAATGGTTGCATGTTTCTGTCTATAACAAAAACATTGAATTTAAATGCAGTAAATTTTTTCAAAATCTTTATTTAAATTTGCTAGACTTGCTACAAAAAATGGCTGTATATAAGTGTATCTCACTGAATGTAAATGGTTTAAACAATCCTATGAAGCCAGAGAATTTAAATATATTAAAATAAATAAAGCAAGTATGTTTTTTTTTCTGCAAGAAACACATTTATTGAAAACTGTCTAGACAAATGAATATGTAAAGCATATTCAGTACATGTACGTTCACATTACAGTGTTAGAAGAATCACTGTAAACTCTGGAAAAAATCACTGACTATGCCTAAAGTAATTGATGTTTATACTGATAAAAGTGGTAAGATGGGGTTAGTTGTCCTTGAAATAAATAAAAAAAGTTTACACAGTTGTTAATATATATTGGATCACTGGAAATGGTTCCAAAGTAGCAAAAAGAACCCAAATATTATAGAATTACAAGGGAGAGGTAAAATCATATTGGCTGAAGATATTAATTGCATACTGTCAGAAATAGATACCACTAAGGAGAAAAACCTAAAATAACAGCTACTGCTAAACATCTAAATCATTTTACAAGCATAATGAATCTTAGAGATATTCAAGAATTGAAAATGACAAATTAATTGAGCTATACACACTTTTCATATAGATCTGGCACCCAAACAAGCATAAATAAAGTTTTTGTATGAAATGGGCTATACTCAAAAGTTGATGAAGTATCAATAACATTTTGTCTTTTGTCTGACCATAATGCTGTTCCTTTTAAAAATCAATCTAAATACCAGTAAAATAATATTTTGGCAAATAACTATGGCATATTTTGTCAAAATTAAAGGATGTAGAGAATGGTCTCTAAAGGAATTGAAGCTATTTATGGATATTAATAACAATGGTGAGGTTTCAGATGTTATTTTATGGGACACGTTAAAAGTCTATATTTATGGGAGAATAAAGAGCTGGCATTTATTAAAAAAGAAAAAAATGGGATAATGAATCAAATATACTTCAAGCAAGAAATGATGCCATAACATTAAAATTGAAATCTTTGATAAAGATACAAATATAGAACTTAAAACATGATATCAAAAATACATATAAATTCTAAATTACAAAGTATCAATAAACATGGAGAAATTAAAGTTACAAACATATACTGTAAGTTATAAAATTCTGCGCATATTAGCAATCAGATCAAAAGCATTAAAATATAAATCATACTAAAGGAATTGAATATTATATATGCAATAAACATAAAAAAGCAATAGCTCTAAAAGATATTTTAGAAGCATTTAGGAGACATTATGAAAAAATCAATAAAGAAACTTACCATTAGATAATAAGAATATAACAGATAGTTTCTTAAAGGAGAATATAAAACAAAAACTAACAAAATAACAAAATGATATGCTAGATTAACTCATAAATATTAGAGAACTAAATGAGCAAATAAAGAATTTGAAAAATAGTAAGGTTCCTGGTTTATATGGTTTGATTTCATAAATATACAAAATAATCCCAGATGTCTTAAAATTATTAAGTACATTTAATGAATTAGAAGTTCATTAAATATCCAACCTCCATGGAAATGTTCAATGATATATCCTATCCTGAAACCAGATAAAGATCCTAAATGATGTACTTCCTAGCACCCTGTCTCTCTATTAAATGTAGACTATAAAACTGTAATGGCTACACTGGCAAAAAGTTTAATATTATAGTACCAATCCTAATTAATGAAGATCAAACCAGTTTCCATTTTTAGTAGTAAGGGCCAATATAATATCATTAGGCTTCTATTTTTAATAGATATTTCTAATAAAAATAAAAAGAATTATCAATACTAAGCCTAGACATTGACAAAGCTTTTGATTCACTCAGTTGGATATATTTACAAAAAGTGCTTAAAGAATACAATTTTTTTCCAAGATTTGTTGAAATAATAATGAAGTTGTACAATAATACTTTTTCTTTTGTTAAAATTGGATCTTTTATGTGTTGTTATTTTAAAATATTAAGGGGAATGAAACAAGGATGTCCTCTTTCTCCATTATTGTTTGCCTTAATTTTAGAGACATTTGGTGCATTTTATATCAATGATAATTTAATTCTAAAGTTCAATTATATTCAGAGGATATTCTGTTGACCACTTGTAATATTGAGTCTTCACTCGAAAACAGTGTTAATTCAATAAAATGCTTTGAGAAAATATCTGACTTAAAATGTAATCATAACAAAACTGAAGCATTATTAATAAATAAAAGAATAACTTCTACTTTTCAAAAAATGCAAGGAATTTACGTGGGAAAATAAACAACTTAAGTACTTAGGAAATAATATTATAACTTCATGTAAAGAAACAATATCATTAAGTTATAATAAAATAATTAATATATTAAAACTTATTGAAACTTGGAATAAAATGTATTTCTCAGTAGAAGACAGGCTTATATTGATACAAATGATAATTATTATATCTTGTTCAGGAATTGCTTTTATCACATCCAAAAAAATCGTTAAAAGGTTAAATTGTATACTATTAAAATTTCTGGGGCATCCTCAGAAACCAAGAATATATTTTGATTGGCATATATGGAGCTGGTATGAGAATGCTATTGGATTCCCTGATATTGATCTTCACATTAAATCTTCTATTTTAAATATTGCAAATCTTTGGCTTAATTCATCACATATTCCAAACTGTAAATCTTTGCATGAAACAATTCTGACTTCTAATACTATACCTGGAATAATTTTTAATGTTCCAACAATTATAAGTATAACATATTGGGTTATAAAAGACTACTGTATGAACAATAGACATACAGATGTTTATACTTTTGTTATCAAACACATATTAGATACTTTCAAAACAGTAATCAATAGTAATTATTTGACCAAACACCTACAGTTATTGATGTTTCCTATAGCTTATATTGTTAGATATTAAGAATCTTATAATAAAACATATGGTTTGTTACCCATTAAATATTATTATTAGTTATCGTAACTTTATATTCATGCACCCTAAGTATAGGGAATGGAATTTTATTGTGTTCCCTATAATGTATACTCAGGGTATGCTTTTGTCATCTACTTCTGAAGGAACTCATTTAGCTATAGATAATGATCTAAAGTACTGGTATCAGTTGATATCTGATAATAAAGTTAAAAATCTAGATTTCTTAAAACAAGAATTTGATCTAAGAGAAACTTGCTGGTTAGAGGTTCAGACCTTTAGACAACATCTCATTAATAAAATATGTCTAATGTCTATAACAGTTAAAGAATCTATTCCAACACTGATTGATTACTTGATATTAAATTTACAACATAAAGTTTCTGATAAAGGTAAACTTTCATACATACATAAAATTATCAGACAAGAAACTTTTTACAGTGTAGATTCATACTGGAATTATTTCACTTCTATTAATGGGGACCCACCAAATCAACAAGATAAACAATATATATTGGAATCTGCTTATAGAACTACGTCTTCCATTGTCTGGAGACTTTATACATGGAAATTTTTACATAGATCTTTTTATACACCTTTGATGATGAATAAAATAAATAATAAAGATAATTTATGTAAGAGATGTAATGTAGAAATTAATGCTGACTGGGCTCATATGTTTTATGACTGTATAAAATTGAAAGAATACTGGAAGTCAATTAATGAATTTTTGCAGGCTCTTTTTACAGATAATTTCATTATTTCTAAATCTCTTATATTATTCAACACACCTGTACCTCAAAGTGTTAAAAAGGTTAAGCTTCCCTTGTTATGGTCTATTCTAGCAGTGGCTAGGAAAATAATAACTAGAAATTGGATTTCAGATACACCTCCTTGTTCAATGAATTTAAAAATGTTATGAATATAGTGTGCCATATGGAAATAAACACAATTAGGGCAAGAACAAATAGAAAAGCATCTTATTATATTGTATGGGATAATTTACAAAATCTGTTAAAAAAATTTTAATTTCAATAGCATGGTATTTTAGTTTAATTAATTGATCTGATTGTAGTGGATGTCTTTGTAAATACTTTAGTTGTTTTGTTGAATATTATAATAATACCTATTTTTAATTACTTGTATAAAATTGTTATGATATTTCTCTTATATGTTAAAACAATAAACCTGTTTTGAAAAAAAAGAATCTTATAATAAAATATAATTAATCTTGAAGAAAATAATTTAAAATTCTGGTTTTAATTCTTGGATGGAGATAAAACAAGTACTGCAAAAAGGCTCCTAGATAGATATAATACAAATAAGAGTACATGGTTGAATATAATGACTTTTAGGGAATTTGTAGATAACTTTAAAATGCCATTAGTCATTAATACTAAACCCATTCCCAAAATATTAGAATTCTTCTTTCAGATTAATAGTAAAATATATAAAAATAAATCATACTTGTCAATAATTTACAAAATATTAAGATCTGAATGTGTGGGCATTAACCTGTCTCATTGGAATTATTCTACAAAAAATAAAGAAATATTCTCAGAAGTTAACAAAAATTCTATTTAAAATCTGCAAGCAATTCTACATCATCTACTTATTGGAAATGTTTTCTTTGGAAGATACTATATAGATGCCACACAGAATAGCCCTTTTTAGAAAAAAAAATAAAATATAACATGCTGGAGATGTAATAGTCAGTTAGTGGTAGGTTGGAAACACATGTTTTTGGAATGTCAAATGGATGTTCCATTTTGGGAAGAATTTAAAAAATGTACTAATGTCTTATGGTCAGGCAATTGCAATGTTATGGATTATTTAATCTTATTTAATGTTTCAATTCCAAATCCTATTCCTACAACCCAAGTGTCTCTCTTATGGTCTATCCTGGCTATTGCCAGAAAGGTAATTACAATGAATTGGAAAACCAAAAATATCATGTATTTTTCAGATTTTATCTAGCAAAAAGTGAATGTAGCAAATAGCTACAAACTAGATATAATAGAACCAAGACTGTTACTCATAAGAAAGTATCTTGGCAAAAATGTAAAGCTTTATTAGAAAAATATTAATGTTATCATTTAATATTATCATGTGTTGTGCACTTTGTATATAGTTTGTTTTATCTGATCGCTGACATTTCTATTTTACATTTGCTTTACTTTCTTTACATGAATTTAATTCCATATCACATAACTGTTAATGAGTTAAAAGGAGTTAAGACTGACAAAGAAAGTTGGCTGAGGGAAAGGACAAATATTTGGTAATATTGGTAATTTTTAAACAGAATAAACTTATAGGTGGCATACCTAAATGGAACATGGATTGAATTTGTATCATGTGTTTATATGACCTGTTTTGGCTGATACCAGTCATCATTATATAGAGACAGAGTCCTTGGATGCCATTGTGGTAAGTTTGCAAGTGAAGGCAAGTTGTGTCAACATCTTTTACTGTGTGGATGGCATTGATGTTGGTAGAAGGGATGACAAAATGCCATGTGACATATAATACTACAACATGGAGAAATTTTACATTATAATAAAAACATAGCATTGATGTATGAGAGTTGTGTCAGAAGAAATCAGACATAATGGGAGCACATGATTATCAAATACAAAATATATTTGTTATGGGAGATGATACTTATGTAGAGATTCAGGTCTGAACCACTGCTAGCTAGAAGGGGCAAGCAAAATGACTGTCTTTACAAGCCCTATGCCTGAAAAGGAGGAGGAAGAGGACTAAAATGGATAATTCTAAATGGTCTAACTGCTGGAAAGTATAAAATTTGTTGTGTATTGACAGAAAAATTTTTTTAAATGAACTGACATATGTAAGGAATGCAGAAGGAGTTTTGGACAGGCCTTGTTTGTTTAATATCTTAGTAAGATGGATGTCTTTATGCATAGATATTTTCAGTTGGAATTGTAGCCTGCTTATTGTGAGAATCATTTGGCAAGAAATTTCCTTGATACATCATCAAAATTCATAAACAACTAAAACTCATAAACTAGGCTAAACCATCCTTTTTTTCAAATCAGATAGAGGATAAGAGAAAGAGACAGAGGAAGAGAGAGACTTGAAATAAAATAGTATATATGATAGAGTAAAGGAAGGATAGTGCCAGGAAGATATCAGAAAAGAAGGAAAGCTTAGTGATGTAGCACTACTTACCAATAAGTATACTAGCATTGAATCTGTCTCTCTCTTGACAGAAGATATATGGCCAGCAGCATAGAGTCTTGCAGTATGCATTTGCAATGTGAACTTTCATCATAGCTAGATAAGACATTTGGGAAGTTAGACCAAAGCTAACACTTATAGATTCAGCTCAACTTTGGCCTCTACTTCATCATATCTCAATAAGACAATGTTCAAGCCAACTGACATTTTCTTTCTGTTGTACCTTTACTGATCCATGATAAGGACGAATTAACAGAATTTAAGCATGCTACTCATCATATAAATAATTGATGAACATCAGGAGTATGACTAGAACATAATAACATTACTTTTGTGCTAATCATGTACATAAATATGGCAAGATTTTGATAGGATGCAACCTTTCTGAATCAAAGTAGTGATCAAATGAAGTGAAGTACATACTTTATGAGTAAAAACTGAGTGATTTACACGACTTCCTTAAACAAACAGATAAAATCATAAATTCACAATTCAAATGATTTTTATATAGATACAACCAGGAATATTAAAAAATTACAAAAGTAAAACATTTTAAAACATTAATAACATAAAATAAAACTTTTAATATCACTATAATTTAGCTGCTCTTAATTTAAGTCTGCTGCTTAATGACAACATGTCATTTAAGCCTGGTGGAGTACTTACATCTAATCTTAAATGCCACAATAAATCATAGTACTGCCTTATATAGACATAAGCAAAATTATGGTAATAAAAGGTTCATACATTTTATTATTGACCAGTTTTTCCTAATCCTAGAGGGTGAGCCTGGGAAGATACTCTGGAGTACTGTGAATTAATATGGCAGTTAAGATTATATGCAAGTACTCCACCAGGATTAAATAATATGCTGCATACTTAAATTAAGAGCAGTTAAATTATAGTGATATTAAAAGTTGTGCTTTATGCTATTAATGTTTTAAAATGGGATATATATATATATATATATATATATATATATAATCATTTGTATTGTGAATTTATGATTTTATCTGCTTCTTTAAGGAAGATGTGATCATAATTGGATAAATTGTTTAATTAGTTTAATTGATAATTAAGTATTTAAGATGTCTCACTGGTGTATGTTATGGAGGTCTCAGAGTAAAAGGAGATGAAAGCGCTAAATGCTTTTTCTATTAAAAAAATATACATCAGTTTGTGACTTGAGTTCCATCTGTTTTTTTACATCATACTGACATTATACTGCTTCTACTACAGTTGACTATGGGCCAGAACCATGGATGTGCTTTGGTTTTGTGCTTTTTACTGAGACTTTTTCTCTCTCTCACTCTGGTTGGTGATTCGCATGACTTACTGGAGAAAAATGTTGAACGTCTGATGAATGTTGATGCCCCAAATATGTAAAACTGAATTTGACATTTCTCAACCATCATGAACCATGACTAGTAGAAGAAGACACTGCATATTTTTGGGTAAACAGGCTGCTTTAATTATGGCCAAAATTCATGAATGCCTGGTTATTATGCTAAGCCAGTATGCACAATGTGCATTGATGAGCAGTGATGAAGAGCAATGAGCAGGGTATTTGCAATTCAAGAAGCAGCACTACATGTTGTGGTGGGCTGGATAAAAGGGACAGCAGAATTATATGCTAATAACTGCATAATTAGCTGTGCTGCATGCTGTGATTTGGAAGCATATAAACATGCACAAATACTTCAAGCCTAGCTTAGCAGTGAATTTGGTCATATGGTGAACTTCAGCTAAGGAAAACATTGAATCATTAAAATATGTGAGGAATCACAATAACTATTATAAACTAGTATCTGCAACAGGATCCGACAGAAGGTGTTGCTGAAAATGTGATAGATGTTACCCTGGAAGCCAAAGGGCTTTCAGATCATATATTTGACCTACCATGGCCACAATGAAGTTGAAATAATGGACCACTAAAGGGTGGACAAGAAGACCATACAACAAATAATAGACACCTTTGGGTCCATCTGAGACCCCATGGAAATCTGGGAGAACCCATTTCAGTGATTGATAAGGTATGTGCAGTTTGACATATATTAGCTACATAGATCTTGCAGCAACCTACAATAAACAAAGTGGGGGTTTCCCAGGCTTTTGCGTCAAGAATACTCCACCAGCTCCTCAATGGAATACATCAACATGTGGGGAGCATATTTCATTTTCACATATTTTAGAGGAAATAGCTAGCACTATGCAATATTTCTGTGCAATAGCCCATTTCTTCAAGCTACTGGAGGTCATATACTATATCCACACTGAAAAAAAGCTACACATGGTGAATTGGTAAGGCGGCAAGTAAATTGCGAAGAGACTGTAATGCTCAAATTATCATCCACAATTTGTGTGCAGATCACTCAGGCAGTTTCCATGATTACCACATATGGCAAACCTATAACCTCTACTAAAGGTCTGTTAGGGGCAGCTTCCCATGAGGACATTAAGTGAAGGATGCTAGATATGCCACAGTATCTTGGCTCCTGACTCCTATGAGAAACCCACAGACCCCCACTGAGCAATGTTACAACAAAGCATAAGTACAGACTGGAAGCATCACAGAGCATGTGTTTGGGTGGTTGATGTCATGGTTCCACTGTTTGGACACATCTGGAGGTGACCTGCACTATGACCCTACCATCTCTGCAGAAATATTGACTATGTGTACCAAAGTACATAATATTATATTCATAAAACAGTTACAGCAGGATCACCCAGTACAGGGACCATAGTTCCTAGCACTGCAGGCAATAATAGCTAATGCACGTAAGCAGACAAATGAGGAGCCAACTGCAATGGACAACCATGATAGATATAGGTGGTGGAATATGCCTTGGCACTGACTAGGAGGCAGTGAATTGCACATACAGTCACCACAAAATAACATAAGAACTTAACAGATACAGACAGTAGCACTGACACATAGAAAGAAAACATACTTTTCTTACCCATGCACTGGCTGGCTACTATAAGCATTATACATAGGTAACCCCAGGAGAGGGAGCTCTCATTAGCAGTAGCAAAGTTGTGTGATGAGCCTTTCCTAAAGAAATACTACAGTACATAAGCAGAGTAAGCAGACAGTAAACTTTATTATAGGACTGAATGGTTCAACCACAAGGCACCATATATTTTGTGAGTAAGTAGTTTGTGTTAATACCAGCTGGAAATATCATACCATAAACTGAAATATCCAGCAAATACAGACACTATCATGTATTTGTTATTGACATTTGGTGACTAGGAAAGTCCTACTGGGTCAGGAAACCATTTTCAGTGGAGGCAGGGGAGAAAAGCTCCAGCAAATACAGACATTTATACAATTTAAATAGTGTAGATAAAATTACTTTTTTTAGCAATTTGGAACATGTCTAAATTCAAGGTTGAAGCTATAGAATGGTAAAAGAACAAACAACAGTTATGCATAAATATAGTATATAGCAGTTGTTATTTGTGTATTAAAGTTGAAGATCAAGGTAAAATATTTAAGCATAAGGAAGTCTAGAAAGTATTATAGGAAGAATATACTTTAGAATTAGGAAAAGAGGTTAACATGATAATTTAAGATGTAAGGTATGGGAATGCAACACTGACAGAGGTTTACTTAAAGTGAAGTAAATTATAATTAGTATATAAAATTGTTTTGAAAGTGGCTTTGGAAAAAGGGTAGAGAGAGCGATAAAAGAGAAAAGAAGGGAGAAAAGCGGAAACTGTGAGGCAGGATTGGGTCCAAGAATAGACATGAGAAATAATAGGAGAAAAAGAAAGAGGAAGGAGAAAGAGATGGGCAGTAAGAATAGGTGGAGAAGGAAGATAGTTGAGAGATAGTGTAGTTATCCTTTAGTTAAAGGAGCAAGGACAGATGTGATTGTTAAGACGGTAACTTTTTATGTTAGCTTGAAAATCATAAAAGTATCTAAGGCACTGATATTTGGAGGTAAGGCATTCCATAGTTTTGCAGTACTATAGGAGTGATGCTATGAGCGGTGCTTTTGTTAAGTTTGTATACAGTTATAAGCTGTTTGTTTATGGAACAGAGAGTTTTGGATGGAGTGTTGGACTGTAAGGTAGGTTTTAAGGTGGGCAACTATCTGGTTTTATATTATTTTGTGTGCAAAAGATAGTTGTGCAAAATTAACATGCTGGGGGAAATCGAGCCATGTTAATTCATTGAGAGCATAACATTGGTGTGAGCAGTAATATGTACTCGTGGCAAACTTAGTTATCTAGTAATAGCATGATTGAAGCTTATTATTTAGGAGATTGTTATTTATGTAGGTTGGTAAATATGGGGACCCTGTATAAGAGGGAGGGAGGGCAGTAAGAAAGTATTGGCAAGTGTAATTTTGAAAGGCTTGTCCATGAAATGTTTATGTCTGTATACTTTTCCTGGTTTGAAATATGTTTTTTATGATGTTAAGTATGTGTTGTTAAAAAGTGAGTTTAGCATCTATGGTGATGCCCAATAACTTTGCTGGGGTTACAATTTCAATCCCTGTATTGTTTTGTGAGTATATTTTGAAGTCATGTAAAAGTGGTTTTGGTGACAACAATAAAGCAATAGTTTTATTAGGATTGAGTGGTAATTGTGCTTCATTTAACCAAGTTTCAATTGAGGTGAAGGTGTCTTGTGTTATTTTTAAAAGGTGTTGGAAGTTGTTGGAGGATGACATTATGGTGGAATCATCAGTGTATTGAATGCGTGAGGGTGGAATCATCAGCGTATTGAATGAGTGAGCTTTGAAGGGAAACAGTGTAATGGTAATTAGTATTGAACGGTAAGGGTCCAAGAATGGATCCTTGTAGGACAACTGTTTTGTTTTTTTTAACCTGGTATTATGACAGACTAGTTTGCCACCTAACAAATTGCTGTCTATTGGTTTGGTAATTAACAAACCATTTTAGGGAAAATTAAGAGTATCATAATGTAGAAAATTGTAAGAGTTTATGATGTGATACGATATCAAAGGCCTTTGACAGATCTAATTTCACTGAAGTTATTTGCCCAGAGTCTATGGCTTCATTAACAGTATCTGTGAAGGATATTGAAGCAGTGGTTGTACAATGTGCTGGTCAAAACTCATGTTGGGAGGGTGTAAGTAGATTGCTATTACTAGGATGTTTAAGTAGCTGTATATGTATACATTTCTCCAACAATTTGGATAGAGGGTAGAGAATAGAGATGGCTTGATAATTTGTTAGTTCATTAGTTTTTCCACCCTTGTGTAAGAGGGTTATGTTAGATTTCTTTGAGAGGTTAGGGACTTCAGACTCTATAATGGATCAATTTATCAGAATGCTGACAGAGTACGCTATTGATTCTGAAGCAGGTTTTAGATATTCTGATGGAAAGTTATCATTGGAGAGGTAAAAAAGATTTAGCTTGAGAAGAAGCTTATGTATTACTGAAGTAGGAATGGGTTGTAATGAGAAAGTAGGAGGTGGAGTGCTTGATGTAGATGTACCCTGGTATGGGAAGGTAGAGGTGGTGGTATGGTTATTAGATGCTGTGGGAAAGGGAGGAATAGGATTTTTTGTAGGGTGGGAGTTTGTATTAGATGTGGAATTGTTTACAAGTTTAAGAATGCTATCAGTGAAGTGGGTATTGAACATATCAGCTATTAGAGAGGAGACTTTTTCTGGGTCTGGTGAGAGGATTTGTGTGCACCCAGGTGTAAGGAGTGCTGAGATGGTTTTCCAGAATTATTTGGGATTGTTAGTTTGGTTTGACATTTGTCAAGAGAAGTGTTTTTTCTTGTCAGCAATAATTAGTTTCTTGGCTTTATCACTTATCTGCTTACAAATATGTAGATTGGTGTCATTTTTATTCTTCTGCCACTGTTTCCAAACTCGGTCTCTGGTTTGTAATATTTGCTTTGTAGCTTTGGTTAGCCAGGGTGCATGGTTTATTTTTGCCCTTTTAGTTTGAAGAGGGGCTAAGCTATTGAGAGTGCCCAGAATGAGTTTGTTAAAGTGGCTGATGGCATTATCTCGTTTTTTTTTTTTAATGAAGACAAGTTGATGTTTTTTTAAGATGTTATTAGGTTATTGTTGATTGAAATTGGTTACATTTCTGGTTGTTTTATAGGTGTGCAGTTCAGGCCCTTGAAGGAAGGTCCTATGGGTATATGCTGGTAGGTGGTCACTTAAGGTATTAGGAAGTGTGCCAGAATTGCAATATTTGTGGGGGATCTAGGATCCTATCAAGGATCCATTCACTCAAAAAAAAAAAACAACAAAAAAAACGTGTGCATACCTATGCACTTCGTGGCCACTCTTAGCATCACACATAAGCAGGCCATATCAGTCCCCTCAGAGAACAGAGCATTCTCAGCACCATCTGCAAATGTGGTTGAGAAAAATGTTCTTATACAAGTATAACTACTGGAGATATGCATAGTAAATGCTCAGTAAAAGAATTCAGTTATACATAAGACAAACAAATGCTGCCTACCCATGCTTTTCCTGGTCACTGTGTGCATCAGACATAATCAGTACAAATCAGGCATCGCTTCAGAAGGCAAGGCACTCTCACATTCATCTGCACAAATGGATGAGCAACCTATCCTACACAAATACTACTACTACTACTGCAAGTACTACTAATACTATAAAACATAAACAGACTAAACACAAATTAAAAAAATAATTACCTATACAGTGGAAAACAAGACCTTGACTACCCATGCATTGGAGGGCTACTCTGTGCATCAGATGTATGCAACACTGGGTCCCAGATTAATTATGTAAAGGACAGGGCACAATCATTATCATTTGGTCATTGTGCAAGGAGTTATAGGAAGCCACGTCTTACTCAGGGAAAGTGTGTGAAAGACTGGTCAATAGCATCAATAGCATGTATGCACTGTCCATGGTGAAGTGTGTGTGTGTGTGTGTGTGTGTGTGTGTGTGTGTGTGTGTGTGTGTGTGTGTGTGTGTGTGTGTGTGTGTGTGCGTGCACATGTGATTGCGGTCTCATGGTCAGCATGAAGCATAGTATGCATGTCTGCAGGGATGCAGTCACAACATTTGTGCCATACTTGACATGAATGAGCCATGCATGGGAGAGGATCACTATCATCATGGATGACCTTACCCATGTAAACTGCCTCTGTCAGGCATTGCAGTGTTATTTCCATAACCCTGGAAAGAAGTGAAAGTGCTATCTGAATGTGAGCAATGCCTGCTGCATGAGCTGACATTATGACCACTACAAATTATCCAGAAAAGACACAACATGATCCTGTGTGTCATTCCCCCTTTCAAAAGAATTACACAGATGGTTCCTACAGTCTCCTACATCAGAATACATCACATGCAGCAGTCTTGCAACCTCTTCCAAGGCCCAGTTGGAACTATCTTAGGCCTTTACAATCACCCTCCATATACGTTATATGGTAGCTATTGACACTCACCAACCTTAGCAGAAAGACAGTAAGCATATATCCTCTACTACCTCTTGTGTGGTACCTCCTACACATAATGGCTAGGGGAGATTTCACTGTGTTGGCACCTGAGGCTACCCACTACCCTGATCAACCATATCCCAATCAATCTCTCCAATCTCAAATGGTTCTTTATCATGGGTATGCATAGGCATATTGACTGTATCCATACTTTGGGAAGGGGGTGTAAGAGGCACAGTACTTATGTCTGACATACCCCATTCAGTTCCAGATTGTGCTTGTTCATCACCATCATCATCAGAAGATATGGTTCCTCAAATATCAGACAGAGGGAGGTCCAAAGTTCTTATTCCACCATGACAGACCATGTTTCACCTGTGAATACACCAACAACTAACAAAAAAAAAAAATAACCGCATAACCATAATGCCTATTCCAAAATGCATCAACCACACATGCAAATGCTATAATCTCAGTAACTATTAAACACAAGTAATGCATGTACATATACCCATGATACTGAAATACCCGATGTCTACAGAGACAATAAGCTGATTGAGGTAGTATAAGCATACATTTAACAATAAATTTTAAAGGTGCATGTAAAAAATATTTGAAAGGCATACCTGGAGTATCAGTAGCTGAAATCCTCTGCACCAACATACAGCAATGCACTGTGAAATTCTTCTGAAATGCATGGATTCATGATTGATGAAAGGAACTCTTACAGCATGGAAAATGTGTCACCACCAGTAGCCCTCTGGTCCTGTGCCATGGCATTGCTTTGAGCTAGGACTTGGGAATCATGTCACTAGTCCTATGTCTGACATTTGCATAAATATGTTTCGCTCCACCAACAGCACTGGAATCCTCAATCACCAGCTGCCAGACATGGTTATGGAAGGGCTTGTCAGAGGCATGTAAATGGCTGCAATGGAGGCAGAAAGACCCTGTATTATGTCCTCATTTCCAGCATCTCTGAGAGGATGCTTTCATGACAATGAGCCCTTTTTACTTTTAGATTTTGGAGCCGTATCTCTGTTGTGGCAGAATAAAAACAGTGCTATCATAACACAACTTAACACACAAGGTAGCATACATGCTCTATAGTTATGTAACAAAATGCATTAATATGTAATCATTGAGTACCATAGTCAGGTGTAACAGAAACATGCCTGCACTCTAAATAATATGCACATTGAAAACACAAACATTCAAAAAGAATAATGCAAATTCCCTAAGATAATGCTAAACATAACTGTAACCTATATGGATAGAGCCAATGCTGTAATATTGAGATACATCCCCCCAATAACTACAGAAGACAACAAAAAATACCAGATACAGGAATGTACATCTAATAAGCAGATAAACATGATAAGCAAAGCAACAATAGGGGTAATATAAGGAAATCTTACTTGTTGGGAGGGTGTAGGGAGGGTGGCCTAATGGTTAAGGTGTTTGCCTTGCAAACACAAGCTACAGGGATTGAATCTTACAGGGGATAATTGGCTAGGCTTAAAATGGCTCGCAAGGGCAGTTAGCCTAGTATGAACCTATGAACTCAGTAGCAGTGTCAGTACTTATGTACAGAAGGCTTTGGTATTTATTTCCACACCAGCTAGATGGATTACTGACACTGCAATGCAGCATAAGATGGGTGCTGCACTCCATAGTGTGCTGTCCTTCAGATGAGATGTTAAATCGAGGCCCCATCTGCCTAAGCTGGTGGAGCTCAGTAAGATATAAAAGATCTCACAGCACCTATCAAAAAGAGTAGGGAGGTTCTTTGATGCCCTGGCCATATTTTCCCTAGTTGTATAAGTACCAGCTTTGGGCTACTCTGAAAAGGTGCTACTAGCCTAGTGAGACTAACCAGGTCAACAAAGAAAAAATAAACACCCTCAGAGGCAGCAGTTTTACAGACTTGTACATGAAAATACCACTGTAATAGCACAACTCAAGAGACATACCTCTGCTAAAAATGACATGTTTAAGCCTTTTCCCTGTTGCAAAAATATTAAAGTTTGCACAGAAGAATGTGTGCATTCTGTGACCTCAAGAATTACATTTCAGATTGCTTGAATAGATGTCAGTGAAACATTGTGGGAAGACAGTACTTCACATCTATATATCAGTATTATAAAAATAAGAAGTTATGTGGAAGAAGGCATATCCTGTAATATAATTTGAAAGTATCCGCTCTAGTCCTATAGCAGCAATGTTGAAAGTAGTATGTTTAGAAGCACTTTTGAAACAAGCAAGCAATCTTCCCAAGATGATGGAAGATCCATTGCCCATCTTGCAATTTGTAAAGTGTAGATAAAGCCATCTTGGTATGTGGAATATGAAAATTAGGTCTCAGTTAATTTTCCATTCTGAATCACTCGATTTGCATGATGTGCTATGAAGATAAATATTGTATTGGTTTTTACATGATGACATGCTATGTCTGAGCAGTATAAGAACAGGGATTAAAACATTTGCCTGTCAGATGACTTGCGGTTGTGCCTCATTAGAAGTACTGGTCAGTCAATGATGTGTTAATGATCCATTCATCCATCCATCCATCCTCAACCCCTTTTCCCAGTTTGCACATGGAGTCATGTGTCACTTCAGAAAATCACATTTTGAAAGGGTGTATCGAACATGTAACTTTTACAGATACAATGAAGTTATATTCACATTGAAATATGACTGAAACCTGATGCACATATTGTCCTCATATTCTAAAATGTATGGCACATATCTCAGACAAAGGGTGAAAATGCCTAATGATGTGAATGATATTCACAACAGTGTGAATGTGGCTTAAACACAAAGCATTTATACACCTCAAAAATAATGAATGGTATATTTATGTCAGGATTTAAGACATTCCATGAACAAAGATAATGCAATTAAATAATGCACAACAATATTAGGAGAGACACTGCCCTGCAGAAAATGTCTGCACCCTCACCTTCATTATCAACCTCACGTCTCCAATAATCACAGTAACACAATTGTACTGTGTAAGCAAAAATAACAAAACTCTGATATCATCACTATAGTATAACATACTTGCCCATTGCAGAGACACAATGACCTGAACATGCAGGTGATGTTATGCTTTTTATTTAACTATCCATGTGGCATAACATTTTCCTAATGTCAATGTTTCAATGCATTGCCATAGGTGCAGTGACCAAATCTTGTGAAGGTGTTTTCTAATTGAAATGATGATAATTTGTGGAAACATTTTACTTGTTGAACTCTGCAAATCTGACAAATCACTACACTTTATTTTATCCATATTATTTATTCATACACCACATGATGCTTGGCATTGCACATTGATGATGGTCATCAATGCCCCTTAGGGAATGAGAGTTCCCAACCTAGGGCAAAAACTCAAAAAATATTATACCTAGGCCAAAATTTAGCCATTGATTGTGCAAATGAGACTGCTGCCAATGCACCCCACTAGCATATTGAACATTAGTGAACTCAGAAAATGACATACCCCCGGATTCAATAAACTCAGTGTAGGAACAGTGGTATTTCTACAGAGAGTGACTGGTGTTCGCATCCACATCCCCTTCTCAGCAGTGCACCTTTCATATTAATGAAGCCATACTGCTGAGATACAGCTGCAGACCTGAGTGCAGGGGGCGTGTTGCAGTAGTGCTCACAGATCTGTAACATGCCCCCTGCACAGTCAAAGTGCCGTACAGCCCTTTTTAAATGCTTTCAGTGTCCACAGACACTGAAAGCAAGTGAGTACAAGCAATGCAATGCAGAAGGTCTGTGACAGGAACTGCAACACACCCTCTGCATTCTCAAAGTGCAGTATGGCACTTTACAATGCGGTTAGTGTCCGCAGACACTGAAAACAGGATCTGTGTATGGAATGCAATGCAGGGGGTGTATGACAGGAACTGTAACACACACACCTTGCATTCTCAAAGTGCTGTACGGCACTTTACAGTAAACTTGTGTCCTCTGACACACACCTTAACCTCTAACAGCAAGAAATCTGGATAAAGCCAAGAAATAAACATGGGACAAAGGTCCCAAAACAGGGGGAATATCTATAATATTGCTGAAAGAGACGTAGAAAGTTGATAGAATGATATGTTGTGCATTACCAAATATTGATTATTATTAGTAGTAATATATCTAATTAAAGTGGTTGTATTCAATTTTTTTTCATTATAAGTGAAATTTAAGTGTAGCTGAGTGGGTTTGCATGTCATAGCACTTTGCTCAACATTGCTTAAACATATTATAGCAGCTAAATACAAATGTATAGGTGATGCATTCAGCGGTGACTTAGCATAGTGGTTAGAGCTGTGGCTTTATGTGCAGTAGTTCGTGGTTTGAGTGCCAAGACAGGCTGTTCATTTTTACATGGGAAAGCATTGTTAAAATTATTTTTTTTTTTAAATGATGTAGTAATTGATATTTGTTAACCAGGGTAGTGTAGCTGTTCCAGAATTGCAGTGTCAGTAGATATATGATGTGAAATTCCCCATGTAAACACATATCCCATACAGTACAGTCACACCCCAAGGTAATGTAATCAAAGCACATAGGGATATGTCTTGAAGTTATGGGAAAGTGGAGTGGAAGCTAGGTTAAGAAGGGAGGTGATGATTAGTGATCAGCAGTATAGTTTCATGCCAGGAAAGAGCACTACAGATGCAATATTTGCTCTGAGAGTGTTGTTGGAGAAATACCGAGAAGGTCAGAAGGAGTTGCATTCTGTCTTTGTGGACTTAGAGAAAGCATATGACAGGGTGCCTAGAGAGGAGTTGTGGTATTGTATGAGGAAGTCAGGAGTGGCAGAGAAGTATGTAAGAGTTGTACAGGATATGTACGAGGATAGTGTGACATTGGTGAGGACTGCAGTGGGAGTGGCAGATATGTTTAAGGTGGAGGTGGGATTACATCAAGGATCAGCTCTGAGCCCTTTCTTATTTGCAGTGGTGATGGACAGGTTGACAGATGAGATTAGACAGGAGGCCCCGTGGACTATGATGTTTGCAGATGACATTGTCATATGTAGTGAGAGTAGGGACCAGGTTGAGGAGACCCTGGAGAGGTGAAGATATGCTTTAGAGAGGAGAGGAATGAAGGTCAGCAGGGCTAAAACAGAATATATGTGTGTAAATGTGAGGGAGGGTAGAGGAATGGTGAGGATGCAGGGAGTAGAGTTGGTAAAGGTGGATGACATTAAGTACTTGGGATCAACAGTTCATAGTAATGGTGAGTGTGGAAGAGAGGTGAAGAAGAGAGTACAGGCAGGGAGGAATGGGTGGAGAAGAGTGTCAGGAGCGATTTGTGACAGATGGGTACCAGTAAGAGTGAAAGGGAAGGTCTACAAGAGGGTAGTGAGACCAGCTATGTTGTATGGGTTGGAGACGGTGGCATTGATGAAAAGGCAGGAGTCAGAGCTGGATGTGGCAGAGTTAAAGATGTTAAGATTTGCACTTGGTGTGACTAGGATGGACAGGATTAGAAATCAGTATATTAGAGGGTCAGCTCAGGTTGGACAGTTTGGAGACAAAGCAAGAGAGGCGAGACTGCATTGGTTTGGACATGTGCTGAGGAGGGATGCTGGGTATATTAGGAAAAGGATGCTAAGAATGGAGCTGCCAGTTAAGAGGAAAAGAGGAAGGCCTAAGATAAGGTTTATGGATGTGGTGAGAGAGGACATGCTGGTGGTTGGTGTGAAAGAGCATGATGCAGAGGACAGGAAGAAATGGAAACAGATGATCCACTATGGTGACCCCTAACGGGAACAGCCGAAAGAAGATGATGATGATGATGATGAGGGGTATGTCATGTAAAGTAAAATATATACACCTAATAATATGCCAGTAATGAATAATTCATTTTCAATCTGTAAATATTTTATGAAATGACAACTGAGCAATGCTTAACAGTGTTTAGCACCACTTAGCTTGTCTGAGCAGTGCTTAGAAAGTATAAATGTAAGCACAATTCAGCTCAGCTAAGCTGATTTGCACACTGCTAAGCACTGCTTAGCATTTACCACTTTAAGCAAAGCTCAATTAAGCTTTAGAGGGTTTGTGCATTGCTCAGCTTAGCTCAGCATTTTTTGAAAATGGTGCAATGATGGCAAAGGGCAGGAATATGGCCTTATTTAAACTGCACAGGTGGGAATACAGCCAGAACCTGTTGTAGTTTGATCATTGTAGGAGCTATGTCTGGGGTTGGAGAGGGACCACACTTTCAGGCACAGCACTGGGACATTTTGGAGTCCAGGGTCATGAATGGGCTCCTTGTGCAACACCATGATGACAGACTGCTGCAGGGCCAGTACCTGGGCTCCCAATACAAATGTGAGACCCGGTGCCATTTGGCATGTGACCTCAACAGTGCCACTGGAATCCCCCGAACGGGCGAGCAGGTACGACATCACTATGCTGACCTAAAGTGGAAGAAGGGGGACCTCTTGGTCCAATGGATCCAAGATGCTCAAGACAGCAATGCCCCAGTAGTTTGTAAGCATTTCAGCCATAGCTGTACCAAATTCTAGCCTAAATATATGATAGACAGGTATGTATAATGGATGTTTTCTTCCCCTATAGCTGCAGAGGTGAGAACTAGCAATGTGGAGGCCCATGCAGACAGACTGGCAAAGCTACACCAAGAGTGTGGTGAGTACAGATATATCTTGCAGTATATAGTGCAATAAATAAGAAGGAGTGCATTGTTTACTGCCAGTAGGTATAGTGTATTCTGAGTGTACTGAATAAATAAAGTTTTTCAGACCAGTATTGATCTGCAGGATATGCAGTACTACTGAATGTAGAATCTGAACTGCAATAAAGCACTGTGTCATGCTATTCTAATAAAGATTTATATCATAAACTGTTGTGTTTAATCTGGTACATTGTTGAAGAAATAGAATGTGTACAGATGCTTCACAGCAAATATGGCTTGGACAGCATGCATTGACTGAGGTTTTTCTGATAACCAGCTGTTATGCAAAACTGTAGATTGTGGAGCTGTAAAACAAGATATAAATATGTCCTGCACTAAGATCTGAACCTTGAATAGTAATATGTAATGCATTATAGTGTATCCCCTGCAGCATTGCTTTGTGTTAACCATTGCATTCCAGATCTTATTATTTCAAAAGATTAGTACACAGTACACTAACTATCTGTCATGCATGAATCTCAACTGTCACCTCAGTCTTTGGTGACACTACACTTAGATCACAAAGTCAGACTATCTACTCTAGACAGTATTAGGTAGAATGCAGTCAAACAAGAGACAGCAGTTCCCCAATAGCTCAGTGTGATGAGAAATATCTCTGTTGTTCGTTTTTGCACACTCAGACCACAATTTGAATCCAGGGAGTGGTACTAAGATGTATGAATATTTACACTCAAGTAATCTTGCATATTTGTAGAAGCAGTCATGTAGTGTTAAAAGATATGTTCTCCACGGGTCTTACAGGTAAAGAAATGTTTGTAGTAGCTGTAGGAAGGGTATACTAATAAACCATGTACAACTGTTCCACTGTCCAGCCCAATGCCTGCAAATGACAGCAGGATAAGTACATACACAATGCAATCTTCCTGGTACATGTCTCTCAAGTGTCACACTGTCATGGCTTGTGGTCACTGCTGCCAATAACCTTTGACACATATATGAATCTAGGTGAAGTATTCCAGTAGCACTCTCACACAACATCAGTGCATGGTACACCTTCTTCATCAAATATGTAACCCTGACATGTATGAGTCCCTTCTAGTCATTTACCCAGACTTGTCACAGTTTGCCCCTTACCATTCCAGGTTGGCAGTTTAATGGTTATGTATGTTCTACAGAAGCTATGGGCCATAGGTAGATGTAAAGTGAGGGCAGACCTGTAGAATATTGAGCAGTACTGTTGTTAATGGACTTTTTGTTCTCTCCCCCAACCTCTTATCTGCATCAATAATTATTAGTCATATACTACAGATATGTTGTTCTCAAAACCTAATGCTGGGACTTGTGTTCTATTATTGTTCATATATTTAATTGGTTGCATGTTAACATACCTTGTTCAAATACCATTGTTGGTGGTCTTTTGCCGTAAATGTAATTGGCATGCTGTTACAATGCTGACTGTTATTCCATTTATGCACGTGTTCTGTTTTGCTATGCAATTGTTTCACTTCTATTGTTCTGGGTTAATTGGCACACCCATGCATGCTTTTATAACTAATCTTGAAATATTTTGTTCATGACTAATCAATACGTATTGGAAGGCAGATCCCAGTGGATCCACGTCTCCTGCCTCATCTGGCTATGGCACTGGGCCCCAGCACATCTGGGACACAACCCGGAACTGCATCTTCCGCTGTTCCTGTGCCACCCATGTGTGGAGCTGCCTCAGGGGATAGGGCCCATCCCCCCAGGCCAGGAGCAGAGAGGAACCTGTCACCCACAAGACGTTCCAAGGTATGGTGCATAGAGTCATCCAGACAGACTTGGATGGATGTCTGAGCCAGATCAAGGGCAGAGTGGTGCACCTCAAGGGCCAGGGTGTCCCTGTTGTCCAGCTCCCCAGCACAGCCACTTTTGGGGCCATGAAGGGGCAGTGGTGAATGCCCATGGGTGGGGACCTCAGTGCCACTGTTTCTATCTGGGGGCTCATGGGCCTCTGATTTCCAACCACCCTCCACGTCCAAGGTATTTATCCCTCATGTGTCATACACTGCCCTGTCTGCTATCTTGTCTGTCTGCAAAAGCAATTTCTCCTACCCAACTTACCTCTTCAAATGTACCTACAACCTTTCTCCAAGATCTTACTCTCACCTTAAAAAAAAGAGGGCATCTGCCCCCCCCCCAATAAACACGTCCCATATATAGCTCTCCATTTCGCCCCCAAGTACACTGACATAAATTAATTTACCCCTGAATTACTCAAGCAATTTATTTTGCACACACCCCTCCCTGTGTGGTGTAAGGCCTAAATTCTAAATTGTCCACATCACTCACAGCTGTTGCTGCAGAAGAAATGGAGAGCTATGATCCTTTCCTACACCTGACCTGCACAGCTCTAGCTGCCTTTCACATTGTTTTTACCCCTGCTTGCCCCCATTTCACCACCTTCCTGTCACCCTCTTTTTCTTTTCTTTTTTTTGAAATTAGTGTCGGTTTAAGTGGGAATAGACAGCATTAAGTGGAGCCAAGCAGGACTAAGCGCCTCTTGGCACCACTTAGCATCACTCAAACCCATGCAAACCTACTTAAAACTGCTTTAACCACTCTAACTCATTCAGCTTCTGTTCTGCCCCACAATAAAATGGCCAGCTCTAACTGGTCTTTAACCCAGGCCCTACATACTACAGTCAGAGCAATGTACCACTATGCCATATGAGTTGTAGAAATTTGTAATGTTTTTTTAAACATAACATGCATGCCAAGTCTCAAACCCAAGACCCTGTGCACTCAAGTCACAGCAACTATCACTACTCCAAATGAACTGTGAAGTTTATTAATGCTTTAATAAATATATCATGCATTCTGGTCATCTAACATTAGGGAAAGAAAATCTCTGTGGAATTAGTATTGTTTTGTATATATATATATATATATATATATATATATATATATATATATATATATATATATATATATATATATATATGTATGTATGTAAGCTCACCAGCTTAAATATAAACCCCCTATGTCACTAGATGGGTTGCAAACTGGCTCAACGACAGAACCTACATGGTTAGAATTGCTGGAGCCATGTCAGACTCCAAACCTGTTACAAGTGGCATCCCACAAGGCTCAGTCCTGGGACCTCTCTTGTTCGGTACATATTTGTCGGAGGTACAGGCTAACACGGAAGGACTATTGCTGACCAAGTTCGCAGATGACTGCAAAGTGGGTGCCATAATCGACTCTCCAGCTGACACAAGCATCCTACAAAAGGGCCTCATAGAAACAGACAACTGGTGCCAGAGCCATGGCCTCAAGCTAAATGCCAAAAAGTGTATAGTCATCCCCTTTGGCAAAAATAAAGTGTCCACAAATTACCACATAGGTGTAGAAGTAATTAGGGACCTGGGGACCCAAGTTGATGGAAATCTCTCATTTGACAACCACGTGGCCAAAGTGGTTAGAAAATCATTTTATATAGCCCACCTAATCATGAAGGGATTCACATCTAGATCAGGGGAGGTCATTGTGCCTCTTTACTTAGCCCTCATCAGGCCCATAATTGAGTACAATGCCCCTTTTGGGATGTACCTTACCAGACACCTGCAGCAACTGGAAAGACCCCAAAAGTACCTCACCAAGAGGATCAAAGGGCTCAAACAGATGCCATATGCTGCCCCGTTAAAGAAACTCCAGCGCTACTCAGTGGCATACCACCTGCTCAGAGGCGATCTGTGCCTAATGTATAAAGCCATGTCCAACCCGGAATTAATGGACATGCTGCACCTCAGAAAATCCAAATCCAAAGGGGTTGGGAGGGTGGCCTAATGGTTAAGGTGTTTGCCTTACAAACGCAAGGTACAGGGTTTGAATCTCACAGGGGATAATTGGCTAGGCTTAAAATGGCTCACAAGGGCAATGAGCCTAGTACAAATCTATGAACCTATGAACCATCGAGCTACGTGCTTGAGAGACTTGAACCTCAGCACTGAAATAAATAGGACATGCTGGAGGGACAGATTCATAACCCAGAGGCTCCCTTCACTCTGGAATAAAATCCCAGTCCAGGTTAGGCAGAGTCCCTCATTAACTCTCTTCAAGAGGAATCTTGATGAGTGGATGGAAGATAGTAGGTTTACCCCGGGTATCACTTCTGTGTCACTGTTAAACAGAGGCACAGTATACTAACCTCAAAAAAGGGCATAGCAAAATTCATTTAAAATGGGTGGCGAAAGCCAAACACACTCTGGCTAGGGTTATAAATGCCCTAGGGCAGATAGCCTAGTATGAACCTATGAACCTATGTGTGTATATGTGTGTGTGATCCACGGTGGTGATGCTGTGGTAACATTGTCGCCTCACAGTAAGACGCTGTCCGGTTTGATTCTAAGCTACAGCAGCATCTGTGTGGGGACATGCGTGAATGGGCGTACCTTCGTTGAAGGTTGTGTGTCAGGGCTGGTAACTCGGCATGTAAAAATCAACTACCAATCATTAGCGGACCGGAGTTCTGCTGTGGCGACCCCTAACTGGGAAAAGCCGAAAGACACAAAATATATATACATATATGCGTATGTGTGTGTATGTGTGTGTGTGTGTGTGTGTGTGTGTGTGTGTGTGTGTGTGTGTGTGTGTGTATATCATGCAGTGCAGTCATACCTCTCAACCTCTTAGTGCAACAGATCTAGACAAAGCCTGACAAAGTAGGGGGACAAAGGCCCAAAAATAGGGACATATTTTCAATATTGATTTTATAACCTTAGAAAATTGCTACAGTAACAAGGTTTGTTTTAACATATAACATATATTTTCACATATATTTTCTGAAATATTTCAAGTCTGAGACCTAAATGCTTCTCATTATTTAGTGACTTCAATCCTCACATCTTCCCAGTGATTTGTCAGAAATCCACAACAGTCATGGGGATTAGACCAAAAATATGAGCCAAACATCTGGACATTCTATGAAAATCTGGATAGTTGAGAGGTCTGAGTGCAGTCATTTAACATTAGGGAAAAAACACTGAGCTGCTAATCATTTGATCCAACACCTTCTGGACTTACAGTCAGAGAGAAACAACGCTACACCAAATCAGCTCTGGGGAATTGCTGATGCGTTTGCAAATATATCATGCACTACAGGGCTGTAACCCTAGGGAAAAACAGACATCAGTGAGAAATTGTCTACCCAGAACCATTTCCACTATAGTCAAAACAACATACCAGTAAGCCAACTGGCCTCTACAGTATAATGACTGTTTTACCAAACATATCCTGATTGCCAATCACACTACTCCTAGATATACTGCCCCAAATCGCAGTGTTCTTGGTATACTGAGGTTTTAAGGGACATGTCTCAGTCTGCCCCTAAAAACATACACCACTGATAGACCACCAGCAAGTGTAGCAGCATGCACAATCAGATAGAAAAGGATCTATGACACTCACATCTGCCCATTTCCCTACTCAGCCCAATAAACATTTACACGCTACACTGCTGTACAATCTTGAAAGTCTGTTAACAATGACCATACATACATAACTCTCAACTGTACAGATTTCCACAAAATGTCCAGATCTTGGGCTCATATTTATGGCCTCTTCCTCATAACATTTCTGGGATTCTGCTACATCACTGGGATGATATCAGGAATGAAGTGACTCATACCTCTCAACCTGGAATCATCAAAAATCTGGACAAGGCCCATGAAAAATAGGTACAAATCTGTAAGCGGATTAACATCTAATTTGCATACATAATTATATAACCCCACCCACTCCAATGGAATTGTGGGATAGCAACTTTCAAACGCAAACTGAAGAACAGACAACCAAAATGTGACACCAGAGTCCCCTGCAGCCATTCCAATGTCCCATTACCTGGCTATTTCTCCCCATTTACCATAAACGCTAATGTGTGCACACTGCTTTACTTCTACAATGATGATTTGGATTTTATTTTTACATTTTGCAGCACAGCACATGCACAATGAAAATAGATTTGGCATTAAAACTTCTCTGCCCTTGAAATTCACATTCATTGAAACCTTCACCACATCCAAAGAAAATGCATCTGGCCAGTGGTGGGCAAAATTACCTTTGGGCTGTTTTCAAATCATTGGCCCCTTGCACACAAAACAACATACAGGTGTTCTTTTCTTTGATACACCTTCCTGACTTTATTAAGTTATATTCCTTGTATAATACAGCATACTTGTTAGACAGAGCACATTTTAAATGTATTGTTTGAACATTTTTCCAGTAGGCTGTACTGTAGGCAATGAAATAAAATACATAAACCAATAATTACAAAACTGCCCAATTCAGAACATTTCCATCATAAAAGCCTACTTCCACACCCAAACTATAAACAGAATGACAGTGTAAGCCACAGGCATCTTACACAGCTTCTCACACTTATTTTAATTTCAGTTTTTTTTTTTGAGGGGGGGCAAAAGGTCAAAAACCAGGGACACATTTTAAACATTGCTTGTATAATTTTGGAAAGTTGCTAGAATTAAATGTTGTGCTACCACCATGCATGTCACTGGCAAGTGTTGAACACAGAACCCTATACACTAGTCAGTGCAACATACCACTATGCTAAATCAGCAGTTTAAAAAATAGGAAGACTGAAACTTAATGGCCATCATTTAGTGAATTCAGTTCTCACTTCTCACCATAGCTCTCAACCTGTTAGCACAAATACCTGGACGAATACAAATTCAGTTCTCACTTCTCACCATAGTTTTCGACTCTTAGAACAAAAAAACTGGACAAACAACAAAGCCAATAATGGGGGAATACAAATTCTGTTCTCACTTCTAACCATAGCTCTCATCTTTTAGCACAAAAAAATCTGGGCAAAGCTCAGAAATGGTGGTGGCCAAGGACTTTAGGCTCTTTTTACCCTGTACCAAAGGTGCAGCGTTTGAGCCCAAAATACCTCTAGCCACCAGGTGTATTACATTGTGGGCATTTTCACACACTTGGCTCACTTCTTTCTTCACTTTTCATTAATGACTTTACTCAGGTTCCACCCAACCTTAATATAATTATGTTCGAAGATGATACTCTGCAACTTGAGGCTGCCAAATCTCACCAGTCCCTACAAAACACAAAACAAGTTCTAATCTAGTTTCACTGAGCTGCACAATTGGTTTCCAACAAACAAACTGCTTATTAAAAGTATAAAAACAAATACTATGTTCTCTGCACAAAAAGACTCTTCAATACTTCCCAGTTCCCACATAAACAATTAACAATAAAGGGAATGTAATGTCAAATGTTACTCAGCAACTATAACATACACTTGACCCTCTACTCAACCTCAACTTTCATACACAATATCACAGATGTCTTGTAACAGCTAAGACTATGTTATCATACCTCACAATTTCTGTGCACAGCTGCATGTATAACTATGACCAAAAAAATGTACCAATTCCCAAAGCTGAGTACTTTTCACTGTTTGCAGAACAGCCAAAGCATTCAAAATTTGAAAACAAAATATTTCGATTTGCTCTTCTGGCCAACCTGAACTGTCATCATGGCATCATATTAGAAAAGGTAAACTAGCTCCCCATTACTTACAGGGACACTTTTCTTCAGGATAACCTTATATATAAAGTTTGTAAGCCTTGGTTACGACTCCTCCCACCAACGTTTAAACTTCAAATAATAAGGTACAAACAAAACTACTGTTACAGTAGCATTTTTCCTCTCTTTATTACAAATGTATGGATATATTTATAGATTTTTCTTTTATTGTTCTGATCTAAATAAAATTATATTTTTGCTTTTCTGGTTCTCATGGAAAATTATAAGGAATGATTTATTATTTTCTGATTAGGAAATCTACAACACGCAATTCAAATAATCAATAAAGTGCTAAGGAGGAGGATGATACTTAGAAGCTTTTAACTTGTGTCAAACCATCTGAAAAGTCAAAACAGTAAGTTGACCTAGCACTTGTACCACAATACCACCACACCAAACAAAGAAAATTATGATCTGATTTCCAACCATGTCCAAAATCCAAAAACAACTTTTTGTCCACATTGCCCATATGTCACCATCATTGCAGATGGCAAAAAGATAAAACTTTTCAGCATTTCAAAACTTTTATGTTCCAAAGGGAATTAGAAAGGAATAAAATGACCATTGCTTGCAAATACATCATTTATAGGAACAGCCAGGATTACACACACACACACACACACACACACACACACACACACACACACACACACACACACACACACACACACACACACACACACAATACCACAGACACTTGTTGCTTACCTAATTCCAAGTGCTTTCCATTCCATTCTCGCAGCAAAGTGAAGTCCTGCTGCAACGGAGTGCCTTCCATTCTCACAGCAAAGTAAAGTCCTGCAACTGAGTGCCAAAGCCTTCCATTCCGTTCTTGCAACATCAAAGTCCTAAACTAATCCCGAGAGCTCTTCTCGCCCGGTTGTTTAAGCCTGGAGCCAGCCAACCAGCCCATTGTAATTCCTGCCCTGCTGTTTAAAAGCAGAGCCAGCAGAGCCTGTTCTTGGCTGCAAAGCAGTTGTTTAATGCCCGCCAGCCAGAAATGATGACATGAGCTCCTTGAGCTCAATTCCGACTGACTGGTAGCCCTGGCGGCGCTGACGTCATTGCGCATTCGATGACATCAGCTCTGACAGCGCGAAAATTGAAAAAAACAAAAAAAAGCAAACAAATCGGAAATGAAGGGGTGCCATTCGGGAATCGTGGCACCCCTTCAATTGGACCCCAAAACTAGGTAAAAAACGAGTAAATTGGTATGATTGGGAGGTATGTAGTGACTAAATAATGATACAACATACCTCTCAACCTATTAGTGCAAGATATCTGGACAAAGCCTGACATAATTGAAAGACAGAGGCCCAAAAATAGGGACATATTTTAAATATTGGTGTTATAAACTTAACAAGTTGCTGGAGTGACAGGGTTTGTTTTAACATACATTTTCTGAAGGATATGAAGTCTGAAACACAAATGGATGTCATTATTTTGTGACTTCAATCCTCAGATCATACTAGTGATATACCAAAAAAAATTGTATGAGGAAGAGACAAAAAAATAAGAGCCAAACTTTTGGACATTCCTGGGAAAATCTGGACAGTTGAGAAGTATGTCATAAAACATATCAGTTTCAGACTTCAAATCACACAGAAAATGCATGTGCAAACAAGCCCTGTTACTCAAGCAAGTTTCTAACTGTATAACAGCAATACTTACAATCTATCCCTAATTTTGGAACTTTGTTCCCCATTTTGTTGGGCTTTCTCTGTATGTCTTGTACTAAGAGGTTGACAGATATGCACACATAACATGCAAAACTGTGGACATAGCACATCAATCCAAACAGTGGGCAGTATTTCCACCTAACCTCTGTGATGCTGTATTTCCCACACCACCATAATGTTCTCCTCACAGGTAAGGAAAAGGGGCAAGGCCCACATGAAGGACTTAATTATTGCACTGTGTTGCCATGCCTTTGTCTAATGGGAAGACAGCACAGCTATTCTGGATGCAATTAGCAAGTGGGAAACACCAACTGGTGCACAGGCCATCACTTGCTCATGAGCATTTCCTGCAAAAGACAAGCTGCTGCCAATTAAAAATAGGTCTGAACCTTTATCTGGAAAGACAGACTGTGAATACAGAAAGCAAAACTTGTGGATTTCTCTGAGAAAACACTACAGCACTATAACAGGTATGTCAAACAATTAAGCATGTAATGGAATGCAGATGGAGAATGCAGTCATGGGAAATAGGAAGTCAAACATAGGTCTCAACAAGACTTGCTGGACTGACATGTTGCTGTCCAGCACCTACGGCCATCTCTGATGGCTCTGTCTGCAGTAACATAGATCACAGCTCTGGCCACTGTCACCCCAGCAAAGGTCAGCTCACATATGACTACTACTGGAGTGTCTGTTGTACAATACTGACTGTGACACTGCCATGCCAGCTACCTGGGATGTTGTTCATATGTCACTTGTGAATATCACTATGATACATATGCTTGTCTTAGAAATTTAAGAAACCTATATGGGTTATGTTCATAGTAAACAACTGGTGCAGAAGTATTTGTTGAACTATATGTTATGTACTGAGCTCATACCTTTCAACTGTCAAGAGTTTTGCAGACTGACCACATTTGCCTCATATTTGTAGTCATTTTCTCATGCAGTTGTGTTTTGTCTGGCAAATCACTGGCAAATCATTAAAGACTGAAGTCATAACATTATAGCATACATTTGAATGTCCAATGTATTATCCTTCAGAGTATTCCTTTGAACGGAAAACCTACTTTGCTACCAACTAAGTGTGTTGCAGCAATAATTATAAAGTGTCACTATTTTTGGGCCTTTGCCCCCAATTTTTGCACTTTATTCCTTTGCTTTTTAATGTATTTGTGTTTCCTCATATTTTATTTTTCTTTTCTTAAAAGTACTCAATTTTATTTATTCTGCTGCATTTATTACTGCTTGGTCATAGCCTGATTAAATTGTAACTGCTATTCTAAGTCTTTTGGTTTAAGCGATTGGGCTTCATACAGGCTGTTTTACATTAAGGAGGTTTGTGGTCTGCACTGTTGTGGCAGGACAGGTAGCTTACATCCTTCTAAGCTGGGAATTGCTGATTGAAGGCCCAGTGTCTGCTATTCTACTTCTGGCTTAAGCACTTGGGCTTCAGGCCAGTTATTCTATATTAAGAAGGTTTGTGGTCTGCACTCCTGTGGGAGGAGCTGGGAATTTCTGGTCACAGGCTTATTGTGACTGCTTATTCGAATGGCTTCTTTCTGAAATTTGTGCGCCTTGTTGCTGTAGCATAGGCCAGATTCAGGCCTGCTGAATCGAGCTTTGTTTGTATAACTTGAGCACTGATCCAGGCCATCTTTTTTGGAGAAGGTTCCCCTGCACCCTAGTAAGCACGGGTGTGCAGTTAGAACTTGTCTGATTGAAGACTGCTGGAACAGGGCTCAGTTTTGAGCTTTTTTCTGGTTAATTGGGTAACTTGTATAAGTCAGTTTGTTCATTTTCTATTGTTTTATATATATATATATATATATATATATGTATATATATATATATATATATATATATATATATATATATATATATATATATATATATATATATATATATATATATATATATATATATATATATATATATAAAAACATTGCACTTTATTCATTTGCTTTTACAGTATTTGTGTTTCTTCTGACTTTATTACTTGCGGCATTGACTACAACTCTAATCTGCGACATATAACAATAAGTATCCTTTTATGTGCTTTTAAACTGTTTTTTTGAGTGTATCTGCTTTATTTTCTGAAAAAACAAAAAAATATATATATACTTGCTTCCCGCCTTTCTAAGCTATTATAGTCCAGTTTTCAGGTTAGTGCTGAATTCAGGGCTGTTTTACAAATCTCTGTGTTTGCCCATACCTTACTTGGGTAGAAGGAAGTTTCTCTGTTCACCTGTGAGAGAGGGGAGCTTTGAACAGCCTATCTGTCCCTGGAGTAGTGGTTTCAGCCCAGAAATGAGTAGTTTACTGGCCATTTTTGGCTAATTTCTATTTCTTCCTTTTCCCCGCTATAAATACCATATTTGCCTGATTTTGCATGCCGGGCAGCACTGGTTAGCTAGTGTAAAACTATTCCCGGCTCCGCAAAGTCTCCTGTTCAAATTTTCCCTCGGAACTAGACAAACTTTCAACTTAGGCTCTCACGCCATTCATTTCCCAGCCCAGCACTTGCTCAAAACTTATGGCAAGCACTTATAAACTCTAGCACTAGACCCTCCTGTACTGTACAGAAGGACAAGGCTCTCTATTTGACCTTACCAGCCATCCAGTAAAACAGTCCACTGTACCTATCCAGGCATGTCCAACGGGCAGTTTCAGGTGTACTCTCCAGTCCAACTGGTGAATCTGGGCATTCTGAGGTAATGTTACAACTGTCTCATTTACACAGACAGCCCCCTCCTCCTACCACCAAACACTAATACATGTGAGAGATGCAGTTATACAGCCAAACTACAGGCTAAGCTCTCTCAACCCAAGACTGGATCAGATAGTAAAGAGGAGAAGGGAAATACTTGCATCACACCACCAGTCTTACATAGACCCATTAAAGCAGCACCGGCAAAAAACACACATAAATACATGAAAACATACTCGGAGGTTCTAAATAAAAATCTGCAAAACCAACGGAGACCTCCAAAGCAAACATCCAAGCAACCTCCACCCCCCAACACAAAGCATGAAACATGTACTACACAAAACCAGTGTGCCATGCAATCACAGCCCTTAAGGCAAAATAACATACCAATATACTAGTAATAGGTGACTCTATAGTCAGGCACACTGATGTCCCACTCACTAAGCTGAATAAGGAGAAGGTTACTGTTAGCCTTCCTGTCAGGTGCCAGATTCGCCACATAACACAAGCACTCAGGTCACTCCAGAACAAGTACAAATATGACTAAGTCATTGTCCATGTTGGTGTGAATGACCTGAGCCGTACCTCCCTGGACTACATGAAGAGAGACAAGGAAGAGCTCTCTAATCACGTAGCCCAGGCTGGTATGACCCTGACCCTGAATAGCATCCTGCCTTCACCAAGAATGATACCACGGTATAAAGAAAAAATTCTTGATTTCAACAATTGGCTAAGTTTCTGGTGTCATTCAAAGGGGATCCAGTGTCTGTCCACCTGGGATGACATGCTCGACAAGCCACGCTGCTTCACTAGAGACGGCTTGCATCTGTCACCCTTCGGCTTTCGAAAACTGGCCAAGGCTCTTGCCAGCCCCATAGTGCTTTTTTAGGTAAGGCTCAAAAGACAAACCCACCACCATAAATAGCACAAGTAACAAAAAACTGAGAGTAATGCTACTCAATGCCAGAAGTCTATACCTCAAAACACACGCACTCGAGGTACTCCTCAGTATGGAGAAAACTGATATATGTGCAGTAACAGAAACCTGGTTTAAGGCTCCAGAGAGCACCGCAGCACTACCAGGCTACAACTTATACCATACATTTTGGCCAGAGAACCCAAACTGAAATACAAAAGGTGGGGGCATATCCATATTCATCAAGGATACCCACACCTCCTCATTAGTGGCACAGCACGATGCTTCAGAGATCTCCGCGTGCAGCTAACAATGGGCAAAACTGCAATTCAAATTGTAGCTTGCTACAGATCACCCACCATGTCCCAGGACCCCCATTCCGTGTTTCTGGAAACAATGGGA
Organism: Protopterus annectens; assembly: GCF_019279795.1. Lineage (NCBI taxonomy): Eukaryota > Metazoa > Chordata > Ceratodontiformes > Protopteridae > Protopterus > Protopterus annectens. Next base: position 1,931,467,247 of record NC_056726.1, read on the forward strand.
AACATAAAGGTCCTACCAAACACCCTAATATTGGGTGATTTCAATTACCCAAACTTTAACTGGGAGAACTACTCAAGTACTAACTCCCTTGCCCAACTTTTCCTAGACTTTATCAACTCAAATGTCCTGGTTCAACTGGTCAACACTCCCACCAGAGGTGACAACATATTGGACCTGGTCATCAGCAACATGGGTGACTGGTGTTCCACACCAAAGATCAACCCCTCGCTGGTTAGATCTGATAATAAACAAATCACTTCGGATATCCATATTCCACCCCCACCTCCGGAAAAGAAAACCACCGTGAAAAACTTTTCAAAAGCAAACTTTACATTACTTAAGACTGAGGTGGAAAGTTTCAAAGCCCCCATGCTGAAGGATAACACTGTCCAAGCTGCAAACTCCTTTACTAATGAATTCTTCGGGCAGCTACAAGAATGCATGGATCATGCCATCCCAAGCAAAACCAAGACTCACTCCTCCAAGAAAAAGAAAACAGTCTGGTGGACTCCTGCCATAAACAAGCTATACAATAGAAGGAGGAAACTAGTACAGAAAAGAGTAAAATCCCAAGAAGAGAAGACATCCCTGATCAGTATCAGCAAGAAACTACGATCCCTCATAAAATCATCCAAGGCGAGCTTTGAAAGAAAAATTGCCAAGGACTCCAAAGATAACCACAAGGCATTCTTTAGCTATGTCAAGAATCTAAGTGGCAATGCTCAGATCTGCTCAGAATTAGTGCAGAATGACACAAAATACACTGAACTGACCAATATTGCCAACATCCTGGCAGACAGGTTCAGCGCAAATTTCACCCCCCTCTCACCCCCAAAAGGGCCCATAACCATACCAGAAGAATGTAGAGTCCCTGAAATCACAGACACTCAGGTTAAAACAGCCCTATCCAAAGCCAAAAACACAGCATCAATGGGACCGGACGGTGTCCCAGGCTGTGTCCTACATGAGCTCAAAGATGAACTAACTCCTCACCTAAACACACTATTCAAACTCAGCCACTCCACAGGCTACATACCTATAGAGTGGCACACAGCAATGGTTCTTCTGCTCCTCAAAGGAGGAACCACAACAGACCCCGGGAACTATCACCTTATAAGCCTGACTAGCTTGGTCTGCAAGTCTATGGAGCGCATCATCATGGAACTCATTAACAGAGACAATGGGAACCTCCAAACACTGGACCCTACCCAGTTTGGCTTTGTTAAGGGCAGATCATGCCTCCTAAACCTGGTGGACTTCTTTGAGACAGTTACTAAGGCTATAGATGAGGGAAAGGTGGTACACACAGCCTACCTAGGCCTCGCTAAGGCCTTCGGCAGTATTCCCCATTCTGGTATTATAGACAAGCTCAACAGCCTGAACATAAACCCCTATGTCACAAGATGGTTTGCCAACTGGCTCACAGACAGAACCCACATGGTGAGAGTTGCAGGAGCTAGGTCTGACTCTAAACCTGTTACAAGTGGTGTTCGCCAGGGCTCAGTCCTAGGACCCCTCCTATTCGGCATATACTTCTTAGAGGTACAGGCAAGCACAGGAGGACTATGGCTGACCAAGTTCACAGACGACTGCAAACTAGGGGCTATAATTGACTCTCTGGCTGACACAGACATCCTCCAAAAGGGTCTCACTGAGACGGATACCTGGTGTCAAAATCATGGCCTCAAGCTAAATGCCAAAAAGTGCATAGTCATCCCCTTTGTAAAAAACAAAGTACCCACAAACTACCACATAGGTGGTATTCCCAGTAGATAGTAATCTCACCTTTGATAATCACATTGCCAAAGTGGTTAGAAAATCCTTCTACGTGGCCCACCTAATCACAAAAGGGTTCATATCCAGATCAAAAGAGGTCATTGTGCCCCACTACTCATCACTCATCAGACCCATCACAGAGTACAATGCCCCATTTGGGATGTACCTTACAAGACACCTGCAACAGTAGGAAAGACCACAGAAGTACCTCACCAAGAGGATCACTGGCCTCAAACAGATGTCCTATGCAGCTCAACTGAAGAAACTCCAGTTGTACTCGGTTGCATACCGCCTACTCAGAGGTGATCTCTGCCTGACATAAGTGGCCATGTCCAACCCAGAATTGATTTACATGCTCCACCTAAAGAAAACCTTATCCCCTAGAGCCACACTCTCTAGGGCTCTAAACCTCACCACAACCATAAATAGGATTTGCTGGAGGGATAGATTCCTGTCCCAGAGACTTCCCACGCTTTGAAACAAGATCCCCATCTACATTAGGCAAAGCTCCTCACTAACACTCTTCAAAAGAAACCTTGTCAAGTGGATGGGAAACAGAAACTTTACCTCGGGGATCACTTCAGTGGCTCTGCTGGACAGAGGTACAGGGAACTAATCTAAGGTGGTGGCGAAAGCCAACACATTCTGGCTAGGCTTATGAATGCCTTCGGGCAGATAGCCTAGTACCAACCTATGAACCTATGAACATATTTATTTGTGCCTTTGCTCAGATGTCTTGCACTAACTGGTTGAGAGGTATGACTGAGCTGCAAGAGTGTAAACACAGTGTGCCATACTGACAAAGAACTGAAATGTATATCAGGTATTACCTGTGCACATGTATGTATTAATAGTAGAAGCTGAAAGCCTCAAACATATAGACATGAGTTTCAAAACATCAAGCAAATAAGCTGTACTTGTTTTACAAATGTGTTATCTTAGTTTCAGTGCATCAGACATATTAAATGTCTACAGCTACAGGTTGTTGTATTGCCTTGAAACATAAATAATTACTAGGTTGATTATAATTACTAAGTTGAAATTGGAAAAGTGTTTAATTGTGTTATGACTTTCAGTGCCACACACACATCAGACAGATATGTACACCTGACGAAGAGAAGTATGTTATTTGCTGTTAGCCTGTGCTATTAGCCTGTGAAATAAAGGTAGGTGAGAAACACTGATGTAATATGAGATAATGCAGCATTAATGTGGATTATTTCTTTCAGACCTGTCACACACAAACAGCTTTGCATATTGTATAGGAAAGAGGCAAATGTGACATTGTTCACATATATATGGCACTATGCAATATCTGTCTGATTTTTGTGTGGTCTGTATTACTCTATCAGTTATCTCTGCATGTAATTTAGATTTGAAGCTCAGTATTTAAGCTTTGATGACTTCTGTTATTTTGTGTTATTGTAGTATTACATTTGTTTGGTTATACGTATTCTGTCTGTTGTACTTTTAACAGTTCTTGGCTAGGGTCTGTTAACAAAGGTTACCAAAGAATTCCTTTGAAATGTGAATAGCAGCAGTCAAGTAGTGTGCACAGCTGAGGCACAGCATTGCTCTCTTAATTTCAAATATTTGTAGTTAGCTGAAGTGTTTCTGTGCTGTGCAGTGCTCTTGAGTATCAATCATCTCTGCATTTAATGCTGGTTTGAAGTTCTTTAGTTAAGCTTTGGTTGCATCTATTTTATATCTTTGTCCAGTATTGCATTTGTTTTGTTAAAAGTTTTCTGTTCTGTTGGAGTTGTAACCGTTCCCCCTTGTTGTGTTCAAATATGTGTTAGCTTGTGGCTTTGCCACACCTACTACAAATCTCATTTTGAACACACCTCCCAGTTGTAGCTCATCAGCTTATCCTACTGAGTAGAGAGAGATCATTTGGGATGGACCACCCCACCCCCTTTCGTTTCTCAACCAGAAAGTATTGTGTTTCATCCCTTCCCACATAACCTATAAACAAAAAACATTTTACTGTATTTCTGTCTATTCCAACTGTATTACTTCAATTTGCTTTTACTGTCTGTTCTTATAATGACTCAATTGCACGTATTCTGCTGCAATTATTACTGCTTGTTAATAACCTGATGTAATTCTGTTATGGTAAGGCTGTGTGTTTAAGCACATGGGCATCAGGCCAGTTGTTTTACATGAAGAAGATTTGAGGTCTTCACTGTTGTGGGAGGATGGGTAGCCATGGTGGTGCAGTGGTTTGCATTGTCGCCTCACAGCAAGAGGTTCTCCAGTTCAATCCTCGGCTTGGGTGCCTTCTGTGTGGAGTCTGCATGTCCTCCATGTGGTTGTGTGGGTTTCCTCCGGGTGCTCCAGTTTCCTCCCAAAGACATGCAGTAGGTGGATTGGACATTCTAAATTGGCCCTAGGTGCGAGTGTGTGCCTTCTGTGGAAGGTTGAGCGCTGGGCTGGCAACTCAACACTGTAAAACTCCACTGCCAGTCATGAGCAGACTGATGATCTGCTGTGGTAACCCCTAACCATGAAAAGCTGAAAGAAGAAGAAGAAGACTGTTGTGGGAGGATAGGCTGGATTATGCCCTTCTGAGCTAGAAATTGCTGGTTAAAGACTCATTGTGACTGCAAATTTGAACTGTGTTTTTAATGGCATTGGTATGCCTTGTTTGCTGTAGCATACACTACATCTGACTAGCTGAATATAGCTTTGTTTGTATAACTTGAACACTAATCCAGGCCATCTTTTTGGAGAGGGTTCCCCTGCACCCTAGTGGCAGGAGTGTGCAGTTAGAAGTTGTGTGACTGAAGAATGCTGGAACAGGGCTCTCTTCTCAGCTTTACTATTGATTAACTGGTTAATCTGTTTAAATGTGTTTGCTCTTGTTTGCTATTGTCATATTTAAGTGTCTATCTGTTCAGCTGTGTTACATTGACCTAAAAAGATTTTAAATATCTTTAGCATAGTCTGGTTACAGGCTTTACTGTATTCACATCTGTGTGATTCTTGTGTTTCCTGCTACACCATCTAGTTTTGTCCAGGGCCTCCCTGCATTTACTGGGAGTAAGTGAACTGGTTGGCACTGGTCTGCCATAGGGTATCGAGCTAAGAGCTCAAGGACAAAGGTTGATTGGAAACTCCCAGTGTTCCTATTTTACCTTCGTTGTGGTATTTAAACCCAGCATGTGCATGGCTTTGTGATTTTGTGCAGTTTTAACACTTTGAGAGGTATCTCAGTTGCATTTCTTTCCCTTTCCAGCACTCCTGTGAGTGAGGCCCTCACCTCTAGGTACTGTTTTGATGTTATCCAGCCACACTCACACCTATAGGTGCTATCCTCAGATAGTACCCACTGTACTGTCCCTGACCTCTCTTCCACAGATGCTGATAACCATGGATGGACAATTTCCTGTGCTTTCTCATGCTAGTCCAGCTGATGTGGGCATCCTGGCACATTGTAACCACTGCCTTATATACACAGACAACTCTGTGCTACTACCCTCTAGGAACACAAAATGTGAGAGACGCAATCACATTAAGAACTTAGAATCCTTGCTGTCTCAGTCACATGACAGTACATGACTGACAGACCATAATGCTTTGCCAGAAATGGCCTTCATCTGTCTCCCTTGAGCTTTAGGCTTCTGGCAAAGGCACTTGCCTTCCCCATACAACCTTTTGTAGGCAAAGTCATGGGCAAGCATTACCAGCATGAAAGCTTATTATAAATGAAATGTAAAGGTAATGCTGCTAAATGTTAATAGTCTTAGCATAAAACTAAAGTCATTGCAAGCATTCCTTGTCCTGGAGGATGCTGACATTTGTGCAGTCACTGAAACCTGGTTTGAAGCTGTGGAGAGCACATTAACCTTGCCAGGTTACTCATCCTACCATACTTTCAGACCCCAAATAGAAGGCTGCAAAGCCAAAGGAGGTGGAGTTTCAAACTTTATCATACACATACACACCTTCAGGCTGCTCAAATGGTATGATGCACAGGAGACATCCCAAGTGCAGTTAATTGTTGACAAAACACCTATTCAAATCATAGCTAGCTACAGACCCCCAAACATGACTCAGGCCACCCACTACACCTATCTGGCTTACTGGAATCTGTCAAGATTCAGCCCTCTGCCCTGATCCTGTGTGACTTTAACTACCCAGCCATAGAGTGTATGACCTATTCTACCCGAACATGAATGTACAGAGATTCCTCGGCTTTGCCAGTGCCAATGCATTGGATCAGCTGGTCAACACCGATGGAGAACATCGACATCTGTGCAGTGACAGAGGTCTTGTTCAAAGCTCCATAGAGCACCCTTGCATTACCAGGCTATAATTCACACCACACTTTTCGACCACCTAACCCGGACCAAAACACTAAAGGCGGAGGCGTGTCCATATTCATTAAGGATGTCCACACCTCCAAACCAGTTGCTCAGCATAATGCATCCGAGATTATCTAAGTGCAACTAACTCTGGGCAAGACCACAATACAGACTGTAACTTGCTACAGACCCCCCCCCCCACCATGCCCCAGGATTCCCACTCCTCTTTTCTTGATACAGTGGAAAATATTAGGGTAAAACCCAACACCCTAATAATGGGTGATTTCAACTACCCCACCATTAACTGGGAAAACTACTCATGTACCAGCTCCTTCGTTCAATGCTTTCTGCCCTGGATCAACTTATCCACACCCCCACCAGGGGCAACAATATCCTAGACCTAGTCATTACCAACATGAGTGACTGGTGTTCCACACCTGAGGTCAATTCCTTGTTGGTCAGATCTGATCACAAGCTAATCACCCTAGACATCCACATCTTGCACCCACCCCCATTAGGGAAACAACCATAAAAAATTTCTCCAAAGCCAACTTCACGCTTCTTAAGTCAGAAGTGGCAAACTTCACAACCCCCATGCAGATGGACAATAGAGGTATGACTGCTGACTCCTACACAAATGCACTTTATAAGCACTTACACAAGTGCATGTATCATGCTATCCCTAACAGAATCAAGATGCTATCCTCCAAAATAAAGGAAGCCAATCTGGTGGTCTTCTGCCATAAACAAACTCTACAACAGAAGAAAGAAACTGTTGCAAAAAAGAGTAAAATACCATGATTGGAGGAACTCCCTGGTCAGCCTCAGTAAGAAGCTGTGATCCCTCATAAAATCCTCCAAAGCTAGTTATGAAAACAAAATCGCCACTGATTCTAAAGACAATCACAAAGCATTGTATAGCTATGTCAAGAATCTCAATGGCAACACTCAGATCTGCTCCGATTTACAGCACAATGGCACTAAATATACAGAGCCAGCTGATATTGCCAACATACTGGCAGATAGGTTCAGCGCTAACTTTACCCCCCTCTCACCCCCTAAAGGGCCCATTTCTATACCGGAAGAATGCAAAGTTCCTGTAATCACGGCTGCACAGGTAAAAAACACACTCTCCAAAGCCAAGAACACAGCATCCATGGGACCTGACAACATCCCAGGCTGCATTCTACACGAACTACAGAATGAACTGGCACCACACCTAAGTACCATGTTCAGTCATAGCCTCACCTCAGGCTTTGTGCCCATTGAATGGCGCACTGTGACGATTATCCCACTCCATAAAGGGGTAGCCACAACACACCCCAGAAACTACCGCCCCATTAGCCTGATAAGCCAGGTCTGCAAGGCCATGAAATGTATCATCATGGAGCTCATAAACAAAGACATTGGCAATCTCCAAACTCTGGACCCCACACAGTTCAGGTTTGTAAAAGGCAGATCATGTCTTCTAACCCTCATAGACTTCGTTGAAGTAGTCACCAAATACATAGATGAGGGTCAGGTGGTTCACACAGCTTATCTAGATCTCGCCAAGGCTTTTAACACCATCCACCACTCTGTAATTATAGATAAATTCATTAAACTAGGTATAAATCCCTATGTCACAAGATATACTGCCAACTGGCTTACTGGCAGAACCCACACTGTGAAAGTAGCAGACTCCAAATCCAACTTTAGACCAGTGACAAGTGGAGTACCACAGGGTTCAGTCCTGGGTCCTCTTCTGTTTGGTATCTACTTCTCTGAAGTACAGGCTAACACAGAAGGTCTTTGGCTAACTAAGTTCACAGATGACTGCAAACTAGGAGCCATAATTGAAACTCCTAACGATGTGGACATCCTACAAAAGGGCCTCACTGAGACAGATGCCTGGTGTCAAAGCCATGGCCTCAAGCTCAATGCCAAAAAGTGCATACTCATCCCCTTTGGTAAATACTCTGTACACATGAACTACCACATAAGCAGTAGTCTACTTAACACTGAAAGTGTGATAAGAGACCTTGGGACACAGGTGGACAGTAGTCTCTCCTTTGATAATCACGTCACCACAGTGGTCAGGACATCCTTCTACATGGCATGCCTCATCACAAAAGGTTTCTCATCCAGAAAAAAAGAGGTGATTGTTCCCCTCTCCTCATCACTCATTAGACCCATTATAGAGTACAATTCCCCTTTTAGTATGTACCTCACAAGACATCTACAACAACTGGAAAGGCCACAGCAATACCTCACAAAGAGGATTACTGGCCTTAAACAGATGCCCCACTCAGACCGTCTCAAAAAACTCCAGCTTTACTCCGTCGCATATTGCCTACTCAGAAGCGATCTCTGCCTAACATACAAAGAGCTATGTCAAACCCAGAACTGTTGGACATGCTCCACTTAAATAAATCCCAATCCCTCCGAGCTACATGCTCTAGGGACCTAAACCTTGTCACCACAATAAACAGAACATGTTGGAGGAATAGATTCCTGTCCCAGAGACTTCCCATACTCTGGAACAGACTACCTATCTATGTCAAACAGAGCTCCTCATTAGCACTCTTCAAAAAACAATCTTGATGATTGGATGGGAAATAGGAAATTCACCCCGGGGATCACTTCTGTGGCTCTGCTTGACAGGGGCACAGGAAAATAATTTTCTTGGGTGGCAAAAGCCAGGGTACCTTTTTGGCTAGGCTTATATAGGCCCTAGGGCCAATATCCTAGTACCTACCTATGAACCTATGAACCTATGAACATCCCTACCACAGGTGGAAATATCCTGTACCTGGTCCTAACCAACATAGGTAGCCACTGTCGCACTCCTACAGTGTCATTCTCCTTGGTAAGATCTGACCATAAAGCCATCACTTTTGAGGTCACCACCCCACCCCCCTTGTCAGGGTCAAACAAAAACATTTTTCCAAAACTGACTATAATCTCCTCAGAGCAGGCATAAATAGCTTCACAGACACCATCCCTTCAGTTAGAACTAGCAGTAATGTCCAACCCTACAACAAAAAACTATATAAGCACCTACATAGTTGTATGGACTCAGCAATACCCAAAGGACAAAATCAGTGTGGCAGACAGCAGCAATACACAAACTCCATAATAGATGGAAATCTTTGCTGTACAGGACCAAGAAGGAGCAGGTGTCACACTGGAAGCAATCTCATCTTTGTCTGAAAAAGCAAAAAAGGTCACAGGTGAATTACTCTAAGACTAACTTTGAGTGCAAATTGGATACATCCACCAAGGCCAGTCACAAGACCTTCTTCACATACGTCTGCAATCTCAGATGCATCACCCAAATCTGCTGTGTACTGGCGGCAATAACACCACATACACATATGCCATAGATATAGCCAACTTGCTGCAGACAGGTTAAGTGAAAACCTCACCCCCTGTCCTCCCATTAATAAACAAGGACATACACAGCATCTGCCCCCCCTCATAATCAGGGAGCAGGTCCATAATACCCTCTCAAAGGCAACAAGCTGAAGTCTCTTTGGGACCTGATAACATTCCTGGCTGCATCCTACATGAACTCAGGCATGAGCTCTCAGCAACATTACACACTGTAGTCAAACAAAGCCTGAGCATTAGTGTTATCCCACCTGCATGGAGGACAGCCATTGTCATCCCTCTACACAAAGGTGGAGCGTCCAATGACCCAGCCAATCATATGCACATCAGCCTAACTAGCCTGCTCTGCAAAGCCAAGGAAGGCATTATCAAGGACCTTATAAACAGAGACATCAGCAACCTCAAAATGCTTGAGTCCATATAGTTTGGTATTATCAAAGGGAGATCAGGCCTATTAAACATGGTTGACTTCTTTGAAGTGGTCAACAAACACATGGATGAGGGGAAGATGGTGCACACTGCCTATATTCACCTAGCCAAAACCTCTGACAATAATCCCCAGTCAACAATAATGCATAAGCCTACACAGCTAGGCATCAACCTGTATGTTACCAGATGGGTAGCTAACTGGCTCAATGATAGTACCCACTCAGTCAAAGTAGTGGAAGCCACCTCTAGTAATAGACCCTTAAAGAGCAGAGTACCCCAAGGATTGGTCTGGTGGCCTCTACTGTTTGAGATATACTTTCTGAGGTGCATGACAAAAACATTGGTCTGTTGCTGACCAGGTTTACAGATGACTGCAAGCTGGCCACTGTCCTACATTCCCTTAGTGATGTGAGCATCCTCCAAGAGGCCCTTACCCAAATTAATGTCTGGTGCCAGAAGCATTGCCTCTAACTGAATGCCAGGAAATGCATCATTATCCCTGTTTTGTTAGATGTCATCCACACTAATTATGGCAGTAATAACAATGTACTGAGCATGCAATCAGGCTTGAGGCGACTTGTGCACCAAGGTTGATAGCAAACTGATAGTTTCCCACTGCGGTGGTACCATTTTATGGAAGGCTGTCTACATGGCCCTCCTCACAAATAAGGGCATGTCATCCAGGAACCAAGAGACCATAACATCCTTGTACTTCTCCCTTATCAGACACATTACCGAGTACAATGGCTCCTTTGACGTGTACCTTGCCAAGGACATGCAGCAGTTGCAGAGACCACAGAGGTTCCTGACCAGGAAAATCCAGGGTCTGCAACACCTATCCTATACAGATAGGCTGAAAGCCCTGTCCCACTACTAAGTCTCATACAGACTGATCATAGGTGACCTGTATCTGGCTGTGTCTGGCATACAAGGTCATTTCCAAACCAGCCATGATGGAGCTTCTGGATATCTGTAAGACAGACCCGACTCATGCAAGCCGCATGCAAGGCTCTCACCTGGTCTATGAAATGAATAGTACTTGTTGGCAGGATAGATTTGTGTCCCAAACAATACACTGTCAGTAAAATATGCTCCCTCCCCATCTCTAGCAGACTATCTCTCTAGCATTCATTAAGAAGAAGCTGGAAGACTGCATGGGAAACAGAAAAGACATCCCTGGGATCTCAACTGTTTCCCAGGTGAACAGGGGAAACAGGTCCTGACTTTGAAGGGACATGTTCAAAAATCTTGGTTAAGCTTATGAGGGCATCCGGGGCAATAGCCTAGTGTCATCCTATGAACCTACGCACCTTGTACTTTACATGTTTCCTGTATGTATTGCAGACTTCCCTGCAATATTATCTTAAATGAATCCCTATGAGGCTGAGCTGTGTATTTACTGTATCGATAGAGTATTCTCTTGTTCCTTTATTAGTTATCATGAGATATCATTAAACCTTGTCATTGTGTCTGGTCTGTATAGTACTAAGTCAGCTCTCAGAGTACTTGTATATGCAAACAATGACACCAAGCCTCTATGGAAAGACCACCAGGAGAAAAGTATTAGCGTACTCCACTTTAATGAACACTTTCGTCCACATAGACTTCCTCAGAAACAAAATTCTCACAATGCAAATACTCTTAAAAAGCATGCTGAATTACAAAAATAATTATGTCATAATAAGTTAATTATCCCAATTAAAATCATTACAATGCCAATTATTATGATAAAAAACAGCTGAGCAACCATGAAAAACTTTATAAATACAACAAAAACAAAATATTATTTCACAACATGTCTCCTAAAAACATTTGATATTAATGACATCATTATTTTTGTAATTGAGCATGCTTTTTAAGAGTATTTGCATAAGAGTCTTTCCATAGAGGCTTGGTGATGTGGTTTGTTTTGTTTTTTTATCTTTGCACTCTTGTACTTGTATATGCACTTGGTGACACTGTATAGCTCACTCCAATAGCCTTGGTCTTGGTCATACTTACCATTTTGCTAATAGTCTCATCACACAGAGGGATTTGTCACCCTTTGTTGAGGGCCTTGTGTAGCTCTTAAAGAGATGGATTTTGGCAGTCAAAACTACCTTAAAGTCTGGGCTGAAGGGCCCAGAGGTAGCAAAGTTGTGCCAGACTTTACCAAGAGTGTGTGTGTGTGTGTGTGTGTGTGTGTGTGTGTGTGTGTGTGTGTGTGTGTGTGTGTGTGTGTGTGTGTGTGTCAGTGTGAGATTAAAAACTCAAATAGCAAAGTGTGTGTGTAAGCTACTTGGCCAGGGACCAAAAGTACTGATTGGACAGAGAGGCTGACGGATGATTTGGATTGACTGCTCTGCTGAGATGTTAACCTCATAGATGTGCCAGTGTGGAGTGTTATTGGGGATGTAGAGAGAGAGAGCGATAAATGATCCACACACTGACTGTGACCTCTGTTTGCTCTAAAGGGTAATTGTACTTTAATGTGCATGTACTTGTCATCCTGCCATTGTGTACATCCGTCACTGGTGGTAGTTGTGAATATTTAGCCTCCCTGATGATTGGGCCAGTGCAGGGGCATCACACTGACAGTACGTACTGGTGGCTACAGATGGGATATCACATAATGTACCGTCATTGAGCCCCTCTCAGTCTGACAATGTCATGCAGGATTATTTCACAGATTGTCCAGGTCTCTCTGGCCATTCCTGACATAATCTGCCTAGGTGAGTGTGTACTCCACACCTGTATCTGATTACCTCACACTTATGGCTAGCATACCTGTGACCCCTGCAGCAGGACAGCAAGTTAGTAGTAGTGGGTGGATGCTGGTACTGGGTCAGCAGCAGTGGTACATGCTAAGCGTACAATGTAAGAGAATAGATACAGCACCAGATACCCAGGTACCATCACTATGCCCCCAAGGGTCTGGCATGCCACAGACACATTCCCCAAACTATGTGGACAAACATTCATGTATTGTTCAACTGGTGTATGGAAATACACATTTGTCTGGCATGGGGGGGGGGGGTCTATATCTTTCAGGTACATGTACACATTCCACAAAATTCTGGATGCTGAAGATGTCAGACACCTATGAGGAGGTCATCCTACAACACATATGCACTGATCTCAGTTATTGTGTAGCTCAGATGTTCCTGGAATGAGCACATGCACCTTAGGATCATTCACTTATTTGTGGGATGTAGGCTGGAAGACATGGCACTGTAATGCTGCCCATAGGGGACACCCAGCAGTCGATGGTACTGATGTGTGTGGACACATAACAACACAATATGTCACAGCAGACAGGCCACTTATAGTATTCCTGCTACCATACCAGGTTACTAGGCTATGTGCCCTGAGCAGACATATCCCTAGGCCACATGTTAGACCATGTGTATGCAAGGCAGCAGCTGATGGCCCCATCCAACAGGGACACAGGTAGTATCCCAAGGGTGAATGTGCCATTAACCATCCAGTTGACCATTTTACGCCTGTAAAGGTGTAGGCAGCTACTCTGCCTGATGTGGTCAGGGTTCCCATTCCACTACAGGGTGATTGTGCATGGCACACATCCAAGCTGACAATAAGGCCAGTCCAGGTCTTTCACCAGATGGAGGCTGTTTGTCTCTGTGTGTGTGTGTGTGTGTGTGTGTGTGTGTGTGTGTGTGTGTGTGTGTGTGTGTGTGTGTGTGTGTGTGTTATCAGAGTGGAGCATAGCATGCACTCATGCAGCAGTCTCAGCAATTTGGACTGTGTGATTGCCTGGCATGCCAGACTGAGGTCACTCCTGAGGGGTATGTATGACACCAGGTAGAGGGTTGGCCTTAGCTGTATGGTAGATGTCTGATGGGCTGGTATGCCCTGGTAAGGAACTTCTGTGATGTCCCCAGCTGCTGCATGTACCACTGATGTGAATAATGAATGGAGAATTATGCACATTAATGATCCTCATTGGGGGAACATGAAACAATAGGATTAGGAGTGCAATGCATGCTGTAATGCCAGTATGGTGACACTACCCACAGACATACTGTACTGATAGATGTCAGGGGTATGATGTGGGTGTTAGTGCTGTATAGTGCTAGCAAACATGGATGTGCAGGATCTGTACATAATGGTGGCCAATGTATGAGTTCCTGTGATATGTTTCCCTGTTCATGTCTTTCAGGTGGAATATATCGACACCGCCATCCAGAGTTTTCTGAAGCTGAAACTGCAGCAATCCTGGATGCACTAAGATTGCACTACAGGGTCATGTTGGGGAGGAGCAGACAGCAACTGCAACAACAGACCACTCTGTGGACAGAAATAGTGGCAACTGTCAACAATCTTGGGCAGCATGGGCATACGTATGAATAGGTCAGGCACCGTGCCACTGATCTTATCCACAATGCTTGGAAAAAGGCTGCAACTGTTGTCAGGGACCATACAGCCACAGGTGGGAGGCCTGCTATGCAAGCCCAATGATGGCCACAGAGAAGTGCCTTGCCAATCTTAGGGCAGCTACCGCACCCCAGGAAACAATACAAAGATATGTCATGGAGGTGGGTGACACACAGTCAACAGGCAAGGAGTGTCCAGGTAAGGTCCCAGTGGACCATTCATACTAGCATCCTTGGAGTATCTGGATGCATCTGTCAGGTCAAACTGCATTTGTGGGTGGGGTTTGTAATGTACACAAGTGCACATCTATTGTGAATGACAACAAATTGGTTAGTATCAGAGCTTGTACTGCACATGTTCAGAAATGCATCAATTATGCTGTAGCAATGCCACATATGAGTGTGCTGACAATACCTCTCCCCCACAACTACATAGGTACCTTTGGTCTGGCAGGGGAACAGCTGCCTGAAGCTGGTGAGTATGGAAATGCCTTGTTGTGGCTCACTAATACCCTAGGCATATTAAAGGCATGCATTTTAGCATGCACACAAGTGTTACTCTTAGCCATATTGCAATATGTGCATGTTCACTTGTGGCAGGGTTAACTGCAGTGCATCACAGTGGTCATCACAGGAGCCTATTCGCAGGAGCTGTAACATATTGGCACGTACATTTCTGTAGGTGTTGCCACTGTGCTATACAGGGGTTCATCAATATTGTGTACACGAGTGCAGCATGTGTTAGGTGAAGGTCCATCACATACTACCACTCCACACATATCTCAGAGGTGTATATTAGTAGTAAAATTAAGTGGACATAGCTGCAGTGCATGTTGTTGTGGACCTGTCCAGAGTGTATCTGTTGTGGTCTGATTGTGTGTCATGCATGTCATCATTCAGAAATTGTGTGGTGTGTATAATGCCTTTGTGCAACCTCACCTGTATGTGTCTGTGTGCATGCGTGTGTGTGTGTGTGTGTATGTGTGTGTGTGTGTGTGTGTGTGTGTGTGTGTGTGTGTGTGTGTGTGAGTGTGTGTGTGTGTGTGTGTGTGTGTGTGTGTGTGTGTGTGTGTGTGTGTGTGTGTGAGTGTGTGTGTGTGTGTGTGTGTGTGTGTGTGTGTGTGTGTGTGTGTGTGTGTGTCAGCAAACATTATAGTGCAGGTATTAATTTATATATGTTGCCTTCCCCTCACAGGTGAACATGGGGGTTGGGGTCTTGCCCACACACAACCTGATGTTAGTA
Source organism: Protopterus annectens (assembly GCF_019279795.1). Lineage (NCBI taxonomy): Eukaryota > Metazoa > Chordata > Ceratodontiformes > Protopteridae > Protopterus > Protopterus annectens. Next base: position 1,931,482,747 of record NC_056726.1, read on the forward strand.
TCTTAGCAGACTCTGATGAGGATGGTGGTCATATTGAGGCACATGTGGGGTTGTCAGGGGCTGAATATGTGTCATTGGTTGATATCCCACTTTTACCCACAATGTCCCCACACACACAGTCAGTATGCCCACACATAGTCAATCCCCAGCAGCCACAGATAATGGACAGTTGGAGGGTGGTGGCATGGACTAGGCTAGTGTGGTGACTATGGCAAGTGTGAGTGTAGACACTAGCCATAGCCAGAGAGCAGGTGAGGTCCCACACAGGCAGATGGACAGGAGTGCTAGAAGGAGGACTGCTGGCCATCCAGCCCCTGGTAGAGGATTCACAGCAGATATCACCCAACGTATGTTTCAGTCCATCATGGAGGCACAGGCATGTTCTGAACACTCCACCAGAGAGATGCTCAGGGTGATGAATGCACACTTCCTGCCATGTGTGATGACCTCCATGGCATTTGTGATGCCATACGTCATTTTGCTGATGTCATGGATAGACAGTGAGATGAAACATTGTCATTGTTTGACTGAGCAATGGCTGTGCTTAAGCATGTGGCAGGAGTAGGGCATCGGCACCTTCACACTCCCGTAGTGGCAGTACCACCAGCATTACTGAAGGGAGGGTGCTGTTCATGCCACAATAGAGCAGGCCATGGGCACGTAGTCCTGGCCAGTCCCATCAGGGACATGGATCCAGCAGACAGCAGTCACCATCAAGGAGTACTACTGCATCTGGCCTTGGGCCTGGTGGTGCCAGTGAGACTCCTGGCAGAACCAGTTCCCATGTCCATGGCCGGAGATGGTGAACTGTACATCCTGCCATGTATGGTCCAACATACCCCTGTGTAGGGCAACCAGATGGCTTGATTGTGTGCATACAAACACTCACACATATCCATCACAGGCAGGTCACCACCAGACACACACAGCTCCTCTGCATGGCCCCATTGAAAACCACCTCTCCAGACACACGCACACATGATGTCAACTGTATGGCCCAGCCTAGGCCTTTTGCAAACCCATGCCACACCCTGTGCATGTGATGAAACCTGTGCCACATCCCTGTTATCCATCCTATCAATGCAGGGACATGCTAATATGGGTCTGATGCACAGGGTGAATATAGTACAGTATAGTAATGTAATGCTGTGTAAGGTGCTGTCTGCTGGCAATTGTCATGGGTACACATCAAAGTGTATGTAACTTTTTAGCCATGATGCATTATTGATGAGACTGTAGTCTCACATACTGTATTCTGTTTGTGTTCCAGGTGTCTGTGTGTCTGCAGGTATGGCGGAGTGGAAACACAGTGACCTTTTCAAAGCCAAGGTACAGCTGTATATGTACATGTTTACCAGGTGTGTATGCATGCAACAGTGTGTGATGGGCAATGGAGGCAGACAGTGTGACCTTGCATACTTACCCATTGACACAGCCAGCTAGCCTTCATACATATCACCTGGGTGTTCTGCAGTACAATAGGCTCATACATACAGTGGACGTTACTTGAGTACTGGCTCTAGGTGCCTCATAAGCTTAGCCATTACTTTAAAACTAACAGATTCACCTATTAGCACCTGTTGCCCCTGCCATTTCTTTCCCATGCACTCAACCTTGATGCAGTTGATGAGAGTATGCATGGTACTGTGTTTGACAGGTTTGGGGAGTATATTCCTGACACAGATAAGCCGGTGTTAGCCAAACCTGACAATCACCAGCATGTGTGTCTGCTATCTTATATGCGAGTCTGGCCTCTCGTGCTGGTAGTGCACACAAATTCATAATCTTGTACATGGGGCAGCTGTTGAAGGGCTGAGCACAACATTGCCATCTTGGATTGCCACAGACTCCTGTAGACAACATGACCACTAACCAGTGGGCATGTACAGATTAGAGGCTGTCTGCGTGGAACAGGTGTCGTGGGCCATGGCTGACCTTTTCAAGTGTTAACATAGCCTTTACAGATGCTGCAGATGTCTGCATAGCTGCATAGCAGGCCAGCCATGCTGCTAATGTATTGTTGTACTGAGGACTATTCAGTGGTAATGTCCATTTTTGGATGGATGCGGTCCCTTCACCTATGTGGTGAACCACGTACAAGCAATTCCCGACAACTGCCAATACTTGTTGCCTGAATTCAACTATGTTGTCATACAGATTACTCAGGTCTGTCATCACACTATGTGTGTTTATTAGGCTGGTGCTGATGTGGGAAATACTGCAGACATGTCCTTGCCATATGGCATGCTGACACTGTTGTCTGCATTCGACTGAAGGCTAGGACTTTGACAGCATTCTATGTACACTGAATGGCCAATTGCAGTGTGTTAACAGCAGTATGTGGCTCAATGAGAGACTGAGAAATACACTTCCTACAGTCTTAGGCTGTACTTACATATGTGGGTGGTGCAAATTAGTATTCATGCCTATATACATGTGGATTACTGGGGGCACCAGGTAGTCACAGGGCCTTCACATGTCTACATATTGCACATACATAGGCAACACACAGTGCATGTGTGACATTATCAAATGTGGAGTGTGGGACGCAACTTATAGTAATGTGACAGTTGGTAGAACATAGCATGCCCATGGCAAGTGCAACACAGAGGGCTTCCTCTGTTTTGCTACTATGGCACTTTATTTGTGGGACAACTTAGCTTACAGTATTTCTCATAAAATTAAGGTACTTCTATGTGGAATAACTGCTCTATGCAATCAGTACAGAACTGCATGGCATGTTTCTTATCCTACTGTGTTGGGACCTCTTTTCACTGTTTTAGTTGTTGTCACAGATCACACCTTGGCTGCAACCTGCAGCATGGTGCAGGCATACCTCTCAACTGTACAGATTTCCACAGAATATCCAGATTCTTGCCTCATATGTTTGGTCCATTTTCTCACAAACTTGTGTTTTTCTGTCAAATAGTTGCCAAGTCATTGAGGGTTGATGTCGAAAAATAATGACAGACATTTGATTTGCAGACTTCATACCCTTTAGAATATCTCTGCTAATGCAAAACCTTATTCTATCACTTTTATAAGTTTGTAGGAGCAATATTTAAAAAGGGTCCCTATTATGTGGCCTTTGTCACCCCATTATTTATGGCTTTGTAAAATTTTTTGCTCTAAGAGGGTGGGAGGTATGGGTACAGATGTTGGTCATACTTCTGACCTCTGCATATGTCTGCAGAATGTCCTGATGTTTGACACATAATGTCTTTCCATCTGTTATGAACGTGTGGTTTTCTGGCCATTTTGGAAAATCAGGACAGACTGACATTGCAGATTAATGATGGATATTGTAATGTAACAACACATACCCTTTGGAAAGTGCATTAAAATGCATTACCTGTTCTGCTATCTATTTTCCATGTGTGTCACAGCAATATGTGAATGGTATGCTCAATGTTTGCTGTTTGCCCCAGCTTCCCATATGGCTTTAACCAGATGTCTTTCTGTGAGTGGTTGAGAGGTATGTTGATGGCTGTAACACAGGTAGACTGCTGCAAGTGGATATACATACAAATATGCACACACACACACACACACACACACACACACACACACACACACACACACACACACACACACACACACACACACACACACACACGCATTCATGACCTGCCCCTTTCTGATAGCCGTACCTCTACCTGCCCAATTTTACAAACAATAGTGCTAGATACATAACACAAACATCACAGAGGTAATCTAGTGTTGCAGTGTCTGCCACTACTATTCAAGTGAGTGACACTTGCAGGGGCTGTTAGGATTGCCAATGGTGGGTTCAGAGACCCTTAACATGGTAGAGCCATCTGAAATACACACACACTGCTGTATGGGGACATGCATTGAAGCACACATGCACACAGTTGCCACTTCTCATATTAGATGACCTACCTATCTATTTATGTACAACACGCAGTGATATGACTATTGCATGCACCACAGTGCCTTTGTATTAGAAACTGTGTAACTGTGCTTGTAAGGCTGATGGCATCTGTAGAGGCTGCAACTAGGTTGGCAATGGGGGAGTTAACAGGGTGGAATAGGCACACAAAATGGCATAACCATTACATACACAGAGTAAAGACAGCCACAGGGGATATGCATACAGAAACACATACACAGTTGCTAATAGACAGATTAGCAACCATACATATCCACTTGTATGTACTATAGTGCTACATACACATTACATCCACCATAGAGATTATATGCCTGGGACATAACTTACTACCTCTTACAACATGTAATCTTGGGAATGCCTTCATGGATGGTGGGATAAACCACCCAAAATACCGACTGGTCTCATATATTGCTCTTACAAACCTGGACAAGTGATAGAGTAACAGACTTTGTATCAGCATGATGTTTCAGACAGGTACGAAGTCTGATGCTGACATGTCTGCCACTATGGTAAATGTGGCATATTTGTCAAAGATTTCTCATAAATTCCCATTATTAGAGGACACAGACCACATATAGGTTGCAAACATCTGGATATTCCATATACATCTGTACAGATGACTGGTATGGGCTGTATAGTTTAATGTGGTGCATTTAAGGCAGATGCCATTAACAGACTCTTTAAAGTAATGTCATGGGGAAGGGGTCAACAGGCCTTAAAATGATATAACCAACACAAACAGCCACAAGGGATATGCTTCACACACATACACACACAGTACTATAGCTGTCAGTATTGAAATTAGAACCCCTACCTATCTAATTATTTGTGCTATATTACTACACAGTTATTGCACGTACCACAGAGCTTATAGGGCTGAAAAGTGTATACAGGTACTTCTAAAGTAGATGACATTAGCAGGCCTTGTAAAGTAGAGCAGTAGGAAGTGTACTGGGTGGAGCACACCTCAAAATGGTATAACCCACACCTGCAGAGGAAATGGTTATCACACACACACACACACACACACACACACACACACACACACACACACACACACACACACACACACACACACACGCACACACACGCACACACACGCACACACATGCACACACACACACAAACTCACAGTGCCACAATATTGGGTTTAGAACCCTTACCTATCTAATTATTTGTAGTACTGCATTACACATTTATCACATGCACCACAGAGCTTATAGGGTGTAAGAGTGTCCCAAGATACTTCTAAGGTGAATTATATCCCCAGTCCTTGTAAAGTATGGCAATGTGAAGTGTACTGGGTAGGAAAGGCCTCAAAATACTTTAACCAGCAAACATGCAAACTTACAGACACACATTTGCCAGAATTGAGATTAGAACCCTTATCTATATCATTATCTGTACTATATTGTTACATAGTTACACCACAGAGCTTATAGGGTTGACAGCTGTCCAAAAGTACTTGTAAGGTGAAAGACATCAGCAGATCTTGTAAAGTAGGGCAATGGGATGTTTACTGAGTGGGAGAAACCTCATACGTTAACCTACAAACATGCACGCACACACACACACACACACACACACACACACACACACACGCACACACGCACACACACACACACACACACACATGCACACACACACACAGATTGGTGATGTGATATGACAACCCCTACCTCATATTATTACACAATGGAGCTCACCTTCATGCTGGCACATGCTACTGGTTACAGCTGGTATGCAATTGTCCACAGTAGGACATCACTCTATTCCTTTCAGGGTGTCCCTGTCTATGACTCACTCTCTGTGTGTGTCTCCCTGTGTCTCTCTCTCTCTATCACTGTCTGTTTTCTCTTCCCCGTGTCTATGTGTGTGCATGCTTGAAATATTGTTATATTTTGCCCATATATATATATATATATATGTATGTGTATCACATACAATAGATGCAGATATATCACATATGGGCCACCTACAGCTAGCTGAGGGTAATCCTGTCTGATGGTTGTGGGCAGAGACAGTTAAAGTGTATGTAGCTGTTAGTATGCAAAGACATATATGCACAATACAGTTATATACTCCGATGTGGGTTAAAACATGGACTGTAATTCTCTAAGCATAGCAGCATGCCCATTATGACCTTCTATAGTAAGAGTGGGACTCCATTCCAGAGATAGTTGTACTCTGGTCCAGGATTTTGTGTGTTACAGCCATAGCTCTCAACCTGTTAGTGCAAGAAATCTGGAGATAGCCTGCCAAAATGGGGGGACAATGGCCCAAACATACGGAGATACTGTAAGTATTGCTCTTATTAATGTAGAAAGTTGCTAGAGTAACAGGGTTTGTTTTAGCAGGCATTTTCTGATATATATGATATCTGACACTGAAATGTATGGTGTCATTGCTGACAGAAATCCTCAGATCATCACAGTGATTTACCTGAGAAATACAAGATGTATGATGGACAGACCAAAATTATGAGGCAAACTGCAGGCATTCTTGCCCAATCTGGCCAGTTGAGAGGTGTGGCTATAGCCAATTGGCTGATGAAGCTGTGTAAATAGTCTAGTACCTCAGTGATATACTAGCTGGGGGTCTCCTGCTTGTTTGGTATTCTTCTTAACTGAAAAGTCATATCCTGGTGTGGGTACAGAGTGCATTCTACTGATCAGAGGTGTCCACTATATGTATGGTATATTCCACATAGCACTGTGATTTCCAGGTATGTCAGTGGCAGAGCAGTAAAGAGTAATGTGGTCAACCACTGACAATCATTTGTTTATAGGTTGCTAGGTTGATATGAGGTTACTAGGCTATTGGCCCTGAAGCCCTTATATCCCTTGCAGACAAGAGTGTAGCCCATATTAAGACATGTCAGCACCCAGAGCCCCTGTCCAGCAGGGATACAGGTGGAATCACAGGAGTGTATTTTCTGTTTCCCATGCACTTATTCAGGGAGCACTTCACAAGGGGTATTGAAGCACTTGGCTTGATGTGGACAGGGAGTGTATTCCACAGATGAGGAAGTCTGCGGGACATGTATCTGTCACACCAACAAGCCCTATCAATATCACAGACCAGGTTGATGCTGTGCCTACAGGTTGATCAAGTGGGCCTTGAATTCTTGAATTCCAGATGTGCAACAGTCCCGTCAAGGCAGGGTCTGGATTGTTTTGTATGCCAGACAGAGGTCACTTCTGAGGAATCTGTCTGGAACTGAGTAGAAGAAAAGTGATGTTAGCCTATCTGTGTAAGGTAGGTGTTTGGGGTCCTGGATTCTCCTGGTGAGGAACCTCTATGGTTTCTCCAGCTGCTGCATGTGCTTTGTGAGGTACATGCCGAAGGGGGAGTTGTACAAAATAATTGGCCTTATAAGCTTAGAATACGTGGATCTTATGACCTTTTTTTTTTCCCCTGGATGAGATACCCTTACTTTTGAATTGGCCCATCTATGAAGCTTTCTGTACAATGGAAACAACATGATGCTCAGACTTCAGGTTGCTATCAAATTGGGTGGCTAAATGCCTCACTACTGATTGTGCATGTAGGACATTGTTGTTAATGTGATAATATGCGCGGACATCAGTCTCCCTGAAGGGGATGGTGAAGCATCTGCAGGCATTCAGCTTGATGCCATGTTTCTGGCAGTAGTCATTTGTTTTGGTGAGACCCTGTAGTAGGACGTCCACATCACTTCGGATATTGATGACTGTTCCCAGCTTGCAGTCATCTGCCAACTTGGTCAGCCATAGGCCAGTGTTTTTGGCCTACACCTCAGGGAAGTATAGCCCATATACCAGAGGCCCCAAGACTGATCCCTGGGGTATGCCACTTATTACAGGTGTACTGCTTGAGTTGGCTACCCGTATTATGATTGTGGGTTCTATCAATAAACCAGTTTGCTACCCATCTGGTAACATATGGATTTCTGCCTAGTTGACAGAGTTCATGTACTATGGCCAAGTGGGGAATAGTGTGTAATGCTTTGGCCAAGTCAAGGTGGCCGGAGTACACCATCTTTCCCTCATCCATGCCTTTGTTGGCTGTCTCAGGGAAGTCATCCAGAGTTCACTGACATACCTCCACTTGAGAAAGGCAGACTGTATGGGTTCAAGTATTCAGAGTTTCCCAATGTCCCTGTTAATGAGGTCCATGATAATCCATTGCATGGCCTTGCAAATCAGGCTAGTTAGGCTGATGGGTCTTTAATTTCCTGGATTGGTGAACAGTCCACCTTGGTGTAGCGGGGAGACAGTGGCTGTCCACTACTCGGCTGTGTAAAAGGCCTTACTCAGGCTTTGGTTGTGTAGGGTGCATAATGATGCTGCCAGTTCATGCCTGGCTTCATGTAGGTTGGAGCCTGGGATGTATTCAGGTCCCATGGAAGCTTTTTTATTGGCTTTAAGAGGGCAGTGATGCCCTGTTCCCTAGGGATAAGGGTTGGGTAGTCAGGTACTGGGGATGCCTTGCTTTCCTGAATGGGGGGGCAGAGGGAAGACATTTCTGCTGAATCTATCAGCCAGTAGATTGGCTATATCTACAGCATTTGTGTATGTGGTGGCCTTGACCACCAGTTCTCCACAGATTTGGGAGCTTCCTTTGGGAATGCAGACATATGTGAGGATGGCCTTATGATTGTCTGTCTTAGATGTGGGCAATTTGGACTCAGAATTGCCTTTAGAGGATTTCACTGGTGCTCTTATTTGTTTGTTCAGGCTAAGGGGTGATTACTTCCAATTGTGCACCTGCTCTTTCTCAGTCCTGGACAGCAATGTTACCTTTTTGTTACATAGTTCCTTTATTTCAGATGTTTGCAGACAGGTTTACTCTGCCTTGCGGATGATGATGCTATCCTGTCAGGTATTTCTGATTTCATGCATCTCTATGTATGCTGGTATAGTACTTTTGTGTACATTTGAATGTGGTGTCTGTTCCTCCAGTGGGGTAGGGGTCTGTTCAGCAGTTTATACTGTCCCTCTGGTGGTTGTGATCAGCTTGGGAGAAATTTTCATTTTACCATGGCTAGAGGGGGGTCAGGAGAGATGGTGATATCGAACATGACTTCTTTTTTGTCGGATCCTGCCAGGGAGGATGATACCATAGGGGTGGTGCAGTGGTTAATCATGTTGGTTACTGCCAAGTTGGACATATGTATGACATCTTGTGGGGGTATCAAGGAGCTGCCCTAAGGATTTAGCATTGATAAGATGGGGGAATCTCTGTGCATTTCTGTTCTGGCATGGTTGGTTTCCCAATCAATGGTTGGGTAATATAAGTCAGCCAGGATCAGGGTAATGGGTTGAATCTTGATAGATTTGTAGAGGGACAGATATGTGGGGTGGGTATACTGAGTCAGATATGTTGGCCTGTAGCTACCTATAACTTACATAGGGGTCTTGTCAATGGTTGACTGCACATGGAGTATCTTGTATGTGTCAGACTGTTAAACCAGCCTGGATGTGTGTGTCTGCCTAATATATATTTACACTTCACCTCCTTTGTCTTTGCTGCCCATATTTTGGGATCTGGCTGTGGATAGTATGAGTGATCAGGTAAGGATGGTTTGCTCTCTGCAGCTGTGGCCCAGGATTCTGTGAGTGCACAAATGTCACCATCTTCCAGGGTTACAAATGCTTGCAATGAGTGCATTTTCCTGTTTAGACTCCTACCATTTAGCAGCATGGCCTTTAATTTGTGATTTTTTGAGTCTTTTATGTTGGTAGTATTGACCCCAAGACTTTCCCTAAAAAGGCACTATGGGGGAGGCAGGGTCCTTTGTCAGAGGCCTGAAGGCCAAGTGAGACAGATGCAGGCCATCTATGGCAAAGCAGCGTGGTCTGTCGATCATATGTTCACAGGCTGACAGGCAATGGATCCCCCTGGGATGACACCAGTAAGTAAGCCAATTGTTACTGGCAATCATTTTCTGTTTGTATTGAGCCATCATTCCAGGTGACAGTAGAATGCTGCTTAAGGCTAGGGACATACCTGCATGGGACACATATTCAGCAAGCTGAATCATGTCTGTCTTCCTATAGTCCAGGGAGGTACATCTGATGTCATTCACTCTGCCATGGATTAGGCCAGAGTGATAACAGTACCCGTTGTGGAGTGACTTGAGTGCATGTGTGATATGACGTTTTCTGGCACCTGACAAACAAGCAAGCATGACTTTCTCCTTATCCAGTCTGGTGAGAGGCACACCTGTGTGTCTCATGATGGAGTCTCCTATGAGTAATATGTTGGGTTTATGGCAAGGCCTTAGTGCGAGACACTGGTGTGTGGGCCATGCATGTTCTATGGTGTGTAGGTTTGTGGAGTTCTCATGTGTTTTTGTCTCTGAGGTGTCCTTTGTTTGTGTTTTTGTTTTGTTGAGGACCTCCACTTATTTTGGTGTGTGTTGTGTAGTTGTGGGTGATGTTTACTTATTCCATACACTGCAGGGAGCCTATGTTACTGCACGATTTGTTCTGGTGTGCACATTCTCCATTTGTCTGGTCAGTGGTTCCCCTTCCCCTTATGTGTGTCTCTTTGTCTTTCTGTAGTCCAGTCACAGGCTTTTCCCAGAGTGGCTGTTATGTATTTGTATTTCTGGTGTGAGTGAGGTAGACACCATAACATCATACACAGGGTTATGGACTTTACACCTCTGAGTGTACCTATTGAGCAGGTTGTCCATCATTGCACCACTACATCTGCTGTGGTCCTCAGATGTTTTGTGTTGCTATATTATTATGAGGCTACATGTTGGCCCTAGCTATCATTCTGTCACAGACTGACATCTGGACAGGCCCATATATGGCAGTCAGACACAGGCCCATACATGGGGACAGGGTGTTAATAATGCTGTGCCAAGCATAGACAGTTGGGAGACCGGTTTGGTATTTGCTTGCTTTTTCTTATGACTATGATGTCTGCTTCTCCACTGTCTGCCATTGATGTTTTGTCATGAACCTTTCTTGTTTTACAAACAGTTTGGCAGGCAAATGCAATGTTAGGACAAGCAGAACAGATATATGAGGCATACTAGTGGTCCTTCTGTGACAGCCTGTCATTTCAGGGGTATGGATGGTTGCCAGTGACTTGTTGTCAGTGTTGACACAGTAAGGTAGCAGCCATTTATAACTTGACAAGTACACTGACTTTCAGGTACCTGCTGTCCTACTAGGCACCATACCTCTCAACCTCTTAGACCCATAAATCTGGACAAAGCCATAAATAATTGGGGGACAAAGGCTCATAAATAGGGACAAGTTTTAACTACTGCCCTTAGAAACCTAGATAGTTGATACAGTAACAAGTTTTGCATTAGCATGCATTTTTCCAAAAGGGTTTGAAGTCTGAAACTAAAATCTGTCATTATTTTCTGACTTTAGCCTTTAATGATTTGCCAGAAAACCACAATTTCTTGAAAAACAGATCAAAATTATGATGCAAAAATCTGGACATTCTGCAAAAATCTGCACAGTTCAGAGGTATGCTAGGCACTGTGTAGGTTACTCTGAGCTGTGTACTGTCCATATGTGTGGCCCCCTGTCCCTGACTTGTCCATCTTTCCTGCAGTAATGGATATTGACTTCTGGACAGTGTGTACAACTGCTACCATAGGTGTAGGTGACATGCAAAATAGTTGGCACAGAAAGTCTTGGAACATGGACCCTTTCAATCACAGTACTGTACCTAGGCCACTAAGCCACAACAGCCAAGAGTAAGTGCTGCCCACTTCCTGACACTATTAACCATGCATATACATAGCACATTAACCCCTGCATATTGTGGACATGCAACAAGTTATCAAGTTGATTTGGACAGCCCTGGGAATGTGTGCTCTACTGCTATCACCCTCCAAACATAAATGTTAGTACATTTCTATGGGAACATGGGTGTGTTGGGGATGGCATACCTGTCAACTGCACATTTGCACAGACTGTGCAGATGTTGGTTTTACATTTTGGTTGCATATAGCATACTTTTGTGCCTGTCTTGGAGAATACTGGCATATCTCTACAGACCAAAGGTTACAATGTAATGACAGACATTTGAGTTTCAGACTTCATACCCTTCAGAGACCTAATGAAACTACAACTGCAAGACCTGCTGTGATATCACTGTGTAAGTCTGTAAGAGGAATATTTCATCATTGTCCCTATTTGTGTGCCTTTGTCAGACATTTCTTTATAGTTTTCTATGGCTGACTTGCTGGGGGAGGCTGAGGGTTGAGTATGGGACCCCAACACTGACATCCATGCATGTGACCTATGACCTCCCAGATTGTTAGTCTCCTACATACACTGCAGCGAGTTTTGTCATCTAGGGGACTACTGCATATGTTGGAGAAGCCAGTATTGGGTGGACATTTCCTGTTGTCCCACATAGCTGTCAGTTGTCTGCTGCTATCCCGGTAGGCCACCCCATTCCCTTGCATACATGCAGTAATCATACCTCTTAACCTTTTAGCACATGAAATATGGACAAAGCCCAACAAAATGGGGGAGACAAAGGCACAACAATAGGGACATATTTTTAAATATTGCCCTTATAAACTTAGAAAGTTGCTAGAGTAACATGGTTTGTTTTAACATACATTTTCTGGAGGATTTAAAGTCTGAAACACATATGTATGTCATTATTTACTGATTCACTGATTTAAACTCTCAGATCATTCCAATGATTTGCCAGAAAAAGCAGAACAGACCAAAAATGTGGACATCCTGCAAAAATTTGTACAGTTGAGAGGTATGGCAGCAATACCTTAGATATGCTACCAAAACTTACTACTCCATTCATTTATTGTTAAGAAGAGTGACTTACCTTGTGCCTGCAGCAGTTGTGAGGACAGTACTTGAGGGCTGACTCTGTCTGACACAGCCTATACATGGTAAGGTACAGGTAGTGTGATGTGTGTGGCATTCATTTTACTGTGTGTGTGAGTTGGAGAGAGGTGCCAGTCCCTGGGTCCCCAGGGTGTCAGTGTATGTGCTATGCATTGCCTCTTTGCCAAGGCCAGGGCATACTGGGCACGCATACATGTGCCAACAGGGGCAGGCTCAGGGGTTTCCTCTGAGTCCCCCTGCACCTGTGGGGACCTTGACAATGGTGGTGGGCTGTGTGCCCCTTCCCTGTGATGTTTGTGATGTTCCTGCTGCAGCTCTTTCCACAAGATCATGTTGTGTAGCATAGCACAAACTATGAACATGTGTGCACATGTGGCTGGAGAGTACTGCAGGGCTCCACCAGATATGTCAAGGCAGCAGAACTATGACTTGAGCATCCCAAACACATGCTCTACAATGTTCCTAGTTAGTGCATGTGCCTCATTATGGCATTCTTCAGTTGGTGCATGTGCATTTCTGATGGGTGTCATCATCCACGGATCCAGTGCATAGCCAGCATCCCCCATGAGATGGCCATATGGTATGTCCCTCCTGGAAAATGCCTGGTACAGCTGTGAGGCAATGCCTGATGTGGGAGTCGTAACAACTGCCAGGGATGCCAGGATACACAATCATGATAATGCCCTGGACATTGCACATGACCTAGCAATTGATGGAGGGATAGCCCTTGTGGTTGACGAAAACTCTACCATCTTCACCGGGTTGTGCTTTGATGTGGATGTGAGTGCAGTCTATGGCATCCAGTACCTCTGGGTAATGTGCTACATGATGGAAGAGATGCATGTTACTGGTCCTCTCCTCATGGGTGCTAGGGAAATAAATGTGCTCACTGGCATGTCTTAGCATGACATGGGAACTGGTGGAGTACCCTGGATGCAGATGCCTGTGAGACCCCATGATGTCCCCAGCAGGTCTTTGGAAAGTACCTGTAGCTAGTATTCTTAAGGCTACACATACCTTGGTTTTGACTGAGATGCGTTCCTCTCTGTTGGCTCTGTGTCTGAGGTGAGGCCAGCAGAGCTTGGTGAGTTGCTGTATTATGCCCCTGTCCACTCTGTAGCACTCTAGTATCTCCGGCTCATGTAGCTCTTGAAAGGTTACCCTGGGTCTGAATACTCTCCTCCTCAGTCTGGGCAGGTTTTCAGCATCATCCTCATCACTGCCCTTAGTCTGCAGCATGTGGAGATGTAGCAAAGAAGCAGCAGCCCCTATCATTTTGTCAGTTAAAATTCTCAAGTGTGTACTCCAATGGTGCAGAGTTTGTGGGAAAACAAGACTGAAGGGTGTTTACATAGTTTATACTGGTGTGCTGCAGATGCTGCCTGTGTGATTGGCTGATTATGATACATTCCACCTGCCAGTTATATTATTGCAGGGTTTGAATGGGCCACTGTGAATGGCAGAGGCCTTATTACTTATCTGTAGTTGATTGCCTTTATTCTGCTATTTCCCATTTTTTTCACATTTCTGCCCCTTTTAAGCCCTGCAGTGCACCATGCAAACTGTTTCAGTTAGTGTAAACACTGCTGAGCAGAAAGGGCCGTCCCTTGGACATGAACATGCTCATCATTTATTGAACCACCTAAGCACAGCTAACAGCCTCAGACACACCCCCTTGCTTAGCTGTGCATAGCTGAGTGCAAATAGAAGCCACAGAGCTCCAGTGTGCTTACACCAAGCATGACACACCCCATTGTCATGTCAGCTGCTTCTTCTGCTTACAACACCGCATTATAGCTCCTTCACAGTTAAGTACCCATGGACACAGTCTCCCATTTTGCTATTCAATAAATGTAGCTCATTTACATACCCCTACTGGCTTATACCCTTCTTGCACCACTACACTGGAGCCTATTTCCTTAGCAACTACTGTTACTTGTCATTGTTATGAGTCTGCATGCTGCCCAGTATAATGACAAAATTAATATTTCACATTTAATTGCCTTTTTAGTAATTTTTTTCTGCATGATTGCGTTTGTGCGCCTCTGCGCTCTGCTTAAACAGCCGAAATTTGTCACAAAAAAAAACCTTTTGATTTTTGCAATTTTGCAACACTTTGGCTTGTCAGTGGCCATAGTTTTGGCCATTGGCATGCCTAATGAACATAATACATGCTTTACTGTCAGCTGTCATGCCCCTGTTTTTATTTTTGCAGAAATGTATGCAGTTACTAACTGCATACATTTCTGCTGCAGACACAGCTCCAACACAGTTGCCTGTTTGCCTTCTGGATCACAAATTCAATTAATTTGCATGTTCTTCACCAGCAAATGTGGTGATTTGCATTATTGCATGGCGTCCATGCCATAATAGTGCTCGGAGGCTCGTGCATGCCCCAAACCTTGTTTACTGGATCGCACAGCCTCCAAACTCCATGTTTGAGCCATGCCACCATGCCAACACAGTGTGTCAGCTTTATTGAATCCCGTGGTTTATCTATAACCACCTTAAGGGTTGATGTCCATATAAATGTTAGTGCAATAGGTGCAGGGTTTGAAACTATTTAAGGGATGGGATGCCTCTATGCAAAGTACCCTGCACCTTCTATACACACATCCCATTTATAATAATAATTTTGAAATATGTAAGTCTTCCCTGTGAATAATAACCCTGATAATATCACTTATGTGCTTCCTGGAGTGGTCACCTCAATAGTAATAATCATAATTATAATAATAATAACAACAACACACTTTTCTGTGCACTACATGTGCAAAGAAATAAGAAACCATAACTTGCAAAGTATACAGGTATTTGAATATGTAGAGAACATCAAAGACACTCTGACATCATGTACTAAGGCTGCTTCAGTGGCATATGTGGATAATGATTGTGTCTAAATCTTCCTAGAATATGCTCGGGTACCCATCTCATCATGTACAGTTTGTATGGCCCTGTCCTCTATATTTCTCTTCTCCTAAAATTAAAATGATGTCAGTTTAAACCCAAGCACATCACACACATGGAAGACAAGTGTCTTGAAAATAATTTTTTTCATGTTTATCCCTTACACTGCATTTGGCATGGAGCACTGTAAGAAACAGAGTCATATCATGGTCAAATGGAAACCATGGCAGGGTAATGGAGTGAACACCCCTCCCCCCAACAGCAGCCCCTCTCTGGCAGCAGCACCCCCCCCCCCCACACACACACACACAGCTATTCCAGTGTCTCATTTCTTGGCTATTTCTCTCCAGTTACCATAAACACTGTTCAGATCCCATGAATGTGCATACTATTTTTATGTCTATAATGATTACAGATATTTGGCTTTAATGTAAAACTTTTATTTAAAATTTTATAGCACAAACACTGATAGCCATTTGCTAAACAAAGAAATACAGTTTCACAGTGACTAAACAAAGAAATACAGTTTCACAGTGAAGACAGACTTAGCATGAACATTAAACTACTCTGCCCTTGAAACTCACATTAATTGAAATGTCACTTAAATCCACATTCAAAGAAAATGCATCAGGCGAGTGGCAGATTAAGTTTAACTTTGGGCTGTTTTCAAACCACGACTGTTACACACATTTTTAGGACCATGCACACATTTAAGTGTTCTTTGATTCACCTTTCTGATTGCATTAAATTATATTCCTTGTATAATATAGCACCAATTGTTACAGTGTGTTTTAAATTTGTAGGTTTGAACATTTTTACATTAAGCAATGAAACAAAACGTATGAACCGATAATGACAAAACTCCCAATTTCAGAACATTTCAACCATAAATGCCACCACCAATATCAGTCAATATGCACAATTTCTTCAAAAGTAAAAGTCATCTGAACAATTCTACATTAAAGGAATCAGTAACTAATGAATAGGTTGCTGCTGGCAAACAACTTTACATTTCAGTGATTCATCTACAAATTCAGTGCATACTGCCCTTGAAGAATAATTTGCCCATGTTGTATTAAAAAAGTGATACACTGCTAATTGCAATAGGGAATGGCTGGCAAACTAACAACAGGTTCATAGTTACTAGGCATCTTCTTCAAAGGGGTACACACTCAGAAGTGGAGCATCCCATGCCCTCTTAAAGTGCACCACAGTAGCAGCAATGCATCTACATGATATGTGTGTAGAGCCCACACCCTTCTGCACCAAAGGCAAGTACGCTACCTGCCATGCAACTAACACTGCTTTCAAATTCTATAGCACAAACACTGATAGCCATTTGCCAAACACAACAGTTACACATTGAAAACAAGCTTATAATGAGCTACAGTAAACTGCTCTTCCCTTGAAACTCATGATTGCTTGAAAATGCACTGAAACTCAGATTCCTTGAGCAGTCTGGTAGTTGTTGTAGAGGATTCATGCTCTTGTCTCCGTTAACAAATGTACATGATTTGAGAATAAGCAAGTTAATTAACCTGTTATCCCAAACTAGGGCATTTTAGATACCCACCTCATGGAAAGTTCTGTCTTCTTCTTCTTTCGGCTGCCCCCGTTAGGGGTCGCCACAGCAGATCAACTGTTTCCATTTCTTCCTGTCCTCTGCATCTTACTCTGTCACACCAACCACCTGCATGTCCTTTCTCACCACATTCATAAACCTTATCTTAGGCCTTCCTCTTTTCCTGTTACCTGGCAGCTTCATACTTAGAATCTTTTTCCCAATATACTCTGCATCCCTCCTCAGCACATGTCCAAACCAACGTAATCTTGCCTCTCTGGTTTTGTCTCCAAACCTTCCAACCTGGGCTGACCCTCTAATATACTTATTCCTAATCCTGTCCATCCTCGTCACACCCAGTGCAAATCTTAACATCTTCAACTCTGCCACATCAAACTCTAATTCCTGCCTTTTTGTCAATGTCACTGTCTCCAACCCGTATAACATAACTGGTCTCACTACCCTCTTGTAGACCTTTCCTTTCACTCTTACTGGTAATCGTCTAACACAAATCACTCCTGACACTCTTCTCCACCAACTCCATCCTGCCTGTACTCTCTTCTTCACCTCTCTTCCACACTCACCATTACTCTGAACTGTTGATCCCAAGTACTTAAACTCATTCACCTTCACCACCTCTACTCCCTGCATCCTCACCATACCTCTGTCCTCCCTCTCATTCACACACATATCTTCTATCTCAGTCCTGCTGACCTTCATTCCTCTTCTCTCTAGAGCATATCTCCACCTCTCAATTCCATTTTTAAATTCCATGCCTGAAAAGAAACAGCAGTAGCAGGAATGTTTAAATCCACAATGATGGGCATTTATAGTACTAAAGACGCAAACATATTTGCACAGTGTGTTCTTAAAGAGGAAATGTAATTTAATTTTTTAATTGTTTAATTAAAATAAACTTGTGTGGTATCCTCTCATAAAAATCCCCCAAGCCAACAAGCCCTACGCAACTGCCTAGGTCACCTACTGCTGGATCTGCCTCTGCTTAGTTGTCAGGGATGACTGTAGAGAACTCACACTTGGTTGTCCTATGGCAAAAACTCAAAAAATAATTGCACATGGGCTAATACTTTGAAATTGGTTGTACAACTAAACTTAGCAGCAAAATTATGCATACTGCCTACCTTACCCTGATGAAAGCATTTGACATAATATCCCATTTGGGCATTGTGGACAAACTCACGAAATTAGGCATACACACCTCTGTTACCTACTAGATAGAGAGCTGGCTCATAGATAGGACCTTAGAAGGTAGGACAGGGAAGTTACTTTCTACAAAAAGGCTAGTCACTAGTGGAATTCCTCAAGGGTCCTTTTTGGCATCTTTGTCACTAAAGTGAAGGCCAGCTTCAAACGTCACTGGTTGACCAAGATTGCAGATGACTATAAACTAGTTGCAGTTAGAAAGTCCTACAAACACACAAATACCCTTGAAGAACACCCGAGAGAGACCAATAATTAGTACAAGAGCCACCGTCTAAAACTCAGTGCAAAGAAATGCATAACATGAGCCTTTGTGAAGAAGGTACCCCTAGAAACTACCACAATGATAATATGTTCCTAAGAATAGACCCAGTGGTCATGAATTTGGGAACATATTTTGACAGTAACCTGGCCTTTGACCATAATCTGTCTGCTGTAGTAAGGAAGTCATTCTGTGTTACGAAACTTATGAGCAAGGGTATGTCATCTAACTCCAAGTATGTCTTTGTTCCACTGTACACAACCCTCATAAGACAACACCCCCTTCATAATGTACTTGAACAAGCATTCACAGCAACTGACCTACAAACCTATAAACCTATTGTGCATCAGGAAACAATTCTGACTGAACAAAAGCAATATCAGTAGCATCTGAAAATTATATATGCTTTATTGGCTCAATGTATACATGATATGATGAGTACATTCCAATGGACTCTCTGCATTGCTATAAGTCACTGAGGGTTGGATTATCTCACATTTTCCTTCTCAGTATTACAGTGTGTTCCATTGAACTTGTGCAATTACAAACATATTTGCACACTACTATCTAGAAGTGCAGTAGTAATATCAGTTGCATGCATGCCTTATTATTAGTTTGCATGGTGTATATACAATAGCAAATTCTCAGTGATGCACACATAGACACTAGACTAAATGACAATAATGATCTCCAAGTTAACAATCACACATGCAATAGTGGCACTTTACTGTGTAAATAGGCCTAGACAATGTTGAGTTGCAAAGGCAGATGTTCCCATCCAGAAGTGTGCATCTTATATGAATGTCTAAAAAAAGAAAAAAAATGCATTCTGACCTGCAGGAATGTGTAAATCAACTGATGTGACATGTTTTAAGATAGTTTATTTATTTATGTATTTATGGTTGTGGGATTTTGATCCCCTAGGTGCTGTAATTCCTTCTAAGCATACCCAGTTTAACAATAAATGTTTTGTGTCTTCTGTTGCACATGATTTAGCACAAAGCAGCATCATTATTCTGTGGTGGAAAATGTCACTTCTCATTTCCCCTTCTCAGGCAAAAAACTCTTGAAAATTTGCCTTTGGCTGCACGCCTATGCTGACTATCATGCAATGGTGGTTAGAGTAAATGCACAGAGGACAGCAATAGTGATATAGTCATTGTAATATATTTATCATGGCAGCTATCACATCTTCCATAGTTCACTGCAAACCTGATTTGACGTTTCAACTGTCTGTAAGGTATGCTAAGGGTTGTGATCCACCCAGTTCCTGTTGTCTGTTGCTTAATGCTGATTTCCTTTGTTAGTTTTCAATAATATTGTCAAACACTCTTCAAATGTATACTTTCTCACAATTGTTGCAAAAATACTCATGTGGCACCATTAGCTTCTACGTATGCTGTGCGATTGTGACTTAGTCAGGATTTCCAATCCCATCAGCTATTCATTGTAGCAGTGTATGAAACAATGTATGAAACAATTGTTGCTTAACAATAATGACTTATTGCACAGATACATTGTGATAAATTCTTCCTGGATATCACTCTTTCACAGGGTTGGTGTGCTCAATTTTAACCATGACCATATTCATTCACACAAATGCTGCCAATGACCATCCTCCATGTGTGTGATTTTTGATGATAGTTTTAGGACTTGTGTGGAGTCATTATGTAGTACGCTATTCAGAGGAACTTAAGGGGAGAGGGTTCCCATCTACACATATCTCTCCCACAGATTAATGGTGACTGTCATATAGTAATGTTTCCATGTAAGCATTAAACTGTGGTAGTCTGCCATACCCATTTATGTGACTATGCCTCAGTGCCATCATGCATCAATTCATACATCACTTGTCAGTGTACATTCCCCATTGGCATTGTATATTTTTTCCCTGTGCATTTTACATTCTGTATATGTGAATTTTTACTATACAACTAACTGTGTATCTGGATCAAACCCAAATATTTTCATTTTTATTGACTGATCTTAGGTTATCTATTCCCCTAACATGTATTTGGCTGTTATTTATGCCCTGGGTGATCTTTTAGTGCCTTACTAATATACAATACCTGTTAGTAAAAAATTACAAGCAAATCCTAGTCAAGCTAGAGTTTTCACTGTGTGGTTCCACAAAACCTCTTGTGAAAGAGGATTGGCCTAAATGTGTCCATTAACAGACTTAAAAAGGAAAAAAAGTCATGGGCATTCAGATATCCCATTATCATCTTTTAAAACAGGTGTTAAGGAACCGCACAGTGAAAACTCTAGCATTTGCTTGTAATTTTTTACTGTTGGTTTGGCTGCATGTCCTGGTTGCTCTTTAAAAAATACTATACCTGGGAATACATTACTAAAGAGAGTTATGGGTTCTAACACAGGTAGTTGCATTCTGATTGCCTGAAAGCAGCTGCTTACTACCCTAGCAATCTGTTATTCTACTCAGCTGTTCTGTCAGTGCTTCAGCTGCATGCCCTCTTACTGCAGTGGTCTGAAACCTGTCAGTGGTATTGGCAGGGGTTAATTGCCATGTCTAATATTTTGTCTCTTTTACTAGTTTCATGTGTTACAGTCCAGACAGTGTTAGTTATCCTGTTCTTTGTCATCATTATTCATTCACCTGGAATAAATGTCACCATTGTGATGGCCATTTGGTGGATTTCTGTCAATAATGGCTATGTATGTGATCCAGGTAAAAGTGCAACATTCTTGTTCTTGTTTATTGCAATCAGCAAGCACATGTGAGAACTGTCTCTGTGTTCATATGACCCACTGCACTATGATAGATCCAGAGATCTCATCAACATTATAACCTGGAGGTACATGTTTGTGGACTGTAGTGCTGCACTAACCTACATCGAGGAAAAAAAATCTTCCATTTCTGCCCTTCTTATATATGTATTATGGGTCCATAGCTCACACTTTATTATTGTTAGATATGTATGCCTTGTTGCATTACAATACAGGTTTAATGATGTATCCCACATCTCATGTATTCATAATTCTCACCAGTTTTGATTTTCACAGCTTGTCCACTTTATATATCATAAAAAGGTATGTGCTGTTCCATCTGATATTTGTGGTTATCTATCCTTGAAGATCACAATCACTCTTGACAGACCTTTTCTGTGCCTGACTTCATACCCTTCAGAACATGCACACTGCTGCCACAGCTGATATTCTATCTACTTTCACCATCTATGGGAGCACTATGAAACATTTTTCCCTAATTTTGTGCATTTGTTCCCAAATTATGTATGTGTCTGTCTGGTATCCTTCCATTGAGAGGTTGAGAGATGTGCCAGTGTATAATTCAAGATGTTTTAAATGTTCACATTGTCCTACTACAGTTTTTCATGTTATATATTGCATACCTTTTTATTAATATGAATCAATTTGCTAGTAATGTTCAAAAATGTCTGTATGTTCAATGAATGATCTGTACACCATCACCCAACATTGTCTATTTTGTGATGTTTTCCTTTGCTCGTGTATTCTTGATTACTTATGTGATGCTGTAAAGTGCAGTTGTACTTGCTTCTGATTCTCTGGTTTGCTCAGCACACTGTTTTGTTTGCATCATATACACACGTATAGCTGTGCACTTGCTTACCACAACATGGCCATGAGCCTTTGTTGTGTGCCCAAGCTGAGACTTCCTATCATGCTATGTGCCATGGCCTCTTGCATATTTGATTAGCAATGCTGCATGTCACACTAACATGATTGATCTTGTTAGCTTGTTTACCTTACTTGATAAACAAGGGCATCCTATTGCAGGAATGGAGAATATGATGGATAATGATCTGTCATGCCACCTGGGGTTGTTGTTCTCTAGAAAAAGGTGTTTCTTTTATCACTGGATCCATTTAGGTAAATGATGTTAATGAGTGCTCTGTGATTCTTTGCCAGGAAGGCTATGCAGAGATCATCTCTCAGGATCTGTATGATACTGAGTAGAGGGACAGGGCTTTGTGATTCTTTGCCAGGAAGGCTATGCAGAGATCATCTCTCACGATCTGTATGATACTGAGTAGAGGGACAGGGCTTTTAGTCTTTCAGAGTAGCTAAGGGTACTGAGACCTTTGATCTTTTTGGTGAGTAAATGTTGAGCCTCCCAAGATGGTTTAGGTGCTTAGTGAGATATATGTCCAAGGTTGAATAACATTCAAT
The DNA here is from genome assembly GCF_019279795.1 of Protopterus annectens. NCBI lineage: Eukaryota > Metazoa > Chordata > Ceratodontiformes > Protopteridae > Protopterus > Protopterus annectens. Next base: position 1,931,505,618 of record NC_056726.1, read on the forward strand.
GATGGTTCTAATAAAGGATGAATAAAGAGGGACGTATAACTTATTTAAACCTTGGTGATATACAACAAATGATACGTTTTTCAAGGCAGAAAGATTTTCTAATCACTACAGAGACTTAGTGGTCAAAAGACAGTCTTGTATAAACATATGTTCCCAAGTCCCAAATCATTGGGTAAATTTAAGTGGAATGTTATCTATATAGGAAGCAGTAATGACACCATAATAGTATCATATTGAGCAATCAGCTGTACCCAGGGCCTCTCCTCATTCACCAGGTCTGTTTAATCTAATTCAACTTCTCCTGGGCCACTGTCTTCCCATATTTGAGATTATTCAGGTGATCAAGTCTTCCCTGAGCAGTGTCACACTACTACCAGGGAGTGTTTTTCATGCTAAGGACCCAGCCTTGCATGCACCCATTCCATTCCAAGGAAAGTTGTATAATGGGCTATGTTAGTATATATGCAGCTTAGCCACAGCCATGTTACCTATCAAAAGCATCACCTGCTTTTTTCCAGCCTTCACAGGAGATACAACTGCAAAGATAGGTCTGACGTTGCACACTTACCCAACTTGGATGGACATGCCCATTTGCCTTACCTGGGGCTTCAACCATCTGTGTCACTGTTTTTAAGTATGGTCATATGACCCGTGGTAAAGACTTTACCCTTCCACACATTCAGGCAGGGTATTCTATTTTAATGGCTTATTGTTGAAAAAATATTACATATCGTGTTTGTTTTGTAACAATGCGTTTATTCTAACTGATTTTTATTGCATGCATAATCATGGTAATCTCTGAAAGGGTGAGTTGATCAGAGTACCTACCTGGATAAAAAATGTAAAATAAAATAAAATAAAACAAATAGTTGTTTTATGCAAATCATTATTGCTAGTGTTTAGAATGTTGATAGTTTATGATGGGAACTGTGTAACTTCTTCAAAGTCATATTTACTATGTATCCATAGTATGGCAAAAATGTCAGTGTGTATTAACATCAAGTTTTCCTCTAAATATTAACTTCAAAGTCTCTGATCTTTAAGTTTATGGAATAGTCTAATACCTTTGAGGCTTTGAGGCCTAAGATTTAGCGAACTTCTTTCTTGATATAAAGATATGGCTGTGATTTAGATCGGGATACTGCCTGCAGTAAGACCTAATGTGGGCCCACTGGAGTGATTCTACACAGTTATTAGCATCTCCATAGTGGAACATCTCCATAACCATGTTGCATGCTGATGAGGAATTCCAGTGTGTACTTTCACCCTGGGAAGGCATGTGGGAAGGAATTTATGTAATCAAGAGTTTAAGAGAATCGTTTGGCTCCATAAATTAGCACAGGTAACAATGTTAATTACTTCAGCCAAATGCTCTATTTACCTATTATGTTCAATGTCAGAGACTATGTCGCAGGCAAGTGTTGAGAAGTTTATCAGATAGGGAGTGTTGGCATATTGGTTAAAGTCTTACCCTCACAGATGCACACTACAGGGTTTGACTCTAATCTCTGGGTATTGGCTAGGCTTGTAATAGTCTGCTGAGAATCTAGTATTTACCTATGAACTAAAGAAGTAATGGAGGGTGTGTGTGTGTGTGTGTGTGTGTGTGTGTGTGTGTGTGTGTGTGTGTGTGTGTGTGTGTGTGCGTGTGTGCCTGAGTGCCTGTGTGTGGTCTGTGTGTGTGTGTGTGTGTGTGTGTGTGTGTGTGTGTGTGTGTGTGTGTGTGTGTGTCTCTGCTGGGGTATGAATATTGTCCAACTACTGTGTGTCTGCTTTGGTAGTAGCAGTAGAGGGGGTTAGTTAGGGGTTCAGTAGTTTATACGGGTGAGTTTGTGTGTCTGCATATTAGTGAATGGGTGAGTATGTCCATGAGTGAGAGTGAGTGTGGGGGATGACATATACAGTAAGTATATGTGTGTGTGTGTGTGTGTGTGTGTGTGTGTGTGTGTGTGTGTGTGTGTGTGTGTGTGTGTGTGTGTGTGAATGTTTGCATGTGTGTGGAAGACTGGGTTCAGGGGTGCCTTCGTCAATGAGATGCATGGGCTGCTGCCAAAAAGTGCAGTTTAGCACTGGCAGTAATTACATCTAATTAAGGGACATGCAAATGAGCTGAAAACAAGGTATTCGTTTTATGTAAACTTGTCTCTGAATCAGAAGAGTGTGCTGACTGTTTTCTGCTACTGATTCTGTAATGCTAAGTGTGATGAGATACAATTCAAAAAAAAGTTTCAACAATATGGTTATAATGTAAATGGTTGAATAACTGGATGCTACTTTAGGACTGCTGTAAATAAAATATCTAATTCTGTAGCTACAATTTGTGTTTTAATTCCTCCCCATAAACTAGTATTATAGATAGGATACATACTTTAAAGGTAGATAACTATTGAGCCATTCTATTTATTCTGATCAACACATAAGACCCAGTGAATGCCTGGGTTGAAGGAAGACAAAAAACAAAAAGCCAAAATCAGTACAATCAAACAGAATCCAGTATGGATAAGATTAAATGCTACCACAGTGAAGGAAGTCACCAGAAGCCACTTTATTAAAAATTAACAAATAGCTCCACACAAAAATTGTTAACTCAGTGTATAGCTGAAGGGAATGGTATACAAAGCTAATGTTCTATTTGCCATTCCTTTGTAATGCTAGAGTCTCAGTTGATGAACTACATGTCTGTGGCCTGAGCTCCCTCTGTGCTACACATTCCCTTTTAGTGTTTCCAGTGCAAAACACACACAATCTGGACACTCTGGTGGTGCAGAGGGAAAAACCTTGACTACAATTCAGGCGACCCAAGTTCAATTAGCAGCTCAGGTGTTTGACAAAGCTGTCAGGGAGGATAGGTTATTCCTGCCCTGGGGGGAAATGTGCTGATATCTCTCACTCTAGCTGAGTGTTAGCAGAGGCTAATACACAGGGAAACTGGATGTCAGGCTGGAGGATTGGGATGGATGATCAGTGCATGATCCTTAGAACCCAGGGGCAGAAAACACCATAGTTTCTCTATGCCCAGCCACTTGTAGCTTGTGCTAGGCATGTAGGGGGAGGGACATGGGCCAGTAAAAATACCCTGATCAAGTTTGATGTTGGTAGCACTCCTGACACCTGACCAATGCCTCTGCTGAATATAAGCATATACTCATAATTAGAGTCCTCAGACGGGATGTGGATGGGCTTATTGGATGGGAGTAATAACTCAAAGTGAAAAACAAGGGTCTGGATGAAAAAAAAAGGCACACAGCCTCACGTTTGTTTTAGAAACATGTACAATTATTTAAAAAAAAAGTAAATTATTAAAATATAATATTGATTTATACTTAAATGTTAAATAGTACTTGTTTCTCACTTAGTACTCATTCCACTGGAATTTGATTATAAGCTTTACCCATCCTGTCCAACTATTTAAACTGTGTTTCCTTCTGCTCGAGATGTCATTTAACCTGTGTAAATATTGATAACATGACTTGTTGAAACCACAATGTCTTCAGTTGGGTCTTCTTATATGAGCTAGCTCTTTAAGAAGACAAAATGTACCATATAAGATATTTTTGTATTCTGTTACTACAAAACATGCATCTTTTTTCACTGCAGTCATTGTCTTTATTTATCTGGTGAAAAAAATGCTAAATTTGATAACTTGTGTTACAATGTGCTGGTGTGAGAGTATAATAGATAAATGTTACAATTAATGCTATTAAGCAAAATAAACAGCTTACTCCCCTGGGGCCTCTGCAACAAGCCTTTCACAGAGGATAAAACACTCTACAAATTAATATGATAAATAGAGAAGTAATCAATTTCACACCAATCAGAACACCAAAATAAAACAATTAAACCTCAGAAGTGAAAATCACCCTGCAGTTACATTCCACATTGAACCAAAGTGTAAAATATGAAAATAAATATATATTTTTGTAAAGCAATTGATATGTTAAAACCCCTCTCTATCTACCATGCATACTTATATAATTCATAATAGCTGCCTTATAAACAATTATGAGTTTGAGAAAAATGTCTATGCACAAGGATAATGGAGCATTTAATTGTTGGACTTCTAATATGTTCATGTAACCTTATTCCAAACATTATGTATTTTGCTCAGTTTAATTTCTTCAAATCTTTTGGGTTACTGATACCATAATGGGAATGGAACCCATTCCTAAGTCAGGGTATGATTAAAGTTCACAAAATTAGTATTGTTTCAGTCTTTGAAGTTATCCAAAAGTGCTCTTCATAGCACCCGCAATAGCCTAGAACTGACTCCTTCTGAAATTAGCATAATATCTAAATACAACTGTAGAGGGTGGCCACAGTGGTGCAGCAGTTAGCGTTTCCACCTCACAGCAAGAGGTTCTCCGGTTTGATCCTTGTCTGGGGTGTCTTCTGTGCAGAGTCTGCATGTCCTCCCTGTGGTCGCATGGGTTTCCTCCGGGTGCTACGGTTTCCTCCCACATCCCAAAGACATGTTATAGGTGGATTGGACACAACTGCTAACAAAGGAAGTATCCAGGAGACCTGTGTACATAGTTAATACAGAGCATTATGCCCTTGCTGTACTCTACATCCTCTGTAGGTGTAGCACAGCTGGAGATCACTGGCATATCATCAGTACAATCTTAAGTAACACTTATTGTTGTAATCCACATTCCCCCTAAGTATATTCAAACATATGCATCAATCATGTTGAAAACAAAATGCTTGTTGGCTGCAGTCAGCTATTACTGGGCCTCATTCAAATTACATACTTCAGAATCCTACAGGAATTTTTACTGATTCAGATCCTGACATTATATGCACTTTCTAGTGTTTTAATAGGAATAGTTTAATTGTGGACATATCTGTAGACCTTTGACTACCATTATTTACAACCAGGCATTTGAACTGTACTGCTTTCGGATGGATAAGTAGGTGATGAGACAGCCATACATATCAGAATTTATACTGATGATATACATATACATGTATGTTAAATGCTAGACATGTCTGTATTTGAACCTTGGATGAAAATTAATGTTTTCACAGTATTTAACAGATTGAGATACTGAGTCACTGTTATAGCAGGTGTATTTTTACATGTTGTACATATAATTGCATACTTGCCTGCTTTTACATACCACACTAATATCTATTATTATGTGGATGGCTTTGTAGTGATGTATTTCTCTACCAGAGACACAGTTACACTCCCATTTTTCCATTAGTCATGTAGCAAGTGTAGTTTTACATGTTGTAGATATAACCGCAATGTTACTCGCTGTTAGATACCTCACATACATCTATTCTTATGTGTATGGCTTTATAGTGATGTATTTCTCTACAAAAATCCCAGTTACCCTCCAATTTTTTCTATTAATCTCACAACTGATTTGTGCAATGCAGCACAATGCACAGTATGGCTTAAACACGCTTAATGACAGGAACTTGACAATTACTATGTTTTGCTTAAAACACCTGTGTTAATTAACAGCTGTGTGGCTTGGCAGGTTTATGCACTGTTCTGCAGGTGCAATAGTATTGGGTTTGAAATAAGTTGTAGGTGTAATTTCTGAACATGATTAATATTTGTTCATAGTATATATCAATATACCACCATTTAACTTAGCTTAGTGATGCGCATCACGCAGCATTTTTCAAAAATTCTTTAAGGAAAAGAAAAATGGGGAAATAGGACAGTGGTGAAATGGGGTGCAAGCAGGGGAAAAAAACATAGTGAAAGGCAGGTAGGGATGTGCTAGCAGGGTGTAGGAAGGAACCATAGCTATCCATTTCTTGTACAGCAACAACTGTGCACTTTAGCCTGTTTCTAATAAGGACGAAGCCAAAACATGGACTAAAAGTTAAAAAGTTCAATTAATAGGTTCATAGGTAGGTACTAGGCTATTGGCCCTAAGGCCTATATAAGCCTAGCCAAAAAGGTACCCTTGATTTCGCCACCAAAAAAAATTTTCCTTTGAACCTGTCGAACAGATCCAAAGAGGTGATCCCCGGGGTGAATTTCCTATTTCCCATCCAATCATCAAGATTTTTCTTGAAGAGTGCTAATGAGGAGCTTTGTTTGATATAGATAGATAGTTTGTTCCAGAGTATGGGAAGTCTCTGGGACAGGAATCTATCCCTCCAGCATGTTTTGTTTATTGTAGTGATAAGGTTTAGGTCCGTAGATCATGTAGCTTGAAGGGATTGTGATTTCTTTAAGTGGAACATGTCCAACAGCTCTGGGTTTCACATAGCTTTGTATGTTAGGCAGAGATCGCCTATGCACCAGAGTAAAGCTGGAGTTTTTTTAGATGGTCTATGTAGGGCACCTGTTTGAGGCTGGTAATCCTCTTTGTGAGGTATTTCTGTGGCCTTTCCAGTTGTTGTACATGTCTTGTGAGGTACATACCAAAAGGGGAGTTGTACTCTATAATGGGTCTAATGAGTGACGAGTAGAGGGGAACAATGGCCTCTTTTTTTCCAGGATTAGAAACCTTTTTTGATAAGGTGTGCCACATAGAAGGATTTCTTGACTACTGTGGCAATGTGATTATCAAAGGAGAGACTACTGTATACCTGTGTCCCAAGGTCTCTTATCACACTTTCCATGTTAAGTACACTACCACCTATGTGATAGCTCATGGGTACAGAGTTTTTACCAAAGGGGATGACAATGCACTTTCGGTATTGAGCTTGAGGCCATGGCCTTGACACCAGGCATAAGCACTTTCATCTGTTTGTAAATCTAGACTTCTTCAGAATAAAGGATTCTGAAGAAGTCTACAGTTAAAACAGATGAAAGCACCTATTTAAATGTATTTTACTTTTTGTCTGTGTTTTGGCTTCTTCCTTAATAGAAACTGGCTATCATATTTTTGGTAGTCTTTGGTTATTGAGCTGTGCACATTAACAGATTTTTTAGCTGAATTTGGACAATCACCCCCAGAGAGAGGGGTGAGAATAAAATGTGTGTTGTCAAGGCAGTTGGGTCAAATTAAGTGCATCCAGTGGACAAGTATGCAAAATGGAGAGCTATGTATGGGGTGATATTTTTTGGGACAGGTGTTCTTCTTTCTTAAGGTGAGAGTGCAATATTGGGGAAGGGACATATATATGTGTGGGGGAGGTAAGTTGGGAAGGTGAGGAACCTTTTGCAGATAGACAAGACAGAAGACAGGGTTGGTGTGTGACACAAGAGGGGGTGAACACCTTGGTTGGGGTGGGTGGGTGTTGTGGAATCCCAGTACTATGGACATCAGACATGGTAGTTGTGTGACTGAAATCCTCACCCATGGGAATGTCAGCACTGCACCTTCTCTGCTGCTGTGAAGGCAGTTGTTAATGCCAGTGACTGAGGCAAGGCTGCCCCACCAGGAAGAATAGCATGCTCTCCATCTGGTGTAGGTGTGCACCAGTAGTTTGGTACAGCAGCCCATACACTTTGCTTGGGAGTTCATCATGGGTGACAGAAGCACCCCCTCCACTTCCACTCCCAGAGGGGGGACCACCCCCAGGCTGTGGGGTGGAACTACCCAATGGAGCAGTTAGTACAGGGGCAGCAGGGGGGGCCTCCAGGCTGTGGCCCAGATCTGCTGGGCTCTGGTGCTATGGCTGGGGGAGCCAATATAAGTGGATCATCTGGAACCAGCCTTCCTTGTCATGCTGTTGTAAATTAAATATAAACATAAGGTAAAAATAAACGTAACCAAACAAATGTAATTTTATTTATTTATTTATTTAAATTTGTTGACCGGGAGTGTCCGACTGGATGTAGGTCCATTTTTCAGCGGAGGCCCAGGGAGAAAAGCTCCACAGATAAAATAAACAAACAGTAGTTACATTAATACCATAATAGAAAAAAATAATGAGTAATGGAAAGAAACAGAACAGAATATAATGAGAAACATCAATATGTAACATAAATGATTTTTTTAACAGCAAAGTAATATTAAATTATACATAACAGGTATTTGCAAATTATATATTAATATCAAGTTATAATAATTAATATAATTAATGAATAAAAGAAGACAAGTGGTGGGGTGAGAGAGAAAAATATAATACCAGTAAGTTCACAAATAATGCAAATGCACACTACTACATACTTCTAGATATGTTAGATTTCACTTGTGAGAACACTGACTGGTTATAATGTATAGATGATGTTGCACATACATAGCTTTCAGCCTGTTATCATGGGGCATTATAGGCAAGCCATACCAAATGGTGGTACAAAGGCACATCAACAGGGAACATGTTTACATAGTGTGCTCATACATTATTAGCAAGGTGTTCTGATAACAGATTTGCCATTAAATCACATTCCAAGTAAAACTGTATATCTCAAATCAAAGTACCAGACATATGGAGCAGTAGTTGTTACATTCTTCAAAAATTGTGACAGTTGAGAGGTATGTTCATGTACACTAAATACACTAGACATTCATTTCTCAGTTGGCTGCCATGAGATTAGAACCCACAAGCAGTGACTACAAGAATACTGAGTACTTAATTTGAAAATAATGAATTATCAGAGCACTGGCTCCTTTAAGACTTTTATTGAATCATGTTGTGTGAAATTGTACATTTACACACATGCATAGCTGTATCTCATGTCAGATTTGAGCCCACAAGCAGTGAATACAGGAATGCTGAACACTTTATTTGAATACATTACTTATCAAAGCAACATCTCCTTTTAAAATGTATTGATTAATGTTGCTTCAACTCTGGCATTTAGACACATGGATAACATTCTAGAATTTCTATTAACTTACCCATAAACCCTATTCATGTATTGAGTGCAACCTACAATATATTTCAGACAATGAGCAGACCAGAACAGTGACTCTTAATATGGGTAGACCACAGCATTAACTGATGGCTGGAAGCTATGCTACACAGTACTGCATGCTTACTTGCTTTAACTTGCTTTACTATTTCAGATGTACACTGATACATTAATAAAGATGTAAGATGTCCCCGGTATTTCATACCTGACTGCTAGGACTACAAAATCTGTATTTACTTTACTGTATTATAAAGTTATGCATTAAGTTATTACTTTGATTAATTTTTTACGTACCACACACTTGCCTCATCCTGCTCAAATGCCCAGCATGGGACTGTATGTTCTGATATCTCTCTCTTCTGCATCTGTGGAAAGAGAAGCAAACCATTATGCATACCAGTTTTGCACACACTCAACTTTTATATTTATGAACTACTGGAAAACATACTTACATATCTATGGGGTGCACCCATCCCTAGCTTCTTGGACCCAAACATCCAAGGTTACCCTCTTCCTATGCTTGAGGTCATCATAGTGGTGACAACACTGCTCACCAGTACAGAGGATGCTAGTAGCACTGGTTAGGTGTCTGGCCAAATGATCTCAGGAATCAGACTTGCACTCTGAGCCCTCATAGTTACCCTGCAGCAACTGGGGTCCTTATTGCTCTAACAGGAGTCCAATAAAAATGTAGACTCCTATACACCCCAATTTTGCACCCTAAAACACGATCCCTCTCCAACTCCAGCAGCCATACCCACAAGAATCATGCAAACTCGCACAATCCATGTTTAAGTGAAGTTTATCAATGGGCAAACTAAAAATTACTGTTGACCATGTTTAAGCACTGCTTAGCATCGCGCAGCTTTTCTAATTGTTTCTAAATGTAACAGTTATTTAATTTAAAGTCAACCAATGTTTCAGTTACCTGATACAGTTTCACAGCTCTATATGTAAAAAAGTATTTCTAGCCAGGAATCAATGCGGGACTTACTGCACTGTACGCCATAACTCAACCGATCTAGCCACTGGGATAGTGAACGGAACTCATATATCTTCAGATGTACTGGAAAGGCACCTGTAAGCATAAAGCAGCTTTTCAGTGCAGGTTTGCACATTGTTATGCACGGCAAACCTACAATAACTGAATACATCCGGTTTCTATGTTTAGCTATTTAGCAGATGTCTTCTGCTTAAGTACAACTTGCTACACCTAGCTAAGCAATATGCTGCATCACACAAACAAGTGCGTGTAAAAAAATATTAATATTGAATGCATCTAGTTTCTATTTTTAGATGCGGATGTCTAATACTTAAGTATGCCACCCTACTCATAGCTTAGCAACATTCCACATTGTACAAACAAGCACAAAAAATCAATAAAATAATCATTTGATAACATTGAATGCATCCAGTTTTAATCTTTAGATGTCTAGCAGATGTCTGATGTATACATGCGCAAAGCTAAGCATAGCTAAGCAACACTCCACAATGCGCAAACAAGCACATAAATACAAAAAAAATGAAATTGCAATTAAATGACATAAAATGCCTTGTACACCTTTTGGCCAAAGTGGATGGGCTGAAAAGTATGTGGCTGTGCCGTTAAGTCTTACATGGATTCAATATCCATGTTGCTGTGTGTAGGTGTGCACCATAATTAATATATATGGAGAGCTGACAAGGGGAAACCATGCCCGTATACATGGATACATTCTGTGTAGACTCTACTCGGAGTCTACATAGACTTTATTGAATCTTGAGGATGGCATTTTTAATGGTCATGTGATTTTAAAGTCACCTGATTTGGTTGTATTTAAAGCAATGATTGTGTCATATTTAACTTATTATGGTGAAGGTCATGATTTATAAATGCCTACATGCCACACTAAGCCCATAAGTGAGATGAGCAGCTGCAGGTAAGCTGTTTGCAATTCAGGAAACTGCAGTACATAGAATGTCCAACTGCAAAACAAGGGTGAGCAGCTGAATATGGTAGTCAGTAAATAAACAGCTGAATTATGTGCTTATTAAGTAAATAATGATGGTGGAGAAATTCAAAATTATATAACAATAAATGCCTACATCTTGCGTTCACTTTAGCCATGAATTACAAGACATGCAGGAATACAGACACAATCAATCTTTAAAAGTGTTATGGGTTGCTGCAGCCATTATAGATCTGTATTTTTAACAAACTCTAATACAAGGTGCTGCTGCTGTTGCCAGACCTTAGCCCAGAAGGTGTAGGGTGTTCAGACAATATTTGACCTACAATGGACTTCATGAGATAATAATAGGGCACTACTGGGTGGGCAGTGATACAACAGAGCAAATAGTGAATATTTGCCATGCTGACAATGGAAATCATGACAAATTCATCCCAAGGGAAACCAGTGTATATAAAGCATTATATATATCAGCTACAGGAACTTTTCAGAAACCCAACTAGGGTACAGTGGGGGTGTCACAGAACTCTGCCTCAAGAATACTCCACCAGTTTCTCGCTGCAATGCTGCAACATACGAGGGAGCATATCTCATTTTCAAGTACCCCAAAAAAGAGAACTAACACCATGCAATATTTCTGTGCTATAACATTTTTCTAAGGTACTAGGGGGCATAGACTTCGTACACATTGAAATAAAAGCTCCACTTGGTAAACTGGGAAGGGGGAACATAAACGGAAAAGGCTATCACTCTATCAGTTGTCAGCTGATCTATAATACATAAGGAATTATCTATAATATGTCTCCAGGTAACCATAGCAGGTTCCATAACTCCTACATATGGCACACTTGTGACATGTATTTAAGGTTTTCTAGGGGTGACTTTCCACAAGGGTATTTACTGGAGGATGCAGGATATGCACTGGTACCTTGGTTCATGACTTCAATGAGAAAACCACACAACCCCTCTGAACAAGGTTACAATAATGTACACTCTCAGACTAGAAATATCATAAAGTATTTTTTTATCTGCTTAAGTCATGTTTCTGATGTCTAGATGCATCTGGAGGTGCCCTACAGTATGACCCTACCACCTCTGCTAAAATACTGATAGTATGTGCCATATTACATAACATCATTCTCAGGAAACAGATGCAATAGAGATATCAAGAAGAAAGACCACAGTTGCAAGCACCACAGGCAGGGTTGGCAGACACAGATGGGGAGCCAACAGCTGAGGCTGATGATAGCAAGCAGAAGTGTGCACAATATTCCATGGTCTTAGCTAAGAGACAGAGAGTAGCACACACACCAACCACTTAAGTAAACAATAAAAGGAGCCAAGCACATAAAAACAGTAACAGTGTTGCATGCAAACTTTCCGGCCATTACTTACCCATGTACTGGTTGGCTACTGTGAACATCTGACATAGGAAACCTCAGACTACAAAATGGTTACCATGAATAGTAATAAAGATGAGTGATGAACTTGTAATGAACTACAGATAAATGCTTAACCTTATATAAATGTAGTGTGCTTCAGTAATAGCAAACTGTTAATCAGCTATACAGGAATGTCAGCAGTGATCTAATGAGTGATATATGAAATACACACACAAAAAAACAAAAAAACAAAAAACAAAAAAAAAACAAATATATATATATATATATATATATATATATATATATATATATATATATCCCGGTTCCCTTTGGAATCTCAAAATACTGACATGTCAAATTTCAGTATTTCGAGATCAATTTGTCAAATCTGCAGTTGTGCAAAACTGCAGAATATTGAACCCAGAAATGTTGAACCCGCAGTACTGATGGCGTGTTAGGTAAGTGTTATGTTTTTTAAGGGTTTTGGGAAGGGTTTGTGTGTATGTGAGTGTGTTGGGGAGTGTTAGGTGTGGGTTAGGGTAGGTAGGTAAGAGTGTGAGTATGTCAGTGTTGAGAGTGGTCGTGTTTGTATGTATGTGATGTGTGCTTTTGCAAGGGGGTGTAGAATGTGTGGTGGTGGGTTTTCCATCTTTCAGTGTTTAGTGCAGCTTCAGAGTTAGTATATATACGTAAGGGGGTGCAGGGGGGCTTGCCCTCCTGTTTATAGGAAGGGTATTTGTGTGTGTGTGTTTGTTTTGTTGTTCGTGTGTGTTGTTTTGCTTTTTTGTAGTGTCGGGAGGTAGGTGTATTTGTGTTTGTATGTGTGGTGAAGTGTTTGGTTTACATTCTCGATTTTGAATTTTGCGGTTTTGGTTTCGGGTTTGTGAGTTTTCGACTTTATAGTCTCGAGATACTGAAATTCGATATTTCAGTATTTTGAGATTATAAAGTGAATATATATATATATATATATATATATATATATATATATAAATATATATATATATATATGTATATATAGATATATCGATCATATACCATATGCTACAAAAGTTCCACTTTTCATTAATTTAAAAAAAAAATAATAATAAAATTACAAAAGCTGGAGACTTCAAAAGAACAAGAGAGATGGGACAAGGAAAAATACAAGGATAATCAAGTGTGTTATGCAAAACTAGAAAAATTTCCTGATTATTTTAATATTTTCTCTGTTCCAGCTCTCCTGTATGCTTGAACTTTCCAGATTTCATTTTTTTTAATCAAAAACAAACAAAAAGGCAACAGAGATCTTCCTTTCTCCATTGCTTCTTTTATACAGCACTGATGTACTGCGTAAGTGTGGGAACACAAGTCCCATATGCATGCACAGTACATCAGGAAAACCCCATTATAAAGGGGAAAATCATGGAAGAGCACCACACCACCATTATGTAACTACATTATTTGAGAAAAGTAAGTTCATTTTTTCTTAAATACTGTCATTGTATAATAGAAATAGCCCATGGCTGGGTGTGGGTAATGCTGATTTATACACAATTGGATTAGTTTGGTCACTTGGGCTTTGCCCTCATGACCAAACTACACCAAATGTGGGTAAATCCAGCATTACCCACACCCAACTATGGGTTATTGCTAATAGTATCTGTGTATGTGAGGGGGCATGGCAACATGAGGAGCATTGTGTGTGGTTCTGCAGGAACATAGCCTAAGCAGTTTTGCTAGCACTATGCCCTGGTGTTCTAGACATCTGTGAGCCATGTATGGTAGAGGATTCAATTCACTGTTGACTCCCGCATCCACTAGAATTACCTCATCCAGGAGTTGCACTGCTAGTTAAATTACCTTAACTAGCAGTCTGAGTACTATCTGAACATGAACCATGTCTGCTGGATGAGCTCTAATCACAACTATGTCCAAGGCCACAACTGCATGGTTCACCATGCCTGGATGTGGAGACCTCCACTACTGACAGACCAGTGGAAGTAATACCACTACAGTAGTGGGATCCAACATGGCTACAGCCACATTGGCTAACATCTGACAATGTACCAGATCTTCAGCCTTTTGGATGCTGGTCCTCATGCAGCAGACATTTCCTAACAGGCACTGCATGGTCAGTGTGCCATTCATATGATCCAAGGAGTACTAAACATGGTTCATGCATTCTCATACATCAAAATGTACAAAATTCAGTACTGAGATTATCTTTTCTGAGGCCCTGTTGGAACATGCCTGTGCCTCCATGATGGTCCTGTACACACATTATGCTCTAGATACTAACACAGCAACATCATCAGAGCATCTCTACTGACATCCCTGTGTGGTATTTTTCCCCCACAATGGCTAAGTAGAGATGCCACCAGCTCTGCACCTGGGGGTAACTGAACTATACTGATAAACGGTGTCCTCCTCAATCTGTCCAATCACCAATGTCTTTGTGTCATGGGTATGTGCATGCATTCTGACTGTTTCTTTACATGGAGGAGGGGATGTGATTACCACATCCTCTGTGTCAGATATGCCCTTTGCAACCTCCAACAGTGCCTGTTATCACTACCATCATCTTTAGAGACTACCATTTCTCTAATATCAGGAACTAAAAGCTCTGTGGTGCTGGTACCAACCTCACCTGTGATTACATCAGAAAAACAGAAAAATAGAAGAAATTGAAAGAAATGACCAGAATATGCTACCTAAACCAGAATAAAGTAACAACAGATGCAAATGCAAATAAACGCCATAGAAAGGTATATTTATAGCTCTCTCTCTCTCTCTCTCTCTCTCTATATATATATATATATATATATATATATATATATATATATATATATAAAATATATGTATAAATAAAGATAATTACCCTATGAGCATCCTATATGCAGATGGTCATTGTACCTCAATGTCAGTTGCCCTTAAACACACAAAAGTGCAATTGAGAGAAGTACAAAAAGCATTAAACAGAGGATAATTATTTAAATGAAAATTATTATAACTCTAAATAAATTTTATATATCATACCTGCAGCATCACTAGTGGACCGCCTATGGTTATCTTCCAACTTTGCTCCTATGTTCATCACAGTGCTGGATAACTACTCTTTGGTATCTACTTTTCTGAAGTACAGGCTAACACAGAAGGCCTCTGGCTGATGAAGTTCGCAGATGACTGCAAACTAGGAGCCATAGTCAAGTCCCCAAATGATGTGGACATCCTACAGAAGGGCCCCACTGAGACAGATGCCTGGTGTCAGAGCCATGGACTCAAGCTCAATGCCAAAAATTGCTGTGTCATCTCCTTTGGTAAAATCTCTGTACCCATGAACTACCACATAGGCAGCAATCTACTTAACACTGAATGCGTGATAAGAGACATTGTGACCCAGGTGGACAGTAGCCTCTCCTTTGATAGTCACATCACCACAGGAGTCAGGAAGTCCTTCTACATGGCACACCTCATCATAAAAGGGTTGCTCATCCAGGAAAAAAGAGGTCATTGTTCCCCTCTACTCGTCATTCATTAGACCCATTATAGAGTACAACGTCCCTTTTGGAATGTACCTCACAAGACATCTGCAGCATCTGGAAAGGCCACAGAAGTACCTCACAAAGAGGATTACTGGCCTCAAACAAATGCTCTACACTGGCCGCCTCAAAAAACTCCAGCTTTACTCCGTAGCATATCGCCTACTCCGAGGTGATCTCTGCCTAACATATAAAGCTATGTCAAACCCAGAGCTGTTGGATATGCTACACCTAAAGAAATCCAAATCGCTCCAAGCTACATGCTCTAGGGACCTAAACCTTGTCACCACAATAAACAGGACACGCTGGAGGGATAGATTCCTGTCCCAGAGAATTCCTATACGCTGGAACAAGCTACCCATCTATGTCAGGCATAGTTCTTCATTAGCACTCTTCAAGAAAAATCTTGATGAGTGGATGGGAAATAGGAAATACACCCCGGGGATCACTTCTGTGACTCTGCTGGACAGTGGCACAGGAAAATAACTTTCTTGGGTGGCATAAGCTATGGTACCTTGCTGGCTAGGCTTACGTAGGCCCTTGGGCCAATAGCCTAGTACCTACCTATGAACCTATGATCTATCTGGATTCCTTTCAGTTGACAGGAACGCCTCCATCTCAGTGAGTGGTAGTTTAGTAGTAGGCCCACTCTAATAGAGCTTCATTCTCCATGCTATAGGTTTGGTACTGTTTATAGCATTCTTTTCCATATCACTGGCCCTATGTCTGATAGCCTTCTAGTCATGACAATGGCCATCCACAGCATTCACATCCTCAACCACCTTCTACCAATCATGGTCATGGAAGGGCTTATCAGCTGAGTAGAGATCTAAGATCAGTACCCCATGAAGACAGAAGGCCTGAACAATTACCTCATTCTCAGTATCTGAGAATGCAGGTTTTTGTGTGTCTAATGCTGTCTTTGCTGGTTTAGGTGCCATATCCCTGTATTAAAGTAAAAAAAAAAAAAAAAAATATATATATATATATATATATATATATATATATATATATATATATATTTTATCTTATTTATTTTACATTTGTTGACCGAGATCCGAGATAGTCAGACTGGATGCATGTCCATTTTCAACAGAGGCCCGGGGAGGAAAGCTCCAAGGCAAGCAGTTAAGAATACAGATACAACATTACATACAGATACAACATTACATATTACAAATAGAATATTTACAGTGATTAGATACGTAAGCAAGTTGAACAAGTTCCACAGGTTAGAGTTAATACCGAGTGCAAGTCAGGATTAAGTTACACAGTTAAGCTGATTACCAGTTTTTACTCATTCTAGAGGTGAGTTAGCCAGGCTTGATACATTGACATAGCCAGTTAAGTGTCAAATGTTGTTTGAGTCTTATCTTAAATTGACCCAGGTTAGAAAGTAAAGTAATATCAGCTGGAAGAGAGTTCCAGGATCTACCTACAGGGTTTGCAAATAGAGAGTTACCAGCTGTGTTATTAATTTTGTTAGTCTGAATTAGTAGTCTGTTAGATGATCGAAGTGGTCTAGGATTGTTATAAGGGGTGATAATATTTATAAGTGCAGGAGTATTCTGGATTATAGAGGATTTTATAGGCCATAATCAGTTGGTTATACTGGATTAGGCTGGGTAGTTCAAGCCAGCCAAGCTGGTTTAGATTGATACAGTTAAATTAGAGAGTAGACTTTGCTGTCTACAAGTGTATATGTGTGTGTGTGTGTGTGTGTGTGTGTGTGTGTGTGTGTGTGTGTGTGTGTGTGTGTGTGTGTGTGTGTGTGTATATATATATATATATATATATATATATATATATATATATATATATATATACAGACACACTACAGCAGGGGTGGTATGGTTACAAGATGGTTTAATATTGGGCAGAACAAAAAATGTTAATAATGATGTATCTGAATACAAAGATCTAAGCAGTACCTGTACAATCCCTCATATTCCCTCCAATGGCAGCAACACAACTTCAGAATAAAAAAAATGATGTTGGGGATAAAGAACAGCATTAGCAGGGAACATTTTCTGAATGTCAGTTTAACCTACATAAGTTTCTAAAGTCAAGATCCTCAGAAAATGTACCCAAAAAAAAACAGGATAAAAAATAAATATGTGCTGCATTAACAACTGTTATATCTTTATTACAATCACAACTTTGCAATGTGTAGATAGCACTCATTTTGCTAATAACGATATACTAAAATAATTCTGTAATCAGTAGTTGTATAGAGCACAGCATACCTTGAGAGTTCTCCAAAAAGAGTATAAATGCAGCAGTTCTCACAGTCAATAAAAGTAGTTTTGTTTGGCTTCACTTGGGAACCCAAGTAGTCTTGCGTAGCTTGAAGGAAGTGCAATAACCCCAGATTCTGCTTATGTCATGAAAGCTAACCTCTTTGGGCATGTCAAATATGTAAATCAGGTGTCAGCTCATTATCATTCCTTAACCACTGTATTTACTTGAGGTTCTGGATGGGTAAACATGTTAAGGCCTAAACAATGCCATGCACATGCCTGAGCCCGGAAAGGGTGAGTGTTCACAGATGTTTGGCTAGGTAACGCCTTGCAAGTGTAACTCATTATCAGTTACCGACTTAGGAGATTATCTGTACATACACATTAGTAAAATATTGTTAGAAGATTATGTGCCTGTGGTGACAAATTGTCTGTAAGTCACATCAAATGTACACAAAGTGGACATATATAAAAAAGCAAATGCATTGCAGAATGTAATACAGCTGTAACACAAAGGGATAACAATGGAGAAATGCACACAGAAAAGAAAAAAATGAGTGTTGTCTTGCAGACATTTGTTTGCACATGCATATGTTTCACTATCATAACGTGCAATGATCACATTCAACAAGACACTGCTGTGAAAGAACAACTGACAAATGTCTGATAGCATGGGTGCATTGATAGACAAATGCAGTATGTCAGAATTACAGCATTCAGTATATGTGGTCTTCTTTCAATATGTGACTTATTTCAGTGCTCAGGTGGCAAGTGCTGATGATGTTGGTGTCTCAGAATAATGAAATAATTTAAGGATTCTAATATAAAAGGCAAACATCTCTGTGAAAGGATGGACCCTCACTACAAACATTTACAGTGTAAAAGGGCACCAAGTTGATAAATCCTCGCACTGAATTATAATTACTTTTTTGGCTACTTCCTTTGCACATTGCTTGACATAATGTATTAGGGACTGTCATTGGTAACTATCACCGAATAAAAATCCAGTTCCCATAGCAAACATTTAAAAATGTATTTTGCATTGGTGAAGATTTAGTCATCAGTACAACAAATGAGTGTTGATGGTGCACTTTACTCTGGACAGTACTGACTTGCAGAAAATACAACTCTCATGTAACTTTTTCAGTGGCACAACATGCTAATGAAGTATGTTCTAAAGGATAGTATATACAGGGTATGAAGCCACAGCAGGAACATTTTTATTTTAAGAGTCAAAATAAAGCTTTTTGGCTGTATTTGAACCTCAAGTGCACTTGCAATATAAAATATGAATGTTGCAATGTAAGTGTGTAATGGATGATAAACAAGATAACTGTGATCTGTGTTACCTGCAGTACTTGCACTAATAATTATAGTAAAAATGCCGTTGTATCTGCATTATGTTTCAAATAGTTCTTGTGAAAAGCATAACGCAATACAATTAAAATAATAAGTGAAATATTGAGAGCTTAGCAACATGGTTTTAAAATATGTCTGAACATGTTTTCTGGAAAATAGTATATTAAATTTCCTCAAATGCACTTTGTGCTGATATATGCTTTGCAGAACATCACCTCCTGCTCACTAGCCCCCTTCCTCAATAGGTGTTATAACACAAATGCATAATGGCGTCAATGAAAAACAACATTTGTTAGATGGCAAACATTGTTACAAATGTCATGTGTCATGGTAATGCCATAGGTAAAGTGTTCAAATCTAGATATTTTGATAACTTTGTGAAATTAGGGATCCTTATTGTCAAGGTTTTATAAATATAATGCCACAAAGCTGCAAAATGATCACATTGATATATTCTCAGTTTCACTTTATTTTATCCACATAACTTGTGTGACATTTGGCATTGTTTGTTGAGGCCAATCAGTGGTGGTAATCACTGAACTACTGTTCAATATCCAAGCTTAAACTCAAAAATTATTTCTTATACACAAAGATTAAACTGCCACTAGCACAAATGAAAGTGGTGGTGGTGCAATTTAGTCAGCACTGTGAACAGTGCTTACTGCAGAAAATACATGTTTTGTAACTTTCTCAGTGGCTCGACATGCTAAGTTTAGCAGAGCACAAACAGTGATGAATTCGAATCCACATTAGGGAGTATTTAAATTTAAGGGTCAGAATAAATGTTTGTCATTTTTTTCTTTTACTGTACTTGAACCTGAAGTACACTTTCACATTAAAATATGAATGTTGCAAAACAAGTGTGTCTAATGAATGATAAACAAGTTGGGTGTGATCCATGTAATGTGCATCCCACATAACACTGTTTCTACATTAAAAAAAATAGTTTATTTGTTCCTACTAACTATCCTTTACTTGATACATTTGGGAAGTTATGTGAAAATGATTTTTATATTCTATTTGAACACACACAAACTAAAAATTGTTTTAATAGGGTAACTGTAAATGAAAGACTGGCCGTACATTCATTAGAAAATGATACCAATATTATCAGACCTGCTGGCAAAGGCGACCCCGCTGTTATTATGGACAGGAGTTATTATTTAGACTTAATGAATAGTATGTTAGCTAACACAAGTACATATACTAGAATAGAGTTAAGTGATATTATAATTGTGAAGAATACAGTTTTTTTCAATTTTGAGTGATTGTTTGTTGAATAGGATGATCACTCTTGATTTGTTTCATTTTTTAAAGGTACATGAACTGCTGGTGCCCTTCATTCAAGGGCTACTAAAATTTATGAAATGCACATACTCCTCCCTTCTGCCCCATAGTGGCTGGCAAGAATTGGTGCACTGATCCTGTTTCTATATTTGTCGAGAGACATCTACATCCAGTTTTAGATAAAAATGTGTATATATTGAAAGACTCTAAACAATTTTTACAAGACTTTTTTTGATTTTACAGTGAATTATCCCACAGAGTTACCTTTTTTGTTGGTTACATTGGATGTACAATCCTTATTCAATAAAATACCAAACCAACATGGTGTTGAGGCTATCAAATGTTTTCTTATAAAGTTTAGTGTGCATGATGAAAGATTTATTGGCATACTGTGTTTATTCATGAAAATTATACTCAAGAACAATGTGTTTGTGTTTGATGGCTGATATTACCTACACAATGATGGTATGGCTATGGCCACTTCTAAACCTGATAGTTATGCCAATATGGTAATGGTAGAGTGGGAGGAGGAATTTATCCTAAATGGTCATGATTTTGTTGGTTGCATTTTATTTTACTGATGTTTTCTCAAAGACCTCTTCATTTTATGGAGACGTAGTGAAAATGATCTGAAAAGTTTTAATAAGTTTTTAAATGGATCGACTTCTTTTTTGAGGTTTTCACTAAATTACTTCCCCCATGAATTTAGGGGTCTATATTAGAACACCAAACTTTCAAAATTTCGAGTGTCCTAATATCGAACCCTATTAATCAAAAATGTAAAACATTGAACATACAGAACAGCAAATTTTTTCCTAGGGAAAAAATTTGCTGTTCCAAAACACATACACACAACACAAGTACACCAAACAAACAGCAATCCGCACACATACACCTAAACTCTTTCACCTAACCCTACACTAAACTATACATACACCACTAGCTATCTACTTACCTTAACCCAAACCCTAACCCTAAGGTCCATCAATATCACACAGTCACCTCACCCACACCCTAACCCTAACTTACCTACCCCACCCTAACGCTTACGTCCACACAATCGCACACTTATCTGACCTGCGCCCTAACCCTAACTCACCTAACCCACCCTAACCCTCACGTCCACACAATTGCACACTTACCTGAACCCGGCCCGTAAATTTCCACCACAGTGCTGAAAATACAGAAGCAACAGAAATGGACAACAGAATTCTTTCCATAGGAAAAAATTTGGTTTTAAGTTTCTTCAATATTTTCAGCGTTTGCTGAAAATGGGTCGATATTAGAACACTCAAAATTTTGAAAGTTCGGTGTTCTAATATAGACCGAAATTTAGTTATTTGGATACTCTGATTATTAGATTAGACAATGGGTGTGTAACCATTGGAATTTATATGAAGCCCTGTCACAGGAATACTTATTTGCATAGACTTATTATGCGCCATGGGTGTTTCTTTTGGAATATAATTAAAGGGCATGGGATGAGGGCCTCCAGATCGAATGCCTGTGATTATAAATTTAATGAAGAGATTCAAAATTGAGTATTAATTTGGAAAAGGGTGGTTATAGAAATTCTGAAATTAATGGTAATATGAGTCAGATCTCACTTTTATGCTTGTTTAGAGCAAAGCCTTAATTATCTTTATGAGATCGTGATGAAGATAGCATTACTAGGAAGCAAAATTTGAATGACAATGTTAAGATCTCTCTTTTTTATACAAGCAATGTTCATACCATGACTGAAATTATTAAGAAACACTGGTCAATATTAATGACTGACTCAACACTTAAGAATGTGGTCGGAGAGACCCCAGGTTTAGGTATAAAAATAAAAGGAACTTCAAGAGCATGCTATGTTACCCCAAAGATACTACCAATATTGGTCTTTTTGGGATGGACTATTGTCTGCAATGCCTGTAGTTACTGTTAGTTTATATCTATGGTTAAAACATTTGTGCACCCTGATAATGGTCAAGTATATAATTTCAGAGTATTGGCGAGTTGTTATACCTGACATGTAATTTATCTTGCTACCTGCCAGGTATGTGGGTCATTTTACATTGGTAAAATGGATAGACCATTGAAAGATCATATTAGAGAACACTTGCATCAGATAAGGATTAATTCTATTACTAATACATTGTCTAAACATGTTCTTAACACTGATGAAACTCACTTCTTTATGTTTAATGTTGTAGAGGTTATCAAAGTGAATATTAGACAAGGTGATATTCAAAATAGAACTGAAAGTGCTGAGGCATGATAGATTATTTAACGTAGAGCAGACAGGTGCAAGAGTTTGAACACTAAGGTCCATCTGAAACCATTTTTAAAAGCTAGGGAGCTACAGTATTGAAACTTGCATTTGTGTGGGTTTCCTCCCATATTTCAAAGACGTGTTTGGAGCATTTCTCCCTGGTTTCCTCACATGCTTCAAAGACAGGCATTTAGAGCATTTCTTCCCAGGCCTCTGCTGAAAATTGGCTTTGTTCCAAGTTGGACTTTCCCAGTAAACAAATAATAAAATAAAAAATACTCCTGTGTAAAATTCTAGTCAACACGATGTTGTTTCAAGCGTTTTCAACACATGCCACTTATATTTATTCTTTACTTCTCTACTGGTCCTTTTCTTTGTATTATTTTTTTTATCATTTGACACTTTCAGTTTCTGTGTGATTTTTGTCTACTTCACATTTGACATCAGTTTTCGGTTTGTTCTGAAATGCTTCTGCTAAACTTTTATGCATCATTTGCTAAGCATGAAACATTTTTATTGCTTTCTTATCCTACTGATATAATACTTTTTGGGTGGCTAGACAATCTCATCAAAACTGCAAGTTAGAGGGGGGCGTGGCCAAGGATGAACACAGGATAGCAGCAGATTTCTTCAGCTCCACCAATTTCACTGCACTGACAGGAAATAATTACTTAAAAAATTAATTTATGAAGTAATTTTCTTTCTAAATATGTTTGTTTTATCTATTTCTTGAACTATATCTAAAAAAGAAAGGACATTTTAATAATATTCCTGTCAGAAATCACCTTGGAAATTTTCCTGTCAGTTTCTCTGTTTGAAATGAGTTCCAGTAAGACAAATTCTCAAGACTCCAGCATCAAGAAAGAACTTCAGTCTCTGATATCTACAATCCAGCAACTTACTGCTAAGATGGATAAACTGGATACTAAAATTGATACCTTCATAGAAAAAACTACAAAGCAAATAGACTTGTTACATATAGACTTGCAACAACAGAATATCCAGATTACAGGCATAGAAGAGACTGTAAATGACATGGAAAATAGAATCCAAGAAGAGGAAATCAACATTGAGTTTTTGCTGAAACAAAATACACATCTGCAAACAAAGCTTGATGACCTGGAAAATAGATCTAGGCGCAATAACATTAGGATTTTTGGACTGCCAGAAAATATTGAAGGTAACAATATTACTTCTTTTTAACAACATGGCTCCCTAAAAGTTTAGACTTACCAGAAGCATTCTCTTTTGGTATCGAAAGAGCCCATAGATCTATAGCTAATACTAACTCTAACAAAAAGTATCCTAGATCAGTTATAGTTAGATTTCTATCATCTTTTGATAAAGAGATGGTTCTTAAATCTGCTTGGGCTAAAGCTCCTGTTAAAATTAATGAGACAACTGTGTGTTTTGACAATGACTATTCTTCCTTGGTAATATCTAAAAGAAAATTTTTTTCTGCCATTAATAAGGGAGCTTAAAAAAGCACAGTTTAAAACCTACCTTCTGTTTCCTGCCAAGCTAAAAATCTTCCTTCCTGATGGTCCTAAAATTTTTGATGACTTAGACTCTGCATTGCTGTTTATCAAAAAAAATAAGATTTTGGATAAAATAGAGGAAATGGAATGGGCTAGTCCTTCATTAAAGAGGTTGGCAACTGAAACTTCGTGGAAGACTTCAGAGAAGAAGAAGAGACTAAAAAACAAATGGCATGTTCTATGTTTTTTTTCTTTTTTTTTTTCTCTCTCTTTATTTTTCTTCATTATTAATCTTTTTAAATATAGTTACTGCATTTTCAGAAAGCCACAAATATTCTGAAAAAGATTTAATCAAAGTTATTTTCTGTGTGCAAAGAACTGTTTTGTTTCATAATCAGTCAAAATATCTGAGGAACTAATAACAAGCTATCATTCAATATGTTTCTCTTTCTGACAAAGAGAATTAAGGTTAGTAACTTGATACATTTTTTTCTTTTTTTTCTTTTCTTCTTTTCTTTATTTTAAACAATGACATTCTATTTAGATTATGCAGTGGGTAAGGGGTGGGGGAGGGCAGGGAGAGAAGTGTAAGGAAAATATGATAAATGGAATAATAACTTATTTATTCCTTGTAAAAAAGTTTATATGTTGTTTAAATGCTATTGCTAATTATACTTCCTTGATTATATTGCTTATGCTTGTTTACAAATATTCTGTCATGCTTTAATTAATAATAATTAGAACTAAATAATAGTAAATAGTATGTTTCATTTCCATCTTTATTAATATAAGCAGCAAGTAATATTCCATTGTAAATACTTTTTATAGCTTCCTTTTACATTTGTTTTATCTTTACTTTTGCTCTCTTTTATTTTCTACTCTCTTTTTTTCTTTTCTCTGTTCTTTCTCTTTATTCTCTTTCATATTAATATATTGACATGCTTTTGATCTTACAGGTACAGTAAATAATAAGATTTGTATAAAAATTGAACTGGGGCAAAAATATTGAGTTCTATTACATATTAATAACTTTGGGCTTAGTTTCACTTTCATAGAGGCTGTAATAACTTGTAAAATACTTCGCGAAGGTTTTGTTATGTTTAGCTTCATTTATACTGCTAAATGAATGTCAGTCACTTGTTTTTAACAAAATTCCCACCAAAATGTTAAGGGAGACAATTTGGGATGTGGGTTACCTCGTGAACAGTGTCCTCGAGTTGTTTTAAAAGCTTCAACACTCAGAATTCACGCAGAGAAGCTGAAAGCAGTCAATTTGAACTTTGACCCCAGAATTCACACTGACACATCGCAGATTCATGAAGAACACTCTACCAGGAAGTAGAACTGCTGCAAATGCGACTCTGCGATGGAAAATGAACTCTTTAACATTTAAATGTGAGTTATTTTATATAATTATTTAATTATTTATGTTATGATTTATAAAATATGTAAGTTATAATGATTTTAAATGATGCAGTTTCTCATAGTAAGCAAATGTGATATTTTAGAAGGCATAGAAAGTGAAACATTTATACAAGTGTTTTTGAAAGTTTACTTGACTGTAGCATATTAATGTATGTTAAAAACTTATGATTTAAACATATACATTGCTATAATTCATTTGATTTATCTGATTGACAAGCATAAATAACTTTATGACTCTATTCTGGAAGAAGTTGTCATGTGATATATTTTAAAGCAGCAGTTTAGATATACAAAATACAGATGGCTTTCTTCACAATAATGCAAGTGTTTCTGAGAATTTACATAACTATGCAGTATGATTTATAACAATTTCTATAAATATAATATTTTATTCTACTGACAATAATAAGTATGAGAAAAAAAGCTCTGATGCAAGTAATTTAAAGTCTTTTGGAAGCTGTTAACTGCATTTACATGACAGAAAATAGATACATCTTAATATATGTAATGTCTGAACCATATTAGCCAAAGCTCTTGATTTAAATGAACATTAGAACTTATTTTTACAAACTTTGAATAAATTAATATGTAAATATGCCCTCCCTTTTTTTTTTTTTTTTTCTTTCACTCTCTCCCTCTCTCACATCTTTTATTTCTCTCTCTCTTCTTGGTTCCTAATATCAAGTTTATTTGAATGCTATTTGAATATAAATGTATTATATTAAATAGATGTATATAGTAGTATGAATAGTTTTTAAAAAAAGTTTCTCTTAGTTTATATGATGCTGTTTTATCAAATGTGTAGTTTTGTCTTACCAGATAATCTAATTGAAAGTTGTTAATTTAAGTTAAATATAACTAGTATTAAATTGATAAGGTGGTAGCTGAGGTACTGCTGCTTAGGGTAGGGGGTTAACTTGAGTATTATGTACTACTCTAAGTTGGAGTTTTTAACTCCAGGCTGGGTGCAAGGTTTAATCCTTACATTATTTTCTCTTGTTCACTGTTGTATGTATATAGTTTTGACATCCACAATACATTTTGTAAGCTCATTGTCACTACAAACAAAATTGAATCTTATACAAAATTTCATAAGAGATTCAATAAATACAGCTATAACTAAAGGTACACCTAAAGGAGGAGGTATAACATTACTTATTTTGTTAATTGTTATTTTGATCATAAGTTTTTTACGTTTTAAATATGCCAAATGACTTCTCTAAAAGGAATTTCTTTAAACATTAATGGACTGAATAATCCGTGTAAAAGGGCAAGCCTAATAAGATACATTAATTTACATAAGGCAAACTTAGTCTTCCTTCAAGAAACACATCTCTTGAAAAAAGATATTGATAAACTAGCCACAAACAAATATACAGTATTGGTTAGTTCAGAGCACACTCAGAAAAAAAGAGGAGTGGCTATTTTATGGAATAAAAGTATGCCCATTCCTAAAACTATTAAGTCTTATCAAGATGATAAAGAAATGTTTTGTATGGTTACAATACAAATTAATGGGAAGACTTATACATTAATCAATGTTTATTGGATACCTGGAATTGGTATTAATACAGTGAAATACCATCTTGATAAGATCATATCATTCTCTATAGGAGATATTATTTTAGCTGGTGACTTTAATTGTATACTACATGAAAGTGACACTACCACTACAGGAAAAAGGAAAATTACATCTAATGCAAAACATTTAAAGGAATTTGCTAATTCTTATCATTTAAATGATATTAATAATCAGACAGACTCAAAATCATTACCATACACCTTTTTTTCTAACAGATACAAAACTTATTCAAAAATAGATAGAGTCTTTATTTCTAACCAAATGGTAACAGAATTAATTAACTCTAAAATCATTTCATGTCCTATATCTGATCATAATTCAATTGTTTTTGAGTTCATGATAAAAAATACTCACAATGTTCAGATCAAAAGGATACCAGCATACTTAACTCAACTAAAAGACTATAAAGAATATATACTTTCAGAAGTACAACATTTTCTAGACATAAATAATACTCCTGAAGTCTCCATTGTTTATGTTTGGGATGCTTTAAAATCATATCTATATGGACAAAGTATCAGATGGTATAATAATAAAAGGAAATCTTGGGATAAGGAATTGTTAGATATTCAAAGTAAACTAGACTCTTATAAACATAATAATAAAGAAAATATTATGGATAAGAAAGTCATTGAAGAAATAAACAAACTAAATGAGAAATACAAAGAAATTTTAACTCATAAAGTTAAAATAACTTTAGAGAAATACAAGTTTTGTCTTACTCAATAAGCCCCAAATACTTACATAGACTTAAAAATAAAACAAAAAGGTTGAATAAACAAAATCATATCAAAGAAATCTTTTCTCTAAGGAAAAAGAAGAATGTTTCTTGTCTACCAGAAATACTAGATGAATTTAGAAATCACTTTCACAAAATTAATCATAATAACATTAGCATGGAACCTAAAGATAAAATAAAGGAATTTATAACCACAAACATGAATAAAAAGCTTAATAAACAACAGATTAAACTATTGGATACAAGTATTTCATATACAGAGGTTGTTACACAAATAAACAAGCTTAAATCAAACAAAGCACCAGGTAATGATGGTATTATACCAGAGATATATAAAATCCTTTCTAAAAGTACATACTCATTAATACATAAGGTTTTTATTTTGGCCCAAAATGAGCTAATAACTCCCCCATCTTGGCAATATACATTTATTTCGCCAATTTTAAAACCTAATAAAGATCCAACTAGATGTACTTCATATCGACCCATCTCATTACTTAATGTTGATTATAAAATGTTTATGAGTATTTTTGCTGATAGATTGAAGACAATCATCCCTGGCATTATAGATATAGATCAGACAGGCTTCATTGTAAATAGAAATACTTTTGAAAATATAAGGAGAACTCTAACATTAATTGAGTTTGCAAATAAGAAAAAGAAAGATTTAACACTTATTAGTCTTGATATAAGTTCAGCATTTGATTCAGTAAGTTGGGACTACCTGTTTACCTTACTGAAGTGCACAAACTTCTCAGATGCATTTGCAAATCTAATTGAGCATCTATACAAAGGAACATTGGCTTATATTAAGATAGGAACATATGTCTCACAAAAAATACCCATTTTTTAAAGGTACAAAACAAGGGTGTCCACTCTCTCCACTATTATTCACTTTAATAATGGAGCCTTGGGCTAATTTGATCAGAAACAGTACTGACTTAGAGGGATTTGAAATAGATGAAAATACAACATCTAAAATTCAACTTTTTGCAGATGATGTTCCAATTACATCAGCAGGATCTAATTCTTCTATGCAGTCTCTATTTGATAAAATGATGAATTTTAAAAGTATTTCTGGTTTAATATTCAATGAAGAAAAAACTAAAATACTACCTATATATACACGAAAAAATGTTCTCATTAGTGATTTTACTAAATATGTACCCAATTCAGGTCAGATAACTTATCTAGGTATAATATTATCTAAAGATATTAAATCTATTATACATAATAATTATAATACCTGTCTTCTTAATATACAAAATCTTTTCAATACCTGGAATAATATGTTTTTACTATGGAAGAGAGACTTACAATTATTAAATTGATAATATTCCCTAAGATATTATACTTAATACAATCAATAATACTCCCACCTACAAAAATAAGTATCAAGAAATTGAATACACTAATGTTAAATTTCCTATGGGCACCTAATAGACCTAGGATTGCATTAAAGAAACATACTAATAGCTAGTCTCAAGGGGTATTTCTTTTCCAGACTTTAATTTATATACTATCTCTTCTATTGTAAAAGTTATTACTTTATTAATAGATCAGTCATATGTTGCAAAATGGAAAGATTACTGGGAGCTAATTAGTATTCACTTCATGAAAATCTCCTTAACACATAAAAATATGATTGTAAATAACTCCATGTTATGGTTACTAAAGGAATTTTGTACTTCACCTATTACACCTAAACATATAGTTAGTTACCCATTAAACATTATTATTAGCTATCGTAACTTTATATTCATGCATCCTAAATATAGGGAATGGAATTTTATTATATTCCCTATAATGTATACTCGGGGTATGCTTTTGTCATCCATTTCTGAAGGAACTCATTTAGCTACAGATAATGATCTAAAGTACTGGTATCAGTTGATATCTGATAATAAAGTTAAAAATCTAGATTTCTTAAAACAAGAATTTGATCTAAGAGAAACTTGCTGGTTAGAGGTTCAGACCTTTAGACAACATCTCATTGATAAAATAGATCTAATGTCTATAACAGTTAAAGAATCTATCCCAACACTGATTGATTACTTGATATTAAATTTACAACATAAAGTTTCTGATAAAGGTAAGCTTTCATACATACATAAAATTATCAGACAAGAAACTTTTTACAGTGTAGATACCTACTGGAATTATTTCACTTCCATTAATGGTGACCCACCAAATCAACAAGATAAACAATATATATTGGAATCTGCCTATAAAACTACGTCTTCCATTGTCTGGAGACTTTTTACATGGAAATTTTTACATAGATCCTTTTATACACCTTTGATGATGAATAAAATAAATAATAACGATAATCTATGTAAAAGATGTAATATAGAAATTAATGCTGACTGGATTCATATGTTTTATGACTGTATAAAATTGAAAGAATATTGGAAGTCAATTAATGAATTTTTGCAGGCTCTTTTTACAGATAATTTCATTATTTCTAAATCTCTTATATTATTCAACACACCTGTACCTCAAAGTGTTAAAAAGGTTAAGCTTCCCTTGTTATGGTCTATTCTAGCAGTGGCTAGAAAAATATTAACCAGAAATTGGATTTCAGATACACCTCCTTCGTTCAATGAATTTAAAAATGTTATGAATATAGTGTGCGATATGGAATTGAATACAATAAAGTCAAGAACTACTAGAAAAAACATCTTATTATATTGTATGGGATAATTTACAAAACTTGTTAAAAAAATCTTAACTTCAATAGCATGGTATTTTAGTTTAATTAATTGATCTGATTGTAGTGGATGTCTTTGTAAATACTTTGGTTGTTTTGTTGAATGTTATAATCATATCTATTTTAATTACTTGTATAAAATTGTTATGATATTTCTCTTGTATGTTAAAAACAATAAACTTGTTTTAAAAAAAAACTGCAAGTTAGAAGAGGGAGAGCCAATTGATTTATAGCTTGGACTCTATTCTGAGATTTCAAAGATGTTTTCAATATTAGCTTTAGTCTTCTGAAATATTACTTATTAAGCTTTCTTTTTATTTTTTTCTTGTTATGGCAGACACTTCTACACAAAAATATTAATACCCTTGCTCCTGCTCAAGTTCCTTTATATTGCATTCCCTTTCCCAGCTGATGTTTTCACTGTGCTGCAGCTTTTATTTTATAAATGTTGTTTTTGCATATTTAAAAAGACCAAATGTCATTCTTATTTTATATGATAAAGTTTTGTTAATTTGTAGTTGTGCTTTCAGATCCTCATATGATAAACTATACGATTTTAAATCGGCCGCAAAAGAGTAGATATAATATATTTCAACCTTTTCTGGGATTTAAAATGCAATCATACCCTCATTTATTGAGTAAATGGCTTAATGGGCTAATGTCAAGAAAAAAAAAAAAACAGTAGCGACGACAAAGAAACAACTTGAATATCTCCCTTTGAAATTTTTCCCCAGTGTAACGATTTTACTTCTGGCATGGCTTAGATACAAAGTGATTTCTCACTTTTCATATTCACTCAAATCAAATTGATTAGTCTGTGGTGTATCTTATATATCTGTAAGCATTCCATTATACATGAATGTGAGATGCTGTCAATTTGTTTTTGTTTTTTTTTTTTGTAAACAATTCATGCTATACTCCATTCCCATTTTTACAGCTCTCTGTTTTGGCTTTGTTTAGCAATAATCAATATTTTTTTCTGACTTTATTTTATTACCTATTTTTTATTCTATTGTCATGATGACATTTTTCTAGATTGCTATAAACTCTGTCTACATCAGATCAAGTGCATAATTTATTTATAGTTTGAAGGTGGTTATTTGTCTATAGTTCTTAAGATGCTTGCAAATTCACTCACAGAGAGAAGTATAATTTTTCATGTTTTTAATCAGGTTAGTGTCTATCCTATATGTGCATATAGATAATCCTTGCTCAAGGCAAAATCTTTGAGCAGAGATGCTAATACTTTTAGTTAAAAGTTAAATAATGGATCTGGGCTATGGGTTTCCAAGTTAGGAGCTTTTCTTAATTGTGTTTCAATTTATTTGGCTGTGACGTCACCATGTTATTAGTATTGATATCAAAGCTCCTTACTGTTTTTTTTTTTTTTCAGTTCATCTATGTATTCAACATCAGTGTTATGTTCAACAAGGTCTTCATAAACACTTCTCCAAAATGTATGTATATCTTTATTTGGGGGTGTGATATTACCATTTGTTTTGGTTTGCTTTTGAATTTTGTAGACAATCTTGTTGGTCATCAATCATTTATTTTATACTTTTTCTTTATATTTATTTGTATGCCTTCTATATTTTTCCTGTTTGTGTTAATACTTTTAGTTTACTATTGGAAATACTGTATCTAAAATCCTTCCCAGGGATTCATGAAGCTTGCGCCAGGCGCACGAATAGCGTAGGTGTTATAACGCCAAATATGGCTGCCGAGCGATTCAGGTATGATCCAATTCCATGTGCACTACTGGCGTATGCCAGATCTGCGCATCCCCCAGCGTAATTATGCAAATCACCCCATGTGCAGTGTTGCACCATGCAAATGAAGGCATATAGCGATTCATGAAGTGGTGCAGGCATAGCGTAAGCCCACAGAAATGTAAACCAAAAAACACGGTTTACATTTTCTCAAACAAAACATCGAAGCTATGGAAGAGGGCCAGACCCAGGTATCATAACGTTAACATATGCCAATGGCGAAATACACAGCCAATGGCATAAGAAAAGATGCACAACACGTAAATAACAACATTTAATGTCATATCCACAGTAACGCACAGCAGAACCACATGGCATGTGTGCGGAAGCTGTAACATAAAGAAATAATATAAAAATGTCATAAAATCGCAACGTAATAGAAATCATGTTTACAGCATAACACACAATGGTAGGCATGGAACACCACGACCAAGGTGCAAGGGTTGCTAAGGGCTTGCGATAGTGTTCGGCACGATAACTATGAATTAGTAGTCAATGCCATGCAAATAAGGCAGATAATACTGAATCGCAAATGTCCCACCGGAGGAAGGTAGTACCATACGGCGCAGCAGTATAACACCGAGGAGTGGCTCAGAGGAGATACATGACATCAGCAGAGGGGTGTGCCACCATAGCACTAAGCACATTGGAGCATTGCAAATCTGGCCTGTCCGTTGCTAAGCAAAGCTGCAGGATAGGGGTGGGAAGGAATTGTTTAGCTGAGAGCACACATGGTGGCCAAAAGCGAATGTGTACGAGGATGAAAATGTGCCGAAACCCAGTAATCGGACGCACGCGCCGCAAACAATAGCAGAAACAGGTAGGTCAGGGGAAGAAAAGAAGGAAATGCGGTAGTAGGGTAATTGGAGTGCTAATGAGCAATCAACACCAATCAACCCACGAAGGCCAATCGACAGCAGCTGACAAGTCCGCTTGCAGAAACCTGCAAAACACGATAGGGGAGGCATGTGAATGCAAAGAAAGGAGGGGAGGTATTGGATTGCAAAGATAGGAGACCTGACACAGCAGAGCAAAGCAAACCGACAGCAGACCGGCAGTAGCACACATAACGCAAGATACGCCAGGTCCAGGAAAGTACAAATGAAAGTAGGCTGCAGGATGCACGCCAGAAAATGGTAGGTGCAATGTGCAGAAATGTAAAGGGAAGGTCAAGAGGTAATCCACGGCAGGCAAATGTAATTCAACACCAAAGGCACCATAATAGTAGTTCCGGCAGTAAAACACATAACATAACCTGTAGCTATGAACATACATACACACCCTATGACATCATCAGTGTTCACTGCACAATAGTATAAAGTGTGAAAGCACCCAACACACACCTGTGTATTCCCAAACACCGCACCATAGGTGTAAATACACGGGGAACTTTTAAAATGTACATGTTGGGAGCTGCCATAGCTGTGATTCATCAGCATGTGTTAGAGACTGACGGTGTTGTGGAGGATGATGCCGACAACCACCGCAGGCCTTGGAGGAGAAGGAGAGTGTTCAGACGAAGGGTAACCTGCCAGGGGCTACATGACCTGGAGATAGTAGAGCGTTACAGGGTGGACAGGGACATCTTACAACAAATAGTGGAGCTGTGCCGGCCACGCCTGAGAACCAGAAACAACAGAGGGGAACCCATACCAGTGGACACGAAGGTATGTGTAAGCCTGCGAATACTGGCCACAGGTACCTTTCAAAGGCCAACTGGAGATATAATGGGTATCTCACAGGCATCAGCATCCAGGGTACTACACCAGTTCCTGGATGCCATGTTACCACATGCCAATGAGCAGATATACTTCCCTAGAACTCAGGAGGAGTTGGCCAGCAATATGCGCCACTTCCACCGTGTGGCACAATACCCGGAGGTACTGGGTGCAATAGACTGCACGCACATACAAATCAAGTCACCACCCGGTGAGCAGGGTAGGCGCTACATAAACCGCAAGGGATTCCACTCCATCAACTGCCAGGTCGTGTGCAATGCCCAGGGCATTATCATGAATGTGAGTGCTGGCAGCCCTGGAAGCTACCATGACTCCCATATCTGGCATGCCTCACAGCTGTATCAGGTATTTGTCAGGGGGGACATCCCACATGGCCAACTCGTGGGGGATGCTGGCTATGCACTGGAGACGTGGATGATGACTCCCATCAGAAATGCACACACACCCATGCAAGAACGCAATAATGAGGCACACGCACAAACCAGAATCATCATAGAGCGTGTGTTCGGGATGCTGAAATCACGGTTCCGGTGCTTGGATACATCTGGTGGAGCCTTGCAGTACTCTCCAGGCACGTGTGCCCACATCGACATAGTATGTGCCATGCTACATAATATGATCCTGTGGAAGCAGCTGCAGCAGGGACAAAATGGTGAAGGCCCTCATAGCCCACCGCAATTGCCAAGGCCAGTAAAGGCACAGAGGGATTCAGACCATGAACACACTGTGCCAGCCCCAGTAGGCAGACGAAGGCATGCCCAATATGCCTACGCCTTGGCAAAGAGGGAATGTATAGCACATACTTTGACCGTGTAGGCCCCTATGGACTGACACCTCTCCACCTGCACACACAGTAAAATGGATGGCACACAAACATGACCACCTGTAAATTGTAATGTATAGGTGGCCCAATGTGTGACTCCTACATAGGCAGCCCAAAAACATTATAAACACAACAGCCAGTGGAACACGGAATGCCAACACCTGAACAGTACATGAGTCTTACAGCATACGGTGGTGCTGTGTGCCTGTCACGTTCCCCGCCAGATATATATATATATATATATATATATATATATATATATATATATATATATATATATAGATATATATATATATATATATATATATATATATATATATATATATATATATATGTACACATATGCATATATATATAATACAGATAGAAAGGGCAATAGAGGGATATATGGTGATATAGATGGATTCAGCGATATCTGCAAATATAATAGATAGTCCAACGACATTCATAACATCTTGGAGGTACAAATAAATAGGATACTGCCAACCATGGAATGTGTAACATACCGACATGCGTAACCATGAGGCTGAAAGACCGATAGAACACAGTACCGGAACAGTACATCCGTGAGTAATAGTATGATGATATGAAGGGACAGTTAGTCACCACTGCCGGTGTCGCGGTCCACGTAGGTACTGTGTTCAACTGTGTCTGTGAGTGCTGTAGTCTGTGTAAGTGTGCATTGAGGGTGCCGTGTGCGTTTCTGTGTGACTGTAATGTGTGTGTATGTCCGCAGCATGTGTATGTTGGTGCCAAGTCAGAGGCAGATCAGTATGGTAGGTGTGGGTATAGCTAGCTGTAGGCATATGGTTACTACCTGTACCACAGTAGGAGGGGCAGCCCCACCCTGGGCAGGTGTGTCCTGACATAAAAAAGTACAAAGGGCAAATATCCGAGATGGTAGGACATAAATATGTCCCATATATAATGTAACAGTCGTATTTAATAGTTATGCCTGTATGTAAGAAACTTAAATGTTACATGCAATATGATAAGTAGCCAAAGTCACACAACAATAGGTATGTAGTGAGGATAAAAGTATGTGCTACCTGTGTACTGACCGTGGCTACGTGTTGGCCTGTAAACACACAAGTGTCCAACAATGACCGTATGAAAAGGTGGCAACCCATGGCAAACAGGCTCTTTTAACACAACCACAATGACTGCAAATATCTGGGACAGGAATACAAGGGATAGCTGTCACTTACACATATCCCCTGATATATCGCTGCAATTACGGAGGTATACAAGTAGCAAGCCCACCTGCAGATGATATAGAAACCAATTAACAAGGGCCCAACGTACAATCCCGTAACATAAGTCTACTAACTGTTAGCTCTCTAATTAGGGATGGAGCCCACACACATATATACGGATTATGTAGAAATGCAAGGCCCACAAACCGTATATGTTACGTACAACCACCGACATCCCCCACACTAGAAACTAAAGCAATATAAACTGTAATAGCAGCACAAACATCCAGTCAGTCAATTACATCTGTAGAACCCTCAACATACCATGTGAGAGACACAATTAAAGGCGACATGCAAAATTGCAGGTGTTGTATAATGGAACAAATAGCCATGTTACAGGTTTTGATTGCAATACTCCGTTATCAGACGTCGGGATGACAGGTACACCCACACGTTGAACCAAATACTCTACCTGTCACACACAATCCACGGGGGACATATATCCAAACTATACTTGTCTCCATGCATAGCAGTTGCAGTTACACATAACAAAACACAATACAGACCGTCTCCCCGAAGGTAGGGCAAATAGGAAACGCCCAAGTGGAGAATCCAATTATACCCCACTGTCACCATGTAATTGGCGAATGGAGTAGCTGCACAGCTGATATGCAAGTAATTAGTCACTCAGGAACACCAATTGGCAGGAAGAATCCACATGTTGCAGGTATCGACGTATATAAGGATGACTTGCCAGACATTTAAACCGTATGTTCATACCGAATAACAGTTGAAATACTGTGAGAGAGATAGAAACTAAATGCCGTAATGACAACAAGGTATGTAGAATGCCCGATATGTAAGGTTATGTATAGCATGATCTGTATTAATTATTTTTACTGTATGTATAGCCTGTTTTGCATTAAGTAAACGTGTCCGCAATGCATAAAGTGGGGAAAGATATTTATGTAGTGATGTCTTGCTGAGCATACTAACGCTTGTAGAATCTGTGCGTCCAGCAGTGGGAGACAAGGTAGACAGCACAGACACCATAAGGGATGCTACATGAGGCCATTAAACAGAACAATGCCATACAACCCGCTGTCAGTGGTAGGGTATGTCCAACAAGGACGTGCCATAGCAGGGGATAGTATATGTTGATATTCTGTCACAGCACGCATGTGTATGGGCATATAACGTTAATGACATATGTAAGGTGGTCCCGCTGAGCAAGTATGCTTTGCATTATGGGATACTATGTGAAATATGTGTAATGTATAGTATTATAGGTAGATATGACAGATATTCTACACAGCATAACAGGCATATCATGCATACCACAGGTATCGTCTATTGGTATGTACAATAACAGGATACATATGGCCTGTAGGTATGGGACATAGTAATAGCATGATAGCTAATCTAAATGGAAGGGCTACCAAGTAACCATGCACAAAGGACATGTAATAGCTGCACAGGTGCATAGTGGGGTACTATGCAGTCTGACAAGTCCATGTGTAAGCACAACTACAGTGTTCAAACTAGTGGCACCTCTCCAGGGTTGTGTCCTCTGAAGAGTAGAGCCAGGTGTGACCTGCACCACTGCACAGTACAGCCACTGCAGTGATCCCAGGCCTACATGTGTCTCCCAACCACCATGGGAGGTATCACATGAGCAGTGCTACTGAGTGTCCCTGCGTGATGTACATAGGACTTATGTTCCACAGCATGGTGAGTTTCCGGTTTGGGAATGTAACCCAGAAGCACATCCCACTCATTGTGGCGTGTGTGCACATATCCATGAGCATGTTGCTCACAGTGGCCTCTGCTTATGTTGCGTATGAGAAGTATATCCATCAATAATGTTGTGGACATAGGCCCTGTCTGATCAGCAGAGGTCACCCCTGAGTATGTAGTATGCAATTGTGTACAGATATGGTGCCCGTAGTGCAGCCGCATATTTAAACCGTCGGAGCTCAGTAAACATCATGGTGTGTTAATGTTGTGGCATGTAAAGCTGCAGCTGTTGTGTAAGGTACACCCTAAATGGGGTGGTGTACCCATGAATGTGTGTAGATGTCTTGAGTTCAGAGGTACAATGGGTGCCTATGTACCAGTTACACACCCAGTACAGATAGGTGTGGCCACATAGAAGGATATCCACGCCACAGTGGCAATACGGTAACCACAGGAGTGGGTGCGACATATGTGTGTACTGCAAACATGTACAATGTGATATGTATGTAGGGGACTACCATCCATGTGATAGTCAGTGGGTGAATGGTGTAATGCAAAGGTGATGTGCATGCACCTTGTGTCATGCAGCTTGATGCCATGATAGTCAGATTATGTATCTGTCACAGAGACACCCGTATGGTTGGAGTCAGTATCAGCTGGTGGAGCAATCATGGTGCTTGGTATGTAGGGGTTTGAAAGCTAGGCAGGGAAAGTCCCCTGTTCCAGCCTGTTCTGCAGGGAAGCATATACTGAACATGAGGGGCCCTATGACTGAGGACCATGGTATGCCAAATGTACCTGACATGTAGTAGGTACTATGGTATGCTGGCCTCACTGTGTGTCCTGTCCATGAGCCACATAGCATAACATCCTGAGACACAGGGTACGATGTGCAGGTGGATGTGTATGTTGTCAATACCAGAATGGGGAATGGTGCTGAAAGGCAATGAGAGGACAATGTAGGATGTGTGGACTCCCGTACCATCATCAACTGCCCTGGTAACTGTATGAAAGGAGTCCACCATGTGTAGGGGCCATGCGCTGGCCTTAACAAGCCCAACCCAGGTGGCAGCAAAGGATGGGAGCCCAACAATGTCTCTGAGAATGACGTCCTTGATGATGTTCCCCATAGCCATGCAGAACAGTCCAGTCAGGTGTGTAGGACTATAGTCCCACTCGTGCAATGTGGTACCACCTGTGTGGAGTGTGATAAATGCTGCTGTGTGCCATTCAGGGGCTACAATGTCTGAAACAAGGCTATCACTGAATATGGTGGCCTAGTGGGGAGACGTAATTCAGAGGTTGGTGGACATCACAGCCTGGGACGTTGGAAGGTGGCATGGGGCCAGTGTCCCAGGACATATAGAGTGTAGGTCAGTGCTGTGTAGGTGTGACCACAGGGACACCACAATGTTCATATATTTATTGCGGCCCTGAAGTGAGTGAGAGGGCGTACTGTCAGCATTGAATCCGTCCTCCAGCATGTTGAAAACAATACCTGGGTCTGCAATGTTCCTGAGTGACTGCTGTATGTGACAGCAGATGTGGGTGTTGCCATCGAATACTGACATACCACCATAATGCCTGGTGGTACACCCCGGAATGTGTGGTAGTCATGTTTACGTAGCTAGTCTTGGAGTATGCGATGAGGGACCCTGTGGCCCCACCATGGCTGACCAGTGAGGCACCCCACACATGGGAAAGTACACCACTGTGCAACAGCCTACACCTGTTGTTGTACATCATATGTCCGTGGAACATGACCACCAGAGTGGCATCTGTTATCTAGTGTGTACCATCATGGCTCTGTGTGGAATAGCATGATCCATGCAGTTGTGTACATGCTATTTAAGTGCACTGGGGTATGTGTCAGCATTTGTATGTGCATTGTCCATCTGCACGGGTGTCATGATGTTAACAACCGCTGTCAGCAGACGTCTGTAGTAGGTGTTGAAGTACACATGTACTGTGTATGCTGTGATGGGTGTGTTGCCGGGATGTGGCTAACAAGGACGATTAGCATATGTTCATAATCCACCAATGAGGGGATAACCCCAGGTGTGTAACACCAGTCACATGGTGGTAGTGTTCATGCCAAGGGTAATGTAGGTCTTGGAGGTGGTGTGTATGGGTTGATCCAGCAGAGCGGAGGGTATGACTCATGGATGTGTTGGTACATGAGTGGCTATCCCAGTGAAGTGTGGGGTAGTGTCAGTCACACATCAGTAGTAGCTGAGGACCACTGGCCACTATACCAACATAGAAGGTATGTTACCCTTGGGGTATGATGTTGACTCTGTCGCTTGTTACAATGTGTATAGCGGTCCTGGACACAGTTAGTTGCACGTGGAGCACCTCTGATGCATTGTGCTAAGCAACTTGCCAGGATGTGTGCAAAACATAGTGGGATATGGGAACCCCTCAGCTGTGGGTGTGCCGGTCAAGGTATGTGCCTGAAAGGTATGGTCTGTCTATAACCTGTCATTGCAGGTGTGCTCTGCAGAGCCTAGAGGCAGGTCACAGTCACTGCAGAGATGTTTGAGTGGTGCATTATAAGGTGTGCCTTGCCTGCGTACATCACAGAGGAAGATGCAAGCAATGTGTCACATGACCCCATGTCGCGCCTGCCAGTTACCGCCCTGCTGGTGACAGTTATTGGAAACTGTGCAAGACAGGCAGTATAGAAGCAGCAAGAGCCTTGCATGTGGGCTGTACTCCCAGGGCTGACAGGTGCAAGTCATCTGTGCCACAGCATTGTGTTTGACCAGGACAGTCATAGCGGACAGACACCACATGCCTGTGGAATGACAATAGGAGCATATGCAACTGTTGAAGTGACACAGTCGTTCATTGTACAGTGGTATCGTGTCCGGATGAATGCAAAATGCTCCCCAGGGCTAGGCCCACACCCTCAGGGCTATAAGACTGTTGAGCTATTGCATGTCCCTGCACACATAGTCTGTGAAGTGGCATCACAGGGCCATCACACTAACATGGCGAATGACAGACATATCGTACCTGGTGAGGTGTGGCATGGGTGCATAGGTTATGTTGCAGAAGCAGTTACCCGACAGCAAGATGTAAGCGACTAACGCCTTGTGTAGCCTGCTGTGTGGAACTGCAGTGTGACACCCTACAGAGTCAGCTATGACTGGTGTGTTGTGAATGTTATACCTCACTATTGGCTGTATGTGGTGGGCAAACATGAGTCTGTGGGCTATAAGCTGGTGATGTTGTCTGCTATGATGGGGGCTATCTCTGGTGCCTACAGTGAGTATGGAGATGTACTGCACAGGTTGTCCTCGTAGGTGTGTCCAGTGGTGTAGATCATGTGAGACTATGTGATGGGTGGGGTGTGTTGCGAATGTTACACATCCCCAAATGACTGTCAGGTGCAGTCAGGGTTGGTGACAGCATTACTCCCAGCCATAGCTGTCAGCCCCCTGTCTCCAAACAGAGGACCATTAGCCCTCATACCGTTTGACAAATGGGCGAAACGTGGAACACTTACAACTGGCTTACTAACAGCATCAACTAGGAAGGGCATATGATGGCTAAAATAGGCTGGTCTTACATATAAAACAGATATTCCAATGAATTAATGTGATTACCATCTATTTAGCTATGGCTAGCAGGTAAACTATGTACAACAATGAATGTGTGACAGACCCTTCCAATGTGGAACCATGAGGAACATGCACCTTTTAGAACTCCAAATGAGGTACGTTCCCCGTAACGAGGTACACCTGAGAGCTATGGGCCCAGCACGGCTGCAGACATGCATCCCCCACAGGCTGTAGTGCCGTATGTTGGGAGGTGAGCATTGAATGTGTACATGAGACAATTGCTCTATTGCCACATGTATGACATATCCCTCATATAGAGAGGCAGTAGCACTGGTACGTGACAGTTGGACATGCCTGTATATACAACCATGTCCCACAGGATATGTGCGTTACGTGTTTACAACAGCTGTCGTACCTTAAGCAAGCTGGGAAGTGTAGGACAGCCAGTGTACCTGTGGGACATGGTGTGGAATGGGCACTATAATAATCAGTAGCTCATGACATGCTCACATGTTCTGGATAAGTGCCTAGCATGACCATACAATACAGATAGGGTGTTGGATAATATCAACACACAAGTGGTGATGACAGTCATTTAGGGTGGCACCGCACAATAACCCTGCTGAGTATGGTGTGCATGTCCATGAAAGCACTGTAGATGTTAGCAGTACAGATGTACAACACAGCACGGATAGTCATTTAGGGTGGCACCGCACAATAACCCTGCTGAGTATGGTGTGCATGTCCATGAAAGCACTGTAGATGTTAGCAGTACAGATGTACAACACAGCACGGATATTTGATTACAAATACCTTTGCATGTCACAGGAGTGTTCCACCAGTGGCCTGTTGACAGACTCACAACTACAAAAGGTGCAAGAGTGACATGTGCACTGCACATCAGTGCCAGATACAGTAGAACAGGGTTAATGTGTTGTACCCCACCGTCATTGTAGCCCATACCACACAGACAAATGTTAGGCATCTGTGTATGTAAGGCTGTGAATGGCCATGACCTATCAGAATAGCTGTGTCAGTGTTGTGAACAACATACAGAATGGGCTGTGTGGGTGAGGTGTGTGACAT
The DNA here is from genome assembly GCF_019279795.1 of Protopterus annectens. NCBI lineage: Eukaryota > Metazoa > Chordata > Ceratodontiformes > Protopteridae > Protopterus > Protopterus annectens. The sequence goes on from NC_056726.1 coordinate 1,931,548,236, forward strand.
ATGTGCACAGTCTGATGGATGATACCAGCAGTGTCACCGCTAGGTGAACATCCCTGTACCCATAAAGTACTACCTAGGCTGTGGCAACATTATGGACATTGTGTGAGGGATGGGGCTGTGCAGTGCACCCCCCGACATGGTGACGTCTCCAGGCCCCTTAGGTAGTCATATGAGGTACCCATGTCATGTCAGGGTGCCATCCATGAGCACAGAGATCACTGGCAAGCATATACAGCACTGTGGTGACCAATATTGGATCATATACCACCTGTAAGGGGTAATGGCTATGCATGGATGTGTGATACCAGCCTTCACAATCCACACCTCCACTATGCAGCATGCTGTCTACCTTGCAGAAGGACATTTGCTACACCATGATGATGGACATGCTACATGTCCATATCCTGATCTATATGACATATGTCATGGACAGCCACCGTCCTAATACAAGGATCACCACAGGCTGAACAGATCCCTGTGCCATATATGTGACATACTCCCGCCATACCATGCAACCCTGTCCATCAAAGCTGCATATGTCATCCCAGTCATACATGGTGTGATGGCCGCATGGTAGATGTACTATCAACTGACTGGATCAGTAATGTGGCACCGATGCACCTTGCGGTGGCACAATGGCTGTCTGTTACAGCGTGGTAACTGTGCCTGCACATGCTATGGTTGATGACCATCCCTGCGAATGTCGTCTGACTATCCATTGTCCCATGTCTATCACATGTGTGATGCAGGCGATCCGTTGCAGGATGTTGAACAGTTGTACAGTGCTGTGTAGATGTATATGGAAAAACACATGCATGTACAGGTGTCCATGCGTATGTGTGCATTGTCAATGCTCAAGTCCATTATGGCTGTGTCTGTGTTGACATGTGACATATACACAGCATCCAGGTCAACAGTAGTACGGTGGACACATCGAGGCATGTGCAGATAGGTAAGAACACAAGAGCAGGCAAATAGACATGCCCACAGCAAGACAGCATTTACATGGAGTATGAACACTGTAATGAGGTGACACACATATATGGTGATGATATCCAATGCATAATGGGTGTGACATGTGTGACACAACCACGTCAGTCGTGTCAGTGTCATGATGCTTTGCAAAGATAACTGTGCAGATGCAGTAGATGTCATAGAAATGTATGTGCAGCAGTATCTCTGTACATCTCTGAAACTGTGACCTGTCACCATCATTATGTTTTACAGATAATGCCCCGTCTATGCCTCCCAGCATACACCCGCCAGGAGGATGATGTCCTCATCCCACAGCTCCATGACAACTATGACTTGTTGTTCAGCCATGTGCCACAGCATGCCCAGCAGCGGGATGACCTGTGGCAGGATCTACGCAGGAGGGTGAACGATGTGGGTGGCCATAACCGCACCTACCAGCAGGTGCGCAGACACTGCATGGACCTGATACGACATGCAAAACAGCGTGCCACTGCAATCACCAGGGAACAAGGTGGAACAGGTGGTCGGCCACCATCCCAGCCCCCACTCACACACACCAAGGAGCTACTGGCCAGTCTGGGGACACCCAGGGAACAGCATCCAGAAACACTAGCTGCCATCGTGGAGGTGGGTGTCTCCCAACCAATGAGCCTGGAGTTGCCTGGTAAGTCAGTACTGCACATATGGCTATTATATCCCATATAGTTGCATGTGTCACTGTACATTATGTAAAGTAACAACATATGCCAGGTATGTGGACACACATGCTCTATACTACAGTATGCTACATTGTGTATGCACACATGTGCGTACTATATGCTATTACACAGGTGAATGTGTTCACATGCACAGTGCAACCTGTGGCTGTCATACATTCATGGATAATGGTCATACTGGTGTGTCACCCCTATATAGGTACCTCTGGCATGCCGCACAGACATGGGTCCATTGCAGGTGAGACTGTCATCAGTATCAGGCATGTTACAGTGTAGATCTATTTGCCATGTGGGCAGTTAACACTTGCACACCTGATGTTTGTTACAGTCACGATATGCAGGTCGCCCCACCATGCATTCACACACGCCACCCATGTGCAATATATACAAATGTAATGCTACACAAACTTGAAACCACAGTACTTGTCATTGCGACATGTGTGGTCAACTGTCCATACAACGGTGGAGGTGTTCTACAATGGAGGCATATGTAGTATGCATTGGAACAACATGTGTGGTACACACACAGTACCAAACAGTGAGCTGTGATATAGGCAGCCCACAAGTGTCACCATTGTGTCATATGCCCTTGCATTGGGTGCACACATTGTGATGTGCCACCTGACATGTCCGAGACATGTAGTGTTCTGTCTGCAATATTGTCACACTATCGCATGACCTATACCCCACATACCAAACATACAACCCATTGTCTGCATAGCCCTGTGGATTGTGACATGTCTGACATGTATGGGTGTATGTCATATGGGACCACGCAGACATGTGGAGAAGATGCCCATCACACACATTTGGCCAACACATGTGCACACATGGCCATGGGGATGGTCAGAGACATGTAGCCACACAGTACTTGGGATGTGTATACACCCTGTTGCACATTGTCCACACATGGTCCAATTATAGCCTTAGCTGACCGATTATACAGTTGATGTGGTACACTGGACAACCTAAAAGCCTGTGCACAGCTACTGGAGGTGTCAGTGAAGTCTCCCATATACGATCTGTCAAACATCACGACTGTGTTGCAGTTATGGCTATGCAATGTGTACATATTATGCATTCTACAGCAACATACATGCCTCATGTTGCCATGCAATGGCACAGTGTCTGTACTTCACACTGTATAGCAATGTAGATGGCTCACACTACCCTCCCATGCTCATGCACATTTGCTAAACATGCATTCTATCTGTACGCCATGCACACAACATGTGTAATATGAAGCCCATTATGATGCTGTACATGTGTCAAGACACCATTGTGTGAAACATGTATGCATGTTAATGCACATGTCAGCAGATTACATGTCAAGGTCACGTCAGCCATGTGTACTGTTATCCTGTTCTGGGCCACATGGTGTATCACGGGGATGCATGCATACTACCATGATTGTGTGAACTGCATGGCTACTGATATGACACCTGCTTGCTGTAGTGTGCACCCCAGGGAGGTATTCTTACTAACAATATTAATGTCTGAGCATGGCTGCCATGTGTACTGTTATCCTTTTCTGGGCCACATGGTGTATCACGGGGATGCATGCATACTACCATGATTGTGTGAACTGCATGGCTACTGATATGACACCTGCTTGCTGTAGTGTGCACCCCAGGGAGGTATGCTTACTAACAATATTAATGTCTGAGCTGCATGCCCTCTGCTGTATCGCAAGCATGCTGCATGCCATCTGACAAATCACATGCATGGTGTGTCTGTGTGTGTCTGTGTTTGTGTGTCTGTGTGTGTTTGTGTGTGTGTGTGTGTGTGTGTGTCTGTGTGTGTCTGTGTGTGTGTGTCTGTGTGTGTGTGTGTGTGTCTGTGTGTGTCTGTGTGTGTGTGTCTGTGTGTGTGTGTCTGTGTGTGCGTCTGTGTCTATTGTACTTTATAGTATTTCTTTGCATTCACTGGTGATGTAGGTGCGTTACCCTCCTGCGGTCCATCTGATGTTAGTGTCCCCACAGATACTAGCGGTGATGAACATATGCATGAGGTACAGGCAGGGTTGTCAGGGGCTGAATCTGTGCCAATGGTTACCATCCCAGCTATGTCCCCCTCTTCCCCGCACACAGTTCTGCTGCCAACACATACCGCATCACAGGTGGCCATAGAAGAAGGACAGTCAGTGTCTGTTGGCGTGGAACAGGAACGTGTGGTTGCTACAGAAGGTGTGTCTTCACACCATGATGTCAGTGTAATGACTGCAGATGTGCCACACAGGCATGTGGCCGGTGCTGCTCGTAGGAGGACCTCTGGCAGACATGCACCTGCAGGACAGAGCGCAGCAGCTGGTATCAACAGACGCATGTTCCAGACTGTAATGGCAGCACAGGCATGTGCTGAACGGCAGAACAGAGAAGGGCAGAGGCTGCAGAGGGCTGCTATCCATACCCTAAATGACAACATCCAGGCATTGGCAAATGCTCAACAGCAGATTGCTAATGTTCTGGATAGGCGACTAGGTGAAATGGTCGGAATCCTTGACCAAGGCATGGCAATCCGTGAGTGGGGGCTGTCTGTGCTGGAACACCTGGTAGGAGTGAGACGTAGGCCACGTGGACGTAGGCCAGCAACACCACCTAGTGTAGGTCGCTGTGAGCATGCCACTTCACATGCCTGCTCCCATAGTGCTGGTAGCAGTAGCAGTGCAGCTGGTGCTGCGCTGTCAACACCAGGACACAGCAGGCCACGTGGAAGTAGCCCTGGACGTTCTCAGCGGGGACACGGTTCCAGCAGACATGTGTCCTCGGACAGTAGCCACTCTGTACGTCCACCTGGTAGTGCCCATGCAACCCCAGGCAGGCACAGGTCATGTGGCCATGGACAGACACAGTGAGCTGTACAACCTGCACTATACAATCTGGCGCTGTCAGTTATACCCCGTGTAGGCATCACAAATGGCAGAACTGTGTACACACATACACGCACACAGCAAACACAACTGTAGGGCTCCACAACATCCACATGCTTTCTGCACAGACATGTCCAGTCAACTCACCGGCCCTTACACACACACATGATGTTATCCATTGGTGCAGCCTATGCCCCTGGCAAACATATCACCCTGTGCATATGATGAAGCCTGTGCCTTATCCCTGTCATTCACACCATCGCTGCAGGTTTATGCACAAATATTCTGATGCACAGGGTGAACAGCATAGCGAGAGGTGTATGTAATACCTGTGTATGCATAGTGAGGGATGTGTATGTTGCAGTGGTTGTGTATGAATGCTGAGTTGTGTATGTGACATAGGTTGTGTACTGTCGACATGCACCAGTCATACCATGTAGTGCAGGTGCAGCATGCATTGTGATGTCTTCACGGTATATGTCTCAGTTACATCTGTAGCACAATGTTGGTTGTGATACCCTGGTTCCCTCCTATGGTGTACTTGCATGTGCCTACAGGTAGCAGTGTTTGCAGTCCCCCATGTGTAACTGTGGATTACACACAGGCACGTCTGCCGATATCAGCATGCTACATGTACCCTCATCCTGACTGTTGGACACACCAACATGACACAGATGTCTGCACATATACTGCACCTGACGCATGTGGTCGGTGCCACAGGCTACACTGGACAGAGATGTGACATACATAGCAGGACACATTACAGGTATGGTGACATGGTGCAGGGGTTGTACACAGTGGCCTGGCCAATGATGATGTGAGGTGTCATTTGGTAGCTGGAGGCCACACTGTGCAGCAGTAGGACCATGTAACAGTACGTGAACATGGCCACATTCACGGGGTGTACACCACTATAATGCACACCCCATAGTATGCAGCTGGGGACCCTTGCCTGTGTCGTCATCACCCTCACAGTACTATGCACCCACACATGTCACAGAGAAGGGACATGCACAGGTAGCCAGTATGTCTGGGACCTATGGCATCAACAGGGTTGTGCAATGCATCATCATTATGGGTTAGTCACCACGTGGGGCTAGTGATAATTTCCCACCGTATATTAGCATGCACACTCACACCAAGCACCAGACATACATACAGACACACACACACTGTGGTGACCACACATGTGTATATGGGCAGCCGACGTGTGTGATGCACCTCACCGGCGAACGTCATTCTTCCCACACTGACGTATGTACAGATCTCTACAATGGTGTACAGGTATGTGTAGCGACTGGGACATATCCCCCACGATATGTGGCATCCGTGGTCACACATTCGGACACAGATGGCAGTGCTGGGAATGATACACCTGCCATATGATGACATGTTTGATGGACATGCAGCGGTATTGATTGCATTATGTGTACCAATGCTATATCTGGCAAATGTGCTGCTATATGCACATGGGAGGTTGTAGGTGTTACAGGTGCCATATGACATATAGTTGTTAACACCTGACCGCTGTGTATGCATTATGTCAGCACCGTCACGTAACAGCGACATAGCGTACAGTTAGCACATGGCATGATAGGATGGTGTGTGAAACAACTGTGAGCCACCCCCTGCACACATACATCTAAACAGGTGGTTCACCATGTTATGTACACACATCCCTCCATACGTGCTGTTTGTATGTCACCGTACACAGATGTCAATGATGGGTCTGCATTGCGTCTGCATGTCGTAGGTAGGTGCAACTATGTTACGGACATCGGCCACTGCACATGCATGTTTTCTGCATGCACAGTACAGATGTCACATGTGTCTCCTGTTGCCATGTTTGTATGCATTGCTATTGTTGGACATGTGTGTTGACATACATAACACATGGACTGCGGTATGATATCACGGGTATCACAGGCAACCAGTACAAGGTTATGTGTCCCGGTCAACACTGATACCCCCTGTAGTGTGAGCATTCAACAAACATGGGCCAACCTTCACTTCGTGTGTGTAGCATTGATTAGGCCAGTGTTATGCATGAGGTACATCAAAGGCCATGTATGTATGTGTTGTGTGTGCAGTCCATGCACACATCCACACAATCACATGTATGACATACCCAGATGTGTGTTTTTTGGTGTACAGCAACAGTCAGGTGTCACAGCTGTGTAATGGCCATGGTATGTCTTGAGCTGACCTGTTCATGTATACTGGCATCATTGCAATGCATAACACCTGTTGGATCCCTGTTGGTATGTGTGTACTCTGCACAGCTGGTGTGCACTGCTGTACAGCCCAGTGGTCATGTGTCACATGGTGTTGTGGGACCATAAGGCTGTGTAGTGCTGCACCAATGACATGGTGCTGACTTGACAGCTACAGTGTACACTGCAGTGTGTACGTGTGACCTGCACCTGTGACAGCTGTGATGCAGCTGTGTGTGTACAGGTCATTGCATGTGTGACCGCCCTGTGCATGAGGGCAGTTATACCTTACTGTGCCCTTCTGTCTGTACACTCCATCTGCACATGTGACCTGCACCTGTGACAGCTGTGATGGCAGCTGTGTGTGTACAGGTCACTGCATGTGTGACCACCCTGTGTGTGAGGGGAGTTATACCTTACTGTGCCCTTCTGTGTGTACACTCCATCTGCATGCAAGATTGCCCTTTGCAACTGCTAAGTGTGTGAGCATGCCCAGTACGCCATTGTGTAGATGGACACACAGTACATTCCACACTGTGCCCTTCCGTGATTAGACTCCATGTGCATGCAAGATGGCCCTTTGCAACTGCTAAGTGTGTGAGCATGCCCAGTATGCCGTTGTGTAGATGGACACACAGTACATTCCACACTGCATCCTTCCGTGATTAGACTCTGTGTGCATGCAAGATGGCCCTTTGCAACTGCTAAGTGTGTGAGCATGCCCAGTATGCCGTTGTGTAGATGGACACACAGTACATTCTACACTGCGCCCTTCCGTGATTAGACTCCGTGTGCATGCAAGATGGCCCTTTGCAACTGCTAAGTGTGTGAGCATGCCCAGTACGCCGTTGTGTAGATGCACACTGCGCCCTTCCATGATTAGACTCCGTGTGCATGCAAGATGGCCCTTTGCAAATGCTACGTGTGTGAGCATGCCCAGTACGCCATTGTGTAGATGGACATGCAGTACATTCCAAACAGACATGTGATACTAAGCGTGTGGGCATGGCCATTGACATCCTGTATAGCCATGGTGGTCATCCAAGCACCAGATGTCCAATTTCAATGTCACGATGGATGCCTACATTGAACACACTTGTTGCTCTCTCAAAGGGTGTACTGTCTGTGGCGCATCCAGTATCTATTTAGTGTTGTTTTGCTCAGTAGATATTTAGTTGGCCTGATGACAGCACTGCCGTGTTTGTGTATATCTACCTTGGGACGGTAATATGCTTTCAGACTGCTCACTCTCTAAACATTCCCTATCGGTGTCTTTGCCTTTGCAGATGATGTCACCCACCTAGAAGTATGCCTCTGGAAGTGCTGTGTTCAGTAATCTCGGTAGCGCATTCTGTAAATGCGTAATGCTGTAGTGTGTTAGTGTAGGTAGGTGTATGTTCAACTCCCGGCCCTTCCAAGTGTGTGTGTGTGTGTGTGTTTCCAGCTGCCTGGGGACACAGTAATGCTTTTAGATGCCTCACAATACATACAATCCCTATCGGCGTCTTTGCCTTTGCGGATGATGTCACCCACCTAGAAGTATGCCTCTGGGAGCACTTTGTTCAGTAATCTTGGTAGTGCATTCTGTAAATGCGTAATGCTGTAGTGTGTTAGAGTAGGTAGGTGTATGTTCAACTCCCGGCCCTTCCAAGTGTGTGTATGTGTGTGCGTGTACGTGTCTGTTTCCAGCTGCCTGGGAACACAGTAATGCTTTTAGATGCCTCACAACACATACATTCCCTATCGGCGTCTTTGCCTTTGCGGATGATGTCACCCACCTAGAAGTATGCCTCTGGGAGTGCTGTGTTCAGTAATCTCGGTAGCGCGTTCTGTAAATGCGTAATGCTGTAGTGTGTTAGAGTAGGTAGGTGTATGTTCAACTCTCGGCCCTTCTAAGTGTGTGTGCGTGTGTGTGTGTGTGTGTGTGTGTGTGTGTGTGTACAGTAATGCTGATGATGTCACCCACCTAGAAGTATGCCTCTGGGAATGCTGTGTTCAGTAATCTTGGTAGCGCTTTCTGTAAATGCATCATGCTGTAGTGTGATAGGGTAGTTAGGTATAAGTTCCATTCCCAGGCCTGCCAGACGTGTGTGTGTGTGTGTGTGTGTGTGTGTGTGTGTGTGTGTGTGTGTGTGTGTGTGTGTATGTGTGTGTGTGTGTGTGTGTGTGTGTGTGTGTGTGTGTGTGTGTGTGTGTGTGTGTGTGTGTGTGTGTGTGTGTGTGCATGCTCCCATCCGCCTGGGGATGCAGGTTATGCTTTTAGATGCTTTGCAACACAGATGTATCCTGCTGATGTCTTTGTCTTTGCGGATGTTGACACGCACCTAGTAGAATGCCTGTGTGTCTGCTGTGTTTAGTAATCTCAGTAACATGTTCTGTAAATGCGTCATGCTGTAGTGCGATAGGTTAGTCATGTGTAGGTTCGATTACCAGCCCTGCCACATGTGTGTGTGTGTATGTCTGTATCTCTCTCTCTCTCTCTCTCTATATATATATATATATATATATATATATATATATAAAATCTATTTTCTGCCCATAACTCTGCTCTTGCATGGATAGCTGACTGTTTCATGTAGTGCATATTTGCATAGCTTTCACATACCAATGGGGTATGTTGCAAATCCCCACATTGTCCATGCAACGTCCGTGTTTCAGGTGGTGTTACACGCCCTTACAACCGTTTGCTGTATATCTTGGCAGACATCTATCCTTGCTGTACTCTCACTGTACTCGTACACGCCGGAGGCTTCATGTATCATGGCCTAGTTTTGATGTGTGTATGTCAATTTGTGCTGTGTGCATGGCTGTGGGTATGTCCCACTATCATCATTTGTAAAAGTGACAGCCCTATAGGTTCTTCATGTAGACTGCTGTGTCATTTGACATGTCAGCACATACCTGCGGACAGTACTGCACGTCCTACTGCGGCGCATTTCATACCTTCTGCGTTATCTTGCAGTCGATATTGCTGTTTCTTCACACATGTATTTGTTTCTGTTCATACCACTCCACCTCCTAGAGCAAGTTGCTGGACAAGGCCTTATCTGATAGTGGGACACATAGGGGCAGTATTGACGTGTTGCTCTTACAAACGTAGATAGTTGACACAATAATAGGTTTTGCATTAGTATGGCTTTTCTGTCGGATTTGGTGTCTTAATCACATGTTTGTCATTATTTCATGTCTTCATTTATCATGAAAGTGCCAGAATGTTACTGTTGTTACGTGGAACACACCAAACATATGAGGCAGAACTCTGCACATTCTGCGTAAATCTGTACAGTTGCGGAGTATGTGTCTGATACAAAATATCAGCTTTCTGACACCAATACACACACTGTATGGTGGCATCACAGGCCACATGCCATTACATTTATATTGCAGGACACACCCACCCAGACAGTTGTATTCCTCACAAAGGCCAACAGCTGCTTATCCACACTAATTGGCCTATCATGTACCGTATGTGTGCGCCAGTATTTGCGCTTTCCGTCAGTGGCAGAGCTCACGTACGTGTCTGGGGGACTGGACATTGTTACAGTGACACTGCATGACACCCTGAGGGACACATTACTTTTGTGTCTATTAACCTTCCACACTGACATTCACAGGGCATACTTTGTCATTCACATTTGTCGGAGTACATGCGTATGACTTGTACATGTTTTCTCATTTGTCCTGATGTCTTTCTTCTCACCTGTCCACCTAGTATCACTAGTTCTGTACATGTATTTTGGACAGGTTACCTTCATACCCCTAACCTGTACACATTATGGGTAAACTCCCTGATGTTTGACCTTTGCCCTTGTTACATTTGTCATAGTGATGTGCCATTCTGGTAAATTGCTGGCAAGGCATTACGAACTGTGCGGTAGATAATAGTGACTGACATTTCCATTACATGATTAGTAACACTCATAACATCCATATTCATGGGTACGCCAGTATTCTCACAATGTTCTGACTTTGTCTGGGGTATATCTAATATAGTCCCTATTTGTATTTCATGTACTATGCCTTAGTGCAGCTGTGTTATTCTGAAAGTTTGCCAGTTATGGGTACCATCTTGGTCGTACGCATGTCCATCCATGATAATCGCCTACATGACACAGATATAGGGCCCTACATATTGCCATAATGGTTTCCGCAATATCCAGTGGATGGTTTGCCCCATTATTGAGAATATAGGCGTGTGCTATACCCACATCACTCCCACAGGGCGGGCCTACAAAATCTCTGCCAAACAACACCTAGGCCCATTTCTGCATATCCATGATTCCCATACCTGACAACCCTCTACAGTACCCATTACACATGTTTAATGTGTGCGGTACTGAAGTGTGGAGACACTTATATGCACTCCCCACTCTCCGGATATCAGTTCGTATGTCATACATTCTATCGACACATGTGTCATCACCCTTGCACCTGATACTGTTGCATATACAGCTATTTCTTATTTGCTGCGGTCACTTATTTTGCGTCAATGTTGGTTGACACTACGTAAGAATCAATTTTTGGAGTCCTGCAATGGACACCTATCTGCATGTTTAAAGTGTAGAACTTGCTGGACTGTCACTTTCTGGCCAATGGTTTGGAATGCAGCGGTTTATTCACCTTTCGTGCATGTCTGTTTGTCTACCCATATTAGCTATAACGTGGCCTATTTATGTACATATGTCATATCTACGGGACATAAGTCTGTTGTGTATACATATATACATGTACAATCCTCATTTCATAACTTGCTTTGGTTTACATCTGTTGATTATGTGTATACACATATATCTATATCCATACCATACCTTTCCACTATACAGATTGTCACGGAGTGTACAGCTGGTTGCCCCTTTATCTTCACTGTGTTTTACATAAACCTGTGTCTATCTGGCAATGTAGTGGCATTTCATTTGAGACTTATGGTGGGGAATTCTGGCAAGCAGTTCAGGTTACGACTGCATACCCTTCAGAGAATCCATGCTACTGACACACCCGTTATTCTATCCACTTTCTTTGTTTGTTCTGGCACATATCTGGGGTTTGTCCCTATTTGTACCGGTAGTTTGCATGGCTTTGTCCAGTTTCATACTTTACGAAGTTAACAGGTTTGAGCCATGTATAACTAACGTGGGGAAAACAGCATTCATTTACTATGCTGTGAGCGGATCACACACACACAGGCGCACTTGCATTTCCTTATTGTGGGTTACGTGCAGGCATGCATGCATATCCTTATTGTGAGTTACATATGTTTACTAAGTCTTTGTGCTTACGTGGGCTTTATTACTTGTGACAGTACCAGTAATTATCTGTAATCCGGTTAACGGACGTATGCGAAACACACGTTCACCTTTACATATTTAACTGTCTGTACAGCACAGACGCATTCATTACATTTTCACATTATATGGGCTGTAGTCGTAGTTCAACCGGGACGGCATTCACATTGGCCAAATGCTGTAACCACTATACGTTTGGTGTTCTGACTCATTTATATGCATACCCATAGTACATAGCTACATTAACATATGCCTCACCGCTTCACTTAAGTCACAGGCATCCATTCTCCTGCTGGGAAAAATGCGGTACTACATGTTACACATTCCCTATTCCCTACTGCTCTGGACCCAAGCTGCATATTTAATCACTGCAGGGATATTCAGAACCCAAAGGCTTATAGTCCTGACACATACAGGTCTTTAACTGTCAGGGTGTTCATGTGGTGATCTGGGTTTAGGCTTGTCCGCCTGGTGAATGGTACTGCCCTGACCATGTTTAAATGTCAGACAAAGCACATGGACAGGGTTTGTCCATTTTAAACATTTAATCTGTGTTTACAGACACAGATGTTTGGGCACCTGTCAGCAGCTTATGATGTTGGCAATACATAATATGGGTGGGGGTGTTTACGATACATAATCCACGGTGAGTGGTGTTCCCATTCACATTTGACTGTTTCCTGTATTCATTCTTACGAGGGTTATTATTTTGCACATGACTTAACTATGAATTAACTACGGGTATGCAGTAGTACAGTCAACATATGTGACGGTTTGTTACAGTATATATGTACGGACCTCTGTAATACTGGGGACTACCCCACATCCTTCACAACATTTCCTGCTTATGTACATACTATTATTCAGTGAACTTTCGAAGCTTGTGAGAGCAGCAATTACATCTGTCCCTATTTGTCCACCCATCCTTTTAGGCTTTGTCCAGGTTTTGTTGCTGTAATAGGTTGAGAGGTGGTGTCGGTATGTGATTGAGTTGAATATATACTGTCGATAATTCAGTGGGGAGTAGGGTTACCACTTGTTCCTCTTTGCGAGGGGAGGTCCCACTTTGGACAGTTGTGTCCTGCGATGACACCTAAGACATGGCAAATGTCCTGTGATTTTAAGACAATAATATATTTCTTATTTTCTTTACTAGTTGCATGATACAGGTATTTTGTATCTGGTACACATAACTATTATTTGGGATAGCATAATCTATTCAAATGCTATGGAATAAGCTTTTATCCTGGCATACACGTGTAATTCTGTCCTTTGCACTGGCCGGGGGTATGTTTTATCCTGCAAATTCTCACATTTCTACAAGGGATGTCCCACCTTGGCCATCTGAACAGGTGGTATCCCTAGTGGGGTGACCTGCATGGTGGACAGCTGTTCCATCCTGCGTAGTATGATTTGCATGTCTGTGTAGAAACTGAACAGTACCGTGACTACACATACATGTTTTGTCCAGATGTGTACAGTAATGGACACCGTGGCGTGTAAACAACTCTGAGGTTTCAACAGGTTACTTATCCCACGCGGGATGTACACACATTTTGCCGTAACATTAACGCGCGGGCATTTGGATTTACGTACCTGTGATGGGATGTTTACAAATGTGGGATACATATTTGCAATCCTGCTACTGCCTAGGATGATACTTCCTACTACATATGGGGAATACTCGCTATGTGTAGGTGTATGGATGCACAAGGCTGGTAGCTGGATTTGGTGGACATTCGGACATGGGTGTGGGTTATGTGCTATACAGGGGTTGTTGCGTATTGCATTTGCATGCATGGGTTCTGCTTTTGGATATCCCGGTTCCGCATATAGCATCCTATGTGCATGTGATGGTTACGTTCCTGTTCATGTGTATAGCACATTTTAATATACATATGTTTGTGTGTGTTTGGTATACAATTTGGACTGTCAGGTTTCTTTACGGTTGTTATATAGCCACAACTGCCCAGCTGTGTACTATTACTACCACTGTGGGACTGCTGGTGACCATACCCATGGGGCTAGATGTGTGTATTGGCGGCGCACTGACATGATGCGCTTCACTTCCACTGGGTATAACGTCTGACAGTGCAGTACATTACGGACACATGATTTTAAATATCATTTGTTCCATGGACAGAAACTCATATTATGTTGCGTGCATTCCTGTTTGGTTCTCCATTTTGTGTGGCCGGGAACTGTCTTGCATGCTTTGCATACGTTTCATTATCCACGGACACTGATAGGTGTGATTACTATTGCAGGCAGGCTATAATATTCAGCAGTTTAGGTTGCTCATCGCCAGCCGATATTGACACGCCTCCGGGCGCAGCTTAGTAACGCCCCATGCACTCGCGCACGTGTCCTATGCACGTGGATGTGGTAGCGGCGCACCTTCATTAATATGCATATGGTGCTACTACACCATTTATACACTGCACAGCCGGTGCAGGCCTTACACCGGCCTTGCGCCGAGCTTCATGAATCTGGGGGCTTATCTGTTTTGATACTGTGTGATGGTTTTAGTGTATCAGTCTTTCTAAGGATTTTTCATTGTCTGTTCCCCTTTCTGTATTTTTCTATCAGGGATAGTTCTGGTATTACTTTCTTTATGGATTTCTCTATTTGATGCTTCCATGCTGGCATTTTACTTCTTCCCACCCTTTTATTTATTAGGCTACATTTCTGTGGTCATATTTTATTAATTATTACTTTAGATTCAGAGTAATATATCCTGTTTATTTCTGTCATATCACATGAATTTCTCCTAATAGTTTGAATGACTGTGTTCATCTATTTTCTCAGTCTTCTTAAATTGTGGGTCTTATTTCCTTTCTGTAATTTATTCCTTTCATCTATTTTAATATGTTTATCTATCTCTATTGAATCAAGAAGGTCTTCCCTTAGATAATTTAATTCTGAGCTAAGACCTTTCTTCTTTGCTATCTGTTTCTTGCAAGTCTTCTACAGATGGTTCCAGATCATCATCTTGTGACATATCCTCTTCAGATGCAGCCTGCTTCAACTGTTGCTCATCCATATAGGGACCCATTGGCCCATCCCGGCACTGCATTACCTGTGCCACAGTTGCCACTGTTTCCTGCTCCTTCCCTTAGTGTGCAACCTCATAGCTGCAACTAGACTATCATGTGAGCCTCCTACAGAAAGCTACAGAACATTATCCTGTGATATAACCTCTTCAGCTGCATCCCACTTTACCTGCTGTTCCTCTATCTGAAAATCCACTATTCAGTCATAGTCATTTTTGTGACTCTGACAGATGGAATGAATGGAGAGGTGAGATTAGCAGAGGTCCAGATAGAGAAATTTTTTTATTGGGTCTAATGCCTCCCACAGTGGTGGACACAGCATCAGTGTGCAGGATGCCTGATTCCTTTTTTAAAGCTCTGAGGTTTGTATCTTATGCTGACAAGACATTCATGCTGAAGACTACTTAGAAAATGTTCTCATTTGCAGATGTTCAAAATTCAGACATGGTAATAATTCATCTTTTTTAAACATATTTGATTTCCATTTCCCCTTATTTCATTCACTTTAAATAAATGTTTTTACTTGAAATATTAGATAAGACTAGTTTTCTCTCTTGGTTGCCATGAGCTCACACAGCAGCTGTTCATTCTCCTGCCTTCATTTGTTATGATTTCTTCACTTTTGTTTACCAATCCATTTATTTTCTTACTTAAGCCCTGATTTATTCATGTATTACCTTATCTCTGTATGTCTTTGCTTTACTTCTTTTTTTTCATGGTGCAGGCTGTCTTACAAATGTTATTATACTGCTGAGATGCTTCGAAGAAAAAAATCATTTTGCTTTAAAAAATTTTAATTGTAATAGTATGCTTATGAGCTTTCATTTTCATTGCTACTAGGTATTTTCACCTCTAATGACACACCAGTTTTGTTAAAGATAATCAAGAAGTTCATAGTTGAAAACCTGGATGTAAAGACTGTGATAACCAACTCTATATGACATTTTATTTCTCTTCATTTTAACCAGCAGGGAGCATCATAAGAGTTCTGTTCACACTGAGTATGGAAGGTTATGTCGTTATGTGAGAAAACAATGCATTTTGGGGCACAGGCAGCTTCTTATGAAATAATCCAGAATGTTTCACTTGGAAATAAGGTAGCACAGTAACAAAGTATCAAACTATATAATTAGTGAAAATCCAGAAAGCAAACATATGCGAGTTTCACTTTTTAAATTTTACATTTTTAGTGTGCCTCAGCTGAAGTGTTGACCTAGGTCTGGGGCCTTAGTCTTGCAGTTTCATTCACAGTTGTGGCAGAACTGTGAACTACTGTCAACTTTGAGCCTCATTTCATCATTTATTACTGTGTTTCTTTCCATAAACAGTATTACTGGTTAATTTCTGCATAGACTGGTGCCTTAATCTACGTTAGTATTGCAATAGCGGCATTATTGTGAATTCTGGTCTGGGATTGGTGCTTGCTGTGTATGTTACAGTTTTGCTGCTAAAGTCTCATATTCTGCTTATCATTTACCTGCTTAAAGTTACATTCTAGTGCCTTTCTGTTTCTTTGCAACTGTTTCCCCCTGCTCTTTGTGTCTGCCCCAGCCCCAACTGAGACAATAAACTAAAGTTCCTGAAATTCTAATCTCCCTGGGCTATTGGTCTACAGCTCAGAGTTATAGGACTAGAGCTCTAGTATTGGCTTTCTTTGATTAGACCCCCCTCTAGCTAGTCTGCTTCTTGTGGCTTGAATTTTCCTCAGCAGCCCACCCTTTTTTCTTTTATGGATTTAAAATTCTGGGTCTCTGGCTTTCACCCCTTATGGTAATCTAACTTCAAGGCCTCTCTATCCCCTCTATCATTGCTATTGTCTGTTGTGTAAGTTATTTAAGTGCATGTCACACCAAATACTTCTCATATATTAATTTTACTGAGTGCCCAAGAGGCAATCCAGTATTGCTCTTGAGTAACAACCCCCCTTACTACAGATTGTCTCCTGATCATTTTCCCAGAGTTCCCATCTTCATGGAACCCTTGCCACACTCTTAGAGAGTCCTGAATTAGTACTGCTTCATCCTTGGCAGATAATATATTTACTTTATTGATTTGCATTTCAGTTAACTCTTTTAGAGTGCTACTGCTTTCTTTTTGCTTTATTTGTCAATTAAAGGTTCTTATTACTTGAAATTACCTTGTCGATGTAGTTTAAATTATTTTGTGGAAGCACAACATTCTCAAGCAATCTTTTTTTGTGTTTTTACTTTAAGAGCATTGGAATATTCTATCTAGTGGCAGTGGATGGTGGCCTGGTCTACCTCAGTAAGAAAACATCTAAGAAAACTGTACATGTACTTGTTTTATTGGCCTGAAGGATAAGAAGGCAGTTTCCTGTGTTTAAAGTACTTCAGTAAATCTGGCCCATTTTCATTCCCACTGCTCATTGAGCAGTGGTGGTTAGTAGTGCCCTGTGTAGCTTTGGACAGTTAGAAACCAAATGTTCCTTATAAAACCTCTGCAACTGTGCCAGTAACTCAGTGAGTGTAGAGCAATAACTATGTGTATTGAATAGCACAGAACAGCTAGTTTGTGTGCTGAGGAGCACTGCCTCCTTAGTTTAGCATTATATAACCTAGTCTAGTCTAGTCTCTTGCCCCAAAAGCAACCTTAGTCAACCCATTATTAACTCCTCTAGCATCTCACCCTAGTAGTTCCCCCAATAATGGACCTAATATTATGGATGTGCACTTTCCCAACTTCTCTGCAAACAGGCTGGTGCATACGGTAATATGAGAAAATTTAACCGTTGTCTAATGTTCAAAAGCAAACATTTAATCCTCAAAGAAACAAAGATAGTATGTGAGAGATGTATATACACAATGTCTCTGAACACAAGCACTCTTAATAATAACCATCTGCTTGTGAGAGACACATAAGCAATACTAACCACACATAGTATGCACCCCACACATGGGCCTACTTATGTTGAGGCAGTTACCTGCAAACTTCCCAAACTCCTAAAACCTCAAATGCAAACTTCCCCTACTAAACTTTCCAAACCCCTAAGACCTCCCAGACATTCCATCTGCAAAAACTATTCTCAGCAAACTAGAAAGCACTCAAAAGAAATGATATGCAAATCCTATGTATTTCCATTGAATCCACTAGGCCATAAAGAACTCTATTTTCCAAATAGTGAGACCAGAATTAAAAATCAGATAAAATATCTAGGTATAATTTATACTTCTGATTTTAGAGAGATCATTAAAAACAACTTATTACACACTTGGACAAACATTTAAAAGGATATTAATAGATGGTAAAATATTAATATGACTTTACTGTCTAGAGTCAGTATGGTCAAAATGAGGATATTACCTAGAATTATTTTCCAAATGTTTGCTACTTTTTCAATTATTCCTCAAAATATTTTTAGGGATATGGAAAAAAAACATTATCCAAATTCTTGTGGCATCCAAAATCTGTCAGAATTAAATATGATAAACTTTTCCTTGGAAAAGATAAAAGAGGCCAGGGATTACCAGATTTTAAACTTTATTACACTATAATTAATTCTAAAACAGAAACACGAACTAGGTCCCAATAGTCTAATAAGAAGAAACACCATGGAGAGCAGACACAGCCAAATAATCCTTTGAAAACTTTATTGTCAATGCCAAATAAATAAACCGTAATGAATCAAACGCTTTTGCCTGATAAATATCAGGCTTTATCAAGATCTTGATAAAGCCTGATATTTATCAGGCGAAAGCGCTTGATTCATTATGGTTTATTTATTTGGCATCGACAATAAAGTTTTTCAAAGGATTATTTGGCTGTGTCTGCTCTCCGTGGTGTTTCTTCTTATTAGACTATAATTACCTCTAGCTGATTGGTCCAAATAGCATACATTCCTAATGGGTCTAGCTGGACACCCCAATGGATCAAAATCTGGTATGATCAAATTAAATCCCTTGACTTTAACCCCAAATATCTCCCCTTTCTAAATTTAAACCAAAAAAACCTTTACATCAGGAACATACATCCATTGTTCAAGCATATGATTCTAACCCCCGGATTCACTATTTTTCCATGCAGGACTAGCTTAGTCATGCATGAAAGTGGCCATTTAGGAGCAGCCGGGCAGCATGCCATGCATATTAATGAAGGTGCACTGCCTGAGCTCCTAAACGGACACAGAGTGTGTACAAGTGCAGGGGGCGTGTCTGAGAGCAGAGCTCTCAGAATATATATGCCCTGCAATCAAGAACAGCAGTTTAGCAATAAGAATGAGTGAGACCACTCATAGGTGTTTGCATACCCCCAGAACCCGCCCCCCCAAGTTTATAAGAGCAATAGTTAAAATATAAACAAGCTAATTTTTTTAATCAAACAGATAAAATTTAATGGTAGGGGCGCGGGTTGGCCCATTGCTTAGCTCTGTGTACTGTAGCTTAAATGGCACAAGAGGATACATATCAAGATATCTGCAAATAAAGCAGTACTGCAATAGTGTAGTGGGCAGAGCATTCGCCTTCCGAGCAGTTATTTTCGGTTCGAGTCTCACTCCAGTACATTCCATTTTCCATGTCAAATCACTTTATGAACAATATTTTTTGTTGCATGACCTACTAAATAACATATATTTGTGAAATGGAGTACTGCATTAAATGCACATGTGAGGTGTCATTGTCATAATGTTGTAAAATCCACAGATAAACACTAGTGCCCCATAAAGTATATGCACACATGAATCAGGGATAAAAATCAAAGGTACAATGTGTAATGAATGATAAATCCATAGAGTGTCCAAATCCACCATCTTCCCAAGAACCATTTTACATTTCTGTCTAAATTAGTGCAGAGGTAAGAGGGTGTAAGCACTATTAAGCAGTAGTAAGTGGGAGTAAGCATATTTAAGCAGTATTAAGCAAGTTTAAACCCGTTTGAGTGGGGGTAAGCAATGTGCATACAGGTTAAGCAATATTGAAGCTAACTCTCTGTAGGCATATTTAACTGGAGGTTAGCATTACTTACCTTTGAGCAAACCTGCTTACAATAGCTTAAAAGTGCCTTAATCACTCTGTATGCAACAGCTGCTGTTCTGGCCAGGAAACAAAATAAACAGCCCTTGCAAGCCTTGAACCCAGGACCTTGTACACTACAATCATAACAGTTAACCACTAAGCCATCACAGCAGTACAAAATATTGATGTATCACCAAACAGATCCTCACTACAGGAAAATCAAACTTAACATGTGAAGCAAATCTATATACAGTTTTATGCTGTATAACCTACTACATAACATAAATATGTGAACTGGAGTAGTGCATTAAGTCCAGATGTAAGGTATCGTTGTAATAAAGTGTTGAAATCCCCTAATAAACACAAGGACCCCATACAGTGTATGTGCACATGAATCATGGATACCAGACACATATATAACATGTAATGAATAATAAATCAATGCCAAACAGCAAATAGTATGCAAATTAAAAATTAAGCAACTCTAAGCATTGCACAGCCCAGCTTACTAGGCGTAAGCAATGTATAGGCCAGCTAAATCAGTTTGCCTATTGGTATACCCCTTTAAGCAATGCCAACCTTATGTAAGCAGGTTTGCCCATAGCGTAGCAATTTCAAAACCGTCCAATCATGGCAAAGTGTGGGAAATTGGTCCTATTTAAACTCAACAGGCAGGAATACGTCTCATAACTGGTTGCAGCTTCCTCCTGTAGGCACTACTATGACTGGTATGGGAGAGGGAGTGCACTTTTGGGTGCAGTGCTGGGGCATCCAGGAGTCCAAAGTCATGGCAGGACTCCTTGTTAAAGACCATGACCAGAGACTGCTGCAGGACCAGTACCAGGGTACCCAATATAAAGCAGAAGCTTAGGACCATCTCACCCATGACCTCACCAGTGTCACTGGTATACCTCAAACTGGTGAGCAGGTCAGGCATCACTATGCTGACTTGAAGAAGAGAAAGAGGGTAGGAGGACAGGAGATGTCTCAGCCATGTGTAAGTATCAGTCCACTACCTGTTTAATAATTGCCAGCTCATGTATATTATGGATAGGTATGGCTAAATATTCCTCTTATGTCTTTGACAGTGGCAGATGAGTGGGCTGTGAACCAGGAAGCCCATGCCTGTAGATTGCAGCAGTTGCATCGTGAGGCAGGTTAGCAATACTCTTGCATGTACTGTCATAGGAAATAAATCTAAAAGTAGCAGTAAGTTAATTGTCTGTATAAATCCTATATTGTTTAAGGCATGTACTGCATACACCAGAGAATATGGCAGGACGAGTCTCATATAGACTGTATGTAAATAAAAGTATAACAGCCTGACAATAAAGGTCTAACTGCTGGACTGCATGTGTTTGCTCTGTTATCATATGGAAATGTAGAGTTGCAATATCTTAATAGTACTGTTGTATTAAGCACTTTTACCACACTGTGCTACATAAATAAAATGTGTAGGAATGTCTGTATATGACTGTTGTTATCACAAGAGGTCATATTGTACAACTGAGAGAGACTTAGACAGAAAACAGTGAAAAGATATACATAATTCAAATAGTACACTCACCTGAGATGTGAACTGTTGTATTTTTAACACACACACAACCATGGTTTGAATCCTGGGAGTGGTAGCAAGCTGTATGCGGAATCATACCCCACAACTGTACAGATATGTCCAGAATGTCCAGTTAATTGGCCCATATCTGCTGACTGTCACCCTGTCCCCCTGGCAAATCAGTGGGATGATCCCAGATTACGCAGCAAATAATGAAATACAAGTGCTTGTCAGACATCTATAAGAGCAAACCTGTCACTCTAGCAACTCCCCAAAATGTTATGAGAGTAATAAGCCAAGTATGTCCCATCTCTACCACTATGTCGTGAAGCTGTGACCAGAGTGTGTGCAGTAACAGAGTGAGATGTATGTGCATAATACTAATGTTGAATCTGGTAATATGTGTGTCAGTATTCAGGTAGTGCTAACAAACATTGCCCCCACTGGTCTGCCAGGTCAGATACAAAAACTGTGCCTAGAAATGAAAGATTAAAATCCTGGACTGGTACTGTTTAATCTGGTATTGTATGGCATTGCTAGTGTTGCAGTTGCTTTGAATAATAAGGCATTACTCATCACTGTATAAATATATATATATATATATATATATATATATATATATATATATATATATATCCATATATGTATGTAGATATGTATATGTCTATATATCTGTATATATATATATATATATATATATAGATATATATATAGATATATATTTATATTTATATATATATATATATATATATATATATATATATATATATATATATACACATATATATATATATATATATATATATATATATATATATATATATATATATATATATATAGCTATACAGACACATACCATATAATTCATACCAGCATACATCAGGCAGAGCTCCTAACTAACACTCTTCAAGATAAACCTTGACGAGTGGATGGGTAACAGAAAATATACCCTTGGGATCACTTCATTGGCTCTGCTTGACAGAGGATCAGATAATTAATCAATGGGGTGGTGAAAGCTGACACACTCTGGCTAGGCTTATAAATGCCCTCGGGCAGATAGCCTAGTACCTACCTACGGACCTATGAACCTATGCCCAGAAAATGGAGTGGAGTCCTACCTCAGCATCAATTATCTCAACGTCTTAGTACAAGGGGATGTCATGTATGTATTGCAGGTATATGTGTAGACTGTTGCTACTGTAACAGGATATGTCTTAACAGACATGTTGTGTGGTGGAGGTCACATCTGCTATTGACATGTATGCCATCTGTTACTGACAGGCATCCGAAGCACATCATAGTACAGTAGCACTAATAGCACAGTAATGATCCTGTGGACTACAGCAGAGATATGACCAATATATGTGGACAGTCTGGCACTCTCTGGTCAGTCCAGAGGTATACACGGATCCCCTTAGTGCGAGACATGTGGACCAACCTGACAATGTTGATGTTAACAGCCATGTACATGGGTATATCACATAAATACTGGACTACATATCCCCACATAGTTTATGTATTCACACACTACTGTCTGTCCTGACACATAATAACTGGTGGTGCAGAGGTCACATGGCCACATACTACCCAGTAGTTAGTGACATACATCTGTACAGCATCCCACTGCTTTGTTAGAAATACACAACAGTTATGGTCGCCCAGCAGCAGTATTCTTGCAACTATCTGGACATAACATCACACTGGGTAATTACACTAAGCTGCTAGGCATGTAACAAAGCACTGTGCAAACTACAGGCAGACTGCCACAACACTGGCCTACATTTCGTATGGGGGAATACACATGTACCTGCAAATATAGCAGGCTCTACAGGCATGTCACAGCACAGAGTAACAGACATCTGCATAAAAGTGCATATCCACAACCAATGTGAACACAGCCACAGCCACATATGGTAAGCAAGCTTAATATTACACTATATGGACTGTCTGATCAACACCATCTTCATATGTGCCACTCACACATTAGCCCTACATATATTGGGTCATGACATGCCTGTCTGTGGTATGGGACACATGTGATTTTGGCCCTACAAACATGTGAACCAATAGGGTAACATACATTGGAGCAGCATGTAACATCAGATGGAACAGGACTAAGAACAATGACATCTACCACAGTCTGTATACTGGCCAAGGTACGTATTCACAATACACATACTGTCGACAATCACCATAAGTACATAGACCCCACTACTGTACACACAACCACAGAATTCCCAGGTTATGTCCTCAGAAATAATTCCTACTATACATAACATGTCTAGCTGTCTGAAATATGACTGGCTTGTTATCAGGTATGATATCAATAAATAATGGTGCACAGAACATATGCACCTCTTACTGCAGGGCATATGTACAAAGGTTGACAGACTTGCGGCTGGAGCCACAAACACTGAGCCAATATTGCCATGTTGCTGTGATACCTTAATACATTTACCATTGTACCACAGTTTGCTGTGACATATGTCCTATGAGGGATATGAAGTCAGTATCTCATGGCTGTCACCATGTACTGACTGCAATCCTCAGACTATGCTTCTGCAGTTTTAAGATAGGTGATATGTGAGTAACACAAGAAACATAAGACACCAAACAATGGCCAATCTGCAGATAACCCTACAGGTGAAAGTTTCTTCAAACACAAAAACACTGTCATGACAGGTATTAAATCATGTAGACCAACCATATCCACACAAACCCTGTTTAACCAACATTACTTCAAATGCAGAAGAGCAACACTTACATTCTGTAGTCATGTCTGGAACATCCCCCGCCTGTTTGTTGGCCTGTCCCCACAGTGTAAGTTGTTAGCAGTATATCCCAATACCATCTGTGATGCTGTTTGCCAAACACTGACATAAGGTGCTGCTCACAGTGAATGAAAAGGGCCAACATCCGCATGATGTTCCTAGATATAGGAGTGTGTTCCATGCAATTGGCCATGGGAATGTTACCACAGCTGTTCCACATGCATTCACTAGTGGGGGACTACAATTCATGCAGAGGCCATCAGCTGATCATGAGCATCACTTACAATACACAAGCTGCTGCCTAAGCAAAGCAGGTGTACTTCTCCACATCCACCAGAGAGAGAGATAGAGAGAGACAGACAGACAGACAGAGGCAAAGTAAGACAGGGAGGGGGTGGGAGAGTAAAACCTAAGCATGTTTATGTCACACACTTACCAGTACAGGGTTTCAATCCCCTGCCTGACTATGCATTGCTATCACATGTCTACACAGTTATTGCATGCACCACAGAGGTGACATGTTGGGGAACTTTCCAAAGGTATATTCGATGGTGATTGACATCTGCAACAATGATAAAGGAGAGATAAAGTATGTGTAGTACATGTGCCTGTCCACATGAACAGGTGTCAAGGTCAACACAGCCACACTCTCTCAGGGACTTACACACATTATCACAGTTGGCAGGGTCAGACTTAGACTTCCTAACTAGCTAGTTTGCCACAATACAGTAATACGTAGGTATCACATGCACCACAGGGGTTATCAGGATGATATATAGGCAAAGGGTATGTCAAGGTGTCTGACATCAGGAGGCATGCTTCAGTAGGCCAATAGGAGGTGTAGTGGGTGTGAATGGTGTCCAAATCATTTTAGTCCACACACACAGACACAGGTTTCCAGTACTGACATGCATGGGTGAATTGCTTCACAGGTGTGTAGTGGTTGACTGTGTCAGAAGCATGTACAAGGCTAGGTAAAGGGTATACCTTGGCATCAGGCCACAGAAAAATGGTCTGCAGTGTGGCTCAGCTGTGTAGTGTCTGGATTGGCCCACACAGTTGGGTATTGTATTCACCATCCAGTCATCTGGGTTACTATTGTGGATGGCCAGTGTTGTGCAATGCTTGCCATGTATGTGTTCTAAAGTCTGTGATATGGATGGTGTCTAGGATGTGCACACGTCCCACATGCGTGTTCTCTGACATGTGGAAATGTACCTGGGGTGTCTGGGGCATGTTGTGTAGACAGATTGTTATCATCAGATGTGCCATTCCTGGCTCATGTGGTGAGAAATGGCAATGGACACCAGGTTGACCCTGCACCTACATTGACAGCATGATGAAGGTATTCCCTGGTGTCAGTGACATCTGTCCATACAGGGCATGTGTATAAGGCATGGTATGTCCTTTGTGGGTTATATTTGCTGGACTACAGTTGTTGCAGGCGTCCAGTGGGGAACATAGTGAAGGAGCACTGTATGCAATTATGTGCCTATTGTAGTGATGGGACAGGGTGCCATGTCCTCTGTAGTCCACTGCAGTCACACCATGGTTACTATCTATGGGCAATATGCAGGGAAATACCAATATAGTGGTTGTTGCCTAGCCGAGTGTGTTTGTGTATGAGACATGAGTGGAGAGTGTTCTCTGGGTAATGCAAGGGTTGCCTCAAGTGTTTGCCAGGCCTTGATGTCACATGTCGGGGTATGGATTGTCTACCCCAGCCTTTCTGCTGTTTGACATCTGTTATCCTTGTAAGGTAGACATTGTGATATATAATAGGCCCACCATATAAGAAATTTGCAAAACCCGCTCCACAATGAGTCCAGTTGTTACACACTCACAGTCACCTCCACCCAAGACATGAATGACACATGCACACACACACACACCAAGTTTCACAGTTGCCATGTCTGGGTTTGGAACTCCTACCTAACTAGTATATCACACTACAGCATTACACAGTTATAGGACACACCATGGAGATTACTGGGCTATTTCTTCCCCAAAGGTGTATTTGAAAGTGAATGACATCAGCAACCTTGCCAAGGTTGGGCAATGGACAGTGTAGTTCATATGTTCATAGGGTCATACGTTGATACTATGCTATTGGCCCTAAGGCCTATACATACCTAGACATGACAATTCCCTGGCTATGACTTCCCACAATATTTACTTCCCTGTACCCCTGTCTAGCAGGGCAGCTGACAGGATCCCCAGGGTAAATTTCCTATCTCCTATCCAATCATCCAGGTTCCTTTAGAAGTAGGCCAATGAGGCACTCTGCTTGACATGTATGGGCAGTCTATTCCAGAGTCTGGGGAGTCTCTGGGTCAGGAACACATCTTTCCTGCATGTATTGTTCTTTGCAATGACATGATTTGGATCCCTAGAGCATGTGGCTGTGAGGGTTTGGAATTCTCTAAGTGTAGCATGTCCAACAGCTGTCGGTTTGACATGGCATGGTATTTTAAGCAGAGATCGCCACTGAAAACACAATAAGTGACAGGGTATAGCTGGATGATTTTCAGACTGTCAGCATAGGGCATCTGGTTTAGGCCTGTGGTCATGTCATGAGGTATATCTGCAGCCTCTCTACTTGTTTCAGATCTCCTGTGAGGTACATACATAACAGGCCATTGTAGTCTGTATTGGGTGTTCTGAGAGATGACTACAGTGGGACAATGGCCTCCTTTTCCTGGATGTAAAGGTCTTAGTGGGAGGTGTGTCATATAGGTGGGTTTCCTGACTGTTGTGGTGATGTGGTTATCAAAGGTGAGACCACTGTCTACCTGTGTCCCTAAGTCTGTTATCACACTTTAGGTATTTAGTGTACTGCCACCTATGTGGTACTTCACAGGTACATGTCCCTTCCCAATGGGGATAACTATATATTTCTTGGCACTGACCTTGAGGCCATGGCTCAGGCACCAAGCATGTCTAGATATAAGGCCCTTCTGTAGAATATCTACTTCATGTGGGGAATCAATATTGGTTCCCAGTGTGCAGTCATCTGCGACCTTTGTTTGCCGGTGTCCCTTACTGTTGGTCTGCACTTCAGAGCAGTAGATGCCAAACAAGGGCGGTGCCAGGACTGAACCCTAAGGTACTCAAACTGTCACTTGTCTGGGGCTCGAGTTGGGGTCACCTACATTTACAGTGTGGGTTCTGTCAGTACATCATTTTGCAGCCCATTGGGTGACAGAGGGATTAATGACCATCTTGATACATTTATCTATGATTCCAGACTGGGGGATGGTGTTGAAGGGCTTGGCGAGGTCCAGATAGGCTGTGTGAACCACCTTGCCCTCGTCCACAGCTCTGGAGATGGATTCACAGTTGTCATTTAGATTGAGGTGACATGAATGGCCCATCACAAATCCAGCCTGGTTAGGGTCCAGTGTTTGCAGGTTGCCAATGCCTTTGTTTTAATTTCCATGATAATACATTCCATGGCCTTGCAGATAAGGCAAATCATACTGCTGGGGCTGTAGTTCCCATTATCCAAGGTGGATCCCCTCTTGCGGACTGGGATAACTGTAGCTGTGCACCACACAGTGGGCATGAAGCCTGAGGTGTGTCTATGATTAGACATGGCACGTAGGTGAGGTGCCAGTTCAGTATGTAGCTCATGTAGTACACAGCCTGGGATGTAGACTGGTCCCATGGCTGCTGTTGTCATAGCTCTGTAGAGTGTGTTTTTTACCTATGTGGTTGTTATTACCGGACTATGGCAATCTATCCATGGTGAGATGGGCCCTTTGGGGGTTGAGAGAGGGGTACATTTGGCACTGAATCGATCTGCCAGGATATTGGCAATATCCCTGGGAGCAGTATATTTAATGCCATCCTGTTGAAGCTCACAGCAGTTCTGAGCATTGCCATTTAGATTCCTCACATAGCTATGAAACAGCTTGCAGTTGTATTTGGCATCTTTGGTTATATTATTTTCGTAATTAGCTTTGGTGGATGTTATGACGGATCTCTGCCTCTTACTGTAGCTGGTAAGGGAGTATTTTGCATCCTGGAAATTCCCCCATTTCTGCAACAGTTTTCTCCTTTTGTTGTATATTATGTTTTGTGGCAGGGGACCACCACATTGGTTTCCTTTTCTTGGTGGGGAGTGTTTTGGTTCAATATTGGATGGCACAATTCATGCACAAGTGGATATGCTCGTACAGTGCCTTCATGTATTATTCAGCAGTCGTCCTTTCAGTTCCCATCTGCATGGGTATCATGATGTTAGTCATATCTGACATGTGTAGCATGACATTGACTTTGGAGATGTGTGTTACGGAGGCTACCATACTGGGGTGTGGGAGAGGGATTTTGTTGTTAAGGGTGATTAGCTTATGGGCAGACCTGACCACTGATGGGGTGCAAATAGGTGTGGAGCATTGATCTCCCATGTTGGTAATGACCAGGTCTAGGATATTTGAGCTCCTGGTAGGACTATGTGTTACTTGATCCAGGGCATTGGGAATTATGACTTCCAAGAACCGTTGGGCACATGCGTTGGTACACAAGTAGTTTTCCCAGTTAATGGCAGGGTAGTGTAAGTCACCCAGTATTAGGGTGTTTACTTGTATCATAATATTTCACAGTATGCTTCAAAAGCTGTAGTTGGCATCATGGAGGATCTGTAGCAAGCTATATAATTTGGAATGCAGTCTAACCTACTGTTAGTTGCACCGGGGGTATTTCAGACATATTCTGTTGGGCAAGTACCCTGGTGGTGTGAATATCCTTGGTGAATATGGACACTCCTCCACCTTTATTGTTTTGGTCCTGGTTTGGTGGCCAACAGATGCAGTGACAGCTGTTTCTGGCATTGCAGGGGTCCTCTCTGGAGGCTTGGATCAGGTCTCTGTTACTGCACAAATATCAATGTTCTCCATTTGTAGGTGTGCATAGTGACTGTGAACATCCAAAACCAATTGGTACTTACACACAGAGTTTTAAAGCTGCCACATGTGGGAATAGAATGCCTACCTAACTAATATAACACACTACAGCATTACACAATTACAGGATGCACCACAGAGATTACTGGGCTACTCCTTCCCCAAAGGTGTATTTCAAAGTGAATGACATCAGCAGGCCTGCCAATGAAGGTTGTAGTGACTGTGAATGGCCTCAAAAGCAAAACAAAGAGACACACTTGCCATGTTTGGGAATAAAACTCCAACCTAGTTTATCACACTACAGAATTACACAGTTATAGGGTATACCACAGAGACTTGAACCTCAGCACTGAAAATAATAGGACATGCTGGAGAGACAGATTCATAACCCAGAGGCTTCCTTCACTCTGGAATAAAATCCCAGTCCAGGTTAGGCAGAGTCCCTCATTGACTCTCTTCAAGAGGAATCTTGATAAGTGGATGGGAGATCATAGGTTTAACCCAGGTATCACTTCTGTGTCACTGTTAGACAGAGGCACTGTATACTAACTAAGAAAAAGAGCATAGCAAAATGAATTTAAAATGGGTGGCGAAAGCCAAACACATTCTGGCTAGGCTTATAAATGCCCTAGGGCAGATAGCCTAGTATGAACCTATGAACCTATGAACCTATTACTAGGTCATTTTTCCCCAAAGGTGTATTTCAAACTGAATGATATCAGCAAGCTTGACAAAGAAAGGCAATGGAGGTTGTAGTGACTGTGAATGGCCTCAAAAACATTGCTCCCTACACAGACAAACACAACCATCTACGGGAATAGAACTCCTACCAAACTAGTTTATCACACTACAGCATTATGCAGTTATAGGACATGCCACAGAGATTACTGGGCTGTTTTTTTCCCTAAAGGTGTATTTCAAAGTGAATGACATAAGCAGCCATGCCAATGTAGGTATTTGAAAGAGTGTGACTGGCCTAAAAAGCATTGATCCCTACACAGAAAAACACACAATTGCCACATCTGGGATTAGAACTGCTACATCACACTCCAACATTAGGCAGTTATAGGACACACCACAGAGATTACTGGGCTACTATTTTCCCAAAGGTGTATTTCAAGGTGAAGACATCAGCAGGCTTGCCATAGTAGAGCAATGGGGAGTGAAGTGCGTGTGCATGGGCCATAACCCATTCATCTGGAAGCAGACACACAACACTCAGGCACACACAGGTTTATATTTCACAAGTGCTTATATACAGCTGCTAGATAAATACTGACTTGTACAGTCATGTTACACAGTTAGCACAGACACCACAGACACTATAGTGCTGAGGGATACCAGAGTCAAATGTCTACGGTGATTGAGATTTGCACATCATGTGGTTTTAGCCAAATGGATGTGTGCTGGGTGGGACAGGCCTCATGATGGGAGGCTCTTTGTCACTATCACTCTCTTCCACACATCTATGTATGTGTAATTTTGGCCTATTATAGTGTGTTGTACTTGGATATATATATGTGTATTCCTAGCCAATGTGTGTGCAAAGCATGGCTGGTGTGTACTGAGGAGTGTATGCACTAACATCTGTGACTGTCAGATATGTATGGTCCACTATTGTTGCCAGACATGGGCTTCATTTCTTTAAGTATGTGAGCATGCCCAGTACAACCTTTCAGTATTTTGCTGTCTGACATGGCCTTCATTTCTTTACGTGTGGAAGCATGCCCAGTATGACCTTCTGTACTGAATGTGTGAATCCATTCCAGGTAGATTGCACTCCAGTGTAGACTTTTGTGTTCTACACCTACAGCTAGCAAACTGTTTCTGCAGGATATCTGTAGATCGGTTGACAATATGGGGTCAAAATGGGCAAAGGATAGTGGGTTACGGTAGGTAATTGTGTGTGTGCTCCTTCTGCTACATGGTCCTGGTGTTAGCTGAGATATTCAGACATATGTACTGTTTTACACTGTGATGTTTTATGTCATCGAGTACTGTCAGGTATACATATTTACTTGAAGTGATATCCTGGGGAACACAGGGTAAATGCAGCTGTGTCCAGTATTGTGGTCAGCGGCCTACATATTCTTGCACAATCATGTCATTCTTGAGGGGAAGCTGCTGGGTCTGTCTAAATGGTTCAGTACCTTGGTACAATGGTGGCAGAAAATCCCATGCTTGTACATCCATCCACGTGACAGTATGGCCATACCCTGCTGTGGCCATATCTCACAGCTGTACAGATTCACACAGGTTACCCAGAGGCAGGCGTCATAATTCTGGACATTACCACTTCACATTGTGGTTTACGAGCAGGTTTGTAGCAACCCATTCTTGTGTTTGCAGCCAGGGATAGTATGTGCACACGGCTGAGTTTTGGACTTCACACACTCCATGCCGCCCATGCTCCCAGCCCCCCCTATTATTCTATCCTCTTCCATACATTATGCAAACATTATCTGATATGTTCCCTATAGTTATCACCTCATCCCAGCAGTAATTTGGTGTTAGTCCACAGTTCATGCAGTAAGACATAGTATAGATGTTACTGTGATTTGTCCACATGGCCTTGCATATGGGTTCTGTGGACTGTGTCCATGACATAACATACATTGGCAGTATGGGTGAGACACAGGCCTTTGGCAGAGGACTGTAGGCCATTTAGTAGTGATGCAGGCCAGCTGTAACAGGCCGTTGCATTCTGTCACTCCTACAGTCCCAGGCTGCAATACACTATATTCCCCCAGGGTGGCAGGGTAGGTGTGCAAGGTGTTCATGCCAATACTTTCTGTTATTATTGATCCAGTGGTGTGGATGGCGGCAGGGTGCTGCTTACAGCTAGGGGCACACCTGCATGGGACACCTGTTCTGTATGCTGCATTCTTTCCTTATTGCCATACACAGGTGGGGGTCATATTGTACCCATTCCCAACAGCAGGTATAAAACCAGAGAGGTACCTGTGGGTGGTGGTGGGGTGAGCTGGGTGCATGTGTGCTATGGAGACTACTTGCATCTGACTCACAGATATGCATGGGGCATTCCACTTATGCTGGCTTTTGCACAGGCATCAACTGTTTCTCAATACTTCATTCCTATGATCTTTGTGGTATGCCAGTGTCTGGCCAGACAACACTGGTATTCCCTACTACAAGCCCAAATAATGTGCTGCAAACCTGTATGTACAATTCAAAGGGTGTGTCCATTTGACAGTTACATATTATACACTGTCTGTCTAGGGTACTTCCCCCTGTGTACTTCTTGTATGTCTGAGCCGACATTCATGCCATGTCCAATTTTCAGATGGTAACACATATTAATTCCAAACATTTACTATGGTTTACTGCTGGAATGTGTTTTGCTGGGAAGCATTGTTTTTGGCACTGCAGTTGTGAGAACATGGCCCTGTCATCGGCAGTACTGGGCAATGGACACCAGGACATACCTCACCATGCATATGTACTGACCACTCTCACACAATGTATGACACGCACTAACCTAACACACACAGACCTGTATATTGTACACATGCTATAATCTATCCTGCTACCTTGGCCAGCTCAGGTAACCTGTGCTTCACTGTTATTATACCTACTCATACATGTTACTGCATTTCTACATAGGAGTGGGTGGGTGGGCACACCTGACTTTTACTACATTTTTACATAGGATTGGGGGCACACCTGACTGTTACTACATTTCTACATAGGATTGGGGGGCACACCAGACTGTTACTACATTTCTACATGGGGTTGGGGGGGCACACCTGACCATTACTACATTTCTACATAGGATTGGGGGGGGGGGACACCTGATTGTTACTACATTTCTACATGGGATTGGGGGGGGCACACCTGACTGTTGCTACATTTCTACATACGATTGTGGGGCACACCTGACTGTTACTACATTTCTACATAGGATTGGGGGAGCACACCTGACTGTTACTACATTTCTACATAGGATTGGGGGGGCACACCTGACTGTTACTACATTTCTACATGGGATTGGGGGAGCACACCTGACTGTTACTACATTTCTACATAGGATTGGGGGGCACACCTGACACTTGTACACTTTTGCTATGACTGTACTGGTATTTTGGGTACTCCACTTCATTCTGTATTCTAGCCTATCATGATGACTAGAGGCATATCAGTGTACTACAGGTCTTAGGTTTGATTGACCTACATTTCAGTTTCTGACTTCTTACGCTTCAGAACTAACATCCCACTGCCTGACCTGTTGTAGTCTGTCTGTGTATGTCTGAGGGGGGATGTTCTCCACAGCCATCAGTCAGATGCCTTAGCACAGCTTTTGTTTGTGTTTGTCTATGCCTGTCCTGCTGGCTGAGACTGTTGTTGGGTATGTGAGCCTCCCAGACTCGCATGTGTGTGTCCTATGGACACACATGTGGCCCAGCACATTTCCTGCAGTGTGTTTTGTCACCTTGTCTAGTACTGGCTACTATGGTGACACCAGTATTTGTTACAGATCTCATGCTGCCACTATAGGTGTTTACTATCTGCTGGCATCCCATTTAGCCACCCGGTTCCCTTGCATGCTCACATCTATACCATAGATACCAGTAAAAACACATACTACTCCATTTGGCAATTGGTAGGAAGAGTTACTTATCTTGTGGCTGTGCCAGTACTGAGGATGGTGTTGGAGGGCTGACTATGTCAGATGCACATAGTACACTTCCTATACATAGTTAAGCACAGGTAGTATCATGTTTGTCATCCCTTTTACTGTATTTGTGAGTCAGAGAGAGGTGTCATTTCCTGGGTCCCTACCATGTCAGTGTATGTGCTATGCATTGCCTCTTTGCCAAGGCCTGGGCATACTGGGAACACCTCCTTCTGCCTACTGGAGCAGGCTCAGGTTGTTCCTCCTCCGAGTCACTCTGTGCCTGTGCAGGCCTTGGCAATGGTGAGGGGCTGTGTGGCCCTGCCCCATGCTGCAGTTGTTTCTGCAGGATCATATTGTGTAGCATGGCACATACAATGACAATTTGGGTACATGTAGCTGGTGAGTACTGCAATGCTCCAATGGATGTTTCCAGGCACCGGAACTGTGACTTAAGCATCCCAAACATACGCTCTATTATGATTCTGGTCTGTGTGCGTGCCTCATTATAGAGTTCTTGTTTGGGTGTGTGTGCATTTCTAATGGGTGTCATCAGCCACAGCTCCAGTGCGTAACCAGCATCCCCCACTAGGTGACCATAAGGGGTGTCCCCACTGGCAAATCTCTGGTACAGCTGCATCAGATGCCAGATGTGGGAGTCATGATAGCTTCCAAAGCAGCCAGCACACACATTCATTATAGTGCCCTGGGCATCTCACATGACCTGGCAGTTGATGGAGTGGAAGTCCTTGCGGTTGATGTAGACCCTACCCTGCTCACCAGGTGGTGGTTTGATGAGTATATTCTGTGCAGTTGATACCACCCACTAGCTCAGGGTATTCTGCTATTTGGTGGAAGAGATGCATACTGCTGGTCAACGCCTCATGGGTGTTGTGGAAATATACGTGATCACCGGCATGTGCTGACATGGCACCCAGGAACTGGTGGAGTACCCTGGATGCTGATGCCTGTGAGACCCCCATGATATTCCCAGTTGGCCTTTGGAAGGTACATCTGGCTAGTATTCTTAGGCCTACACATACCTTAATATCCACTGGGATGGTTTCCCCTCTGTGTGCTCTGTGTGTGAGGTGTGGCTCTCACAGCTCAATAATTTGCTGTAGGAGGTCCCTGTCCACCCTATAGCACTCCATTATCTCCAGCTCATGTAGCCCCTGGTAGGTTACCCTGGGTCTGTACACTGTTCTTCTCCTCATTGTGGGTTAGTCGACAGCATTCTCATCCTGACCACCCTCATCCTCTTCCACATGTTAATTTGTGATAGCTGCTGCAGCCCCTATCATTTTGTTGTTTTGTTTGGTAAAATTTCCCTGCTTGTATACACCGGTGGTGTAGAGTATGTGGGAAAAACTAGAGGGAAAGGTGTTTGCATAGTTTATAGAGGTGTGCTGGGCTGGTCTGGTCTGCTGCCTGTGTAATTGGCTGATTCTGATACATTTCACCTGCCAGCTATGCTAGTTCTCCTTGATTACCTTTCTACTGCTGTTTTCCCTTCCCATTGCCTTCCTGTTTTAGCCTAGGGGCAAACCGCACAAACACAGTGCTCAGATGTACACAGAGCTGCTATTTCCTGGTTTACTTTTTTCCTTTAAAATCCAGTGTGCACACCCACTTAGGCAATGTAAAGAGTGCTAGGCAGCCTCAGACACACACCCTTGCTTAGCTCTGCTAAGCTCAGGGCAAACCTGAGTCACATGGCTCCAACAGGCTTGCAGTATGCCTGACACACCCCTCTATGATGTCAGATAGCTCTTAGGCTTGCACCATGCTCTTCCTGCATGGTTGGGTGCAGTCTAGCCATGAGGGAGAATCTTGGATTCAGTATCATTCCCCTCATTTGCATAGGATTGCCTGCTAATGCATAGTTACAAGTCCCACACTGATCCTTCCCCCTTAGCAACCACTATTCACTGTCTATGGTGTCTTCTGCCTGCCATGGACTATAATGGAAAAATGGTGATTTTGGATACAATGCTTATTTGTTTTTTTTTTTTATTTTCAGCCCGATTCCATTTGCTCGCTACTGCCCTACGATTAAACAGCTGAAATCGTCCAAAAAAAAATTAAAGTTATTTTTTTTTTTAATTTTGGCAACTGTTTTCCATGCCAATGGCCATATATTTGGCCATTGGCATGCTTTCAACATAATATACACCCTTTATTTGGAGCTATCATGATTCCGTTTTGTAGTTTGCTGAAATGAACTCGGTTACTAACCAAATACGTTTCTACAGACTACACTAATCCTGCACGGCCAGCTGCCAGCTTCCTGGATCACAAATTCACCTCGTTTGCATGGTTTTCAGCTATAAATAGGGCAATTTGCATACAGGAGCTGTGTCCGTGCAGGAATAGTGCAGGAGTGCTCATGCACGTCCCTTGAACTTATTTCTGGATTGCACGACAGCCATATTGCCTCCAGCAGCTCCTGCACTATTCCTGCACACCATGGAGAGCTTGCTGAATCTGGGGATAACTTTTTAAAATTTATTTAAATCTTTACAGCTATTCAATGCCCTTTCCTTCATGCAACCACTTCATCTAAACCCTAATCTGCTAATCAATAACCAACCAATAAACTTAACAAATTACCCTCATTAAATAATTTACAACATGAGACATTTATAAATGGCAGGAAACTACAATATCCAAACTAATATTGAAATTGAAACTTCCTAAAAAATATACTAATGCTCTTAATCAGATCATGTATCTAATTAAAGCTAAATTACTTCAATTTAAAATTGACCAACATGACATTAACTTAGCTTTTTTAATTTTTAAAAATTTAACAACTAAAAAAATATATATATATAGGTCCTATACATTCATAAAGAGTTTAAAATCTCAGACTTCTTTACTATTCTGTACTTATTGGGAAGATAAAGTCAATTAATTAAGAAGATAATAAAAGAATGGCCATCGAAAATACTATTAAGTTTATTCCCTTTAAACGGTTGTACACTCAAATTATGATAAATAGCAATCTATACCTTCCTACAGACTGCTGAGGGATGATTTATGCCTGGCATACAAGGCATCCTTTGACCCAGCTCTGAAGGACTATTTGCATATTTGCCAAATGAACAGCACTAGAACTACTAGATCTAAGGATTTAAATTTGCTTGTGACTTAAATAGAATGTCTTTGAGGGACAGGTATGTATCTCAGAAAACCCCCCATTTTTTGGAATAATATTCCTATCCATTGGAAGCAGATCCCTTTCCTATCGCTATTCAAGTCTAACTTAGACCAGTCGATTGGAAATCAGAAATTCACCCCTGATGTGACACTCATGACTCTGATGGACAGAGGCAGACATTAAATGCAACGTACACCCAGTAAAATAACCTCTTATAAAAGGCCCACTAGTCATTAACCTAGTATACACTTATAGATCTATACAGGTATAATTACAACGTTGTATAAAGCAGAAGACCTGCTTACAAGATAAGAAACCATGCCAAGCTGTCAATATAAACTACAGTGAAAAAATACTGAAATAATCATTAACATGAACGTTAAGAATTACAGGTTTATATTTTCATCATGTCATAAACTGATGTATTCCAGAATGCAGAACTTTGAATGAAGTATTTTCATTTTTCCTTCAAATAATCCTGGCTGATCCTATCTGATTAATTACTTCATGGCATTAAAATATTCCACAATGAAATAAACAGATAATCCTGTACTTTTTACAAATTTAATTTCCTAATTTTTAACATTATACCCTACTTCCTTCTTGCAGCAAATATTCACAGTGTAATGTCTAAATCAGACTCTGTATGACCCAGAAATAATTTTGATTCACTTTCATGACTAAGAGGGAGAAAGATATATTTGACCCATATTATATATATGACCCATTTTCATAAAAGTGTAGTTCTTGGACATGTTTAAATGCAGAACACAAGAGTAGGGAAGTTTGGAGATTTGAAGGGGAGTAAGGGGCTTCTCGCCTATGTGGGCACAAGATGCTATACATTAGCCAACATGAAGTAATTAAAATGTACATTTCTGGGGTAACATGTGAGGGAAGATCCAGAACCTCAAAATTATTTGGGAAATCTAGCAGAAGAGAAAAAGGGAACAAAATTACTAAGATATCAAAATCTGCAATTAAGGACAGTTTTTAATTGCTTTTGGGTTTACACATATTTATCAGAACACTTCTAAATGGTGATGCACTAGTGTGCAAAAGTAATTTTCACATCAAGACTTCCAGAATTTAAGCTGAATAAATACATTCTTAACACGATAATTAGTCCACCAGTAATATCTGTAAGTCTTAAGAATCAGGATTTGATTATACTTTACTAAGTTGACAGTGGAAAAAATCCATATACATATACAGGTCCCCTTCAAAACATCTAAAACCCATAACATCTAATTTCATAACATTGAGACCAGAACATCTAAAACCCATAACATTGAATTTCATAACATCTAACAGTACAAATCACATTGAAATAACATCCCCTCCACATATAACAACATATAATGACACCAAACTACCAACACACTTTTTAATATGTTTCTGCAGGGGGGCTTAATACAGTGGGGTTAAGAAATTAACTTTTTCCCACTGTAGTGTGATCTTGGAGTTGGTGTATTTAATTTACAGGGGGTGTGGGGGGTGCAGGGGTAAAGTAGACCTATATATATATATATATATATATATATATATATATATATATATATATATATAGAACATTAACTCATCCATATGTCTGAAGACTAGAAGTGGGGATATTCTGTACTTCTGTACTTTGCCACCATTTTGGTGTGTCTGTGACATATGTTAATTCATGTTTTTTAGTATTGCCAATAAAAGCATTAAAAGTCAATAAATAAGTAATTAC
This sequence comes from Protopterus annectens, assembly GCF_019279795.1. Lineage (NCBI taxonomy): Eukaryota > Metazoa > Chordata > Ceratodontiformes > Protopteridae > Protopterus > Protopterus annectens. Next base: position 1,931,587,063 of record NC_056726.1, read on the forward strand.
AGAGAAAAGAGAGCCCAGGTAAGTGAAATAAACTGTACCAATTTTATATCCTTTGTATGAATAAGCAGAAAAGTGCTCCTTACTGTGTTTCTTGCATAGCAGCCCATTGACTGATGATGGGAAATATTTGCAGGGAAGTGATTGACAGGCAGAATACATGACACTGCAGTTGTGCTTGACAATAAAATGATCACTGACTAATTCAGTAAAACATCAATACTATCAAAATGAAACATTCTGTTTGATAAAGACCAAATTAAAGTAGGACTGCCATGTAATGCTTCAATGCTGTTTGAAATGGAACTAGATTAATATCATAATTGCAGAAGAAAAGGCTAAATTAACATGGACAAGGGGAGATTCATTACATTAAATGACAGACTTGTTGAACTTTTAAAAAATAAATGTGGCCTGCTCATCAGATCCAGTTAATAGAACTGAATTTAGAACATACATGGAGGAACAAAGGGAGACATTCTTTAGCTTCTCATGAGACTGTGATAGCCTTCATATGTATACTGTAAGCACTCCTTGATGACATGAATACATGGATACCTTTTCATGCTCAGCAAAAAAGAATGAATCCTTAAACCATGGATTCATAGTTTCATAGATTTTCAGGGATTACAAGGCAGATAAGTTCATAGACTAAAATCACATAGCTAGCAATCAGCTTCAGAAGATACCTTCTGCCTCCAAGAGGACAAAACAAGTCAAGCCTGGGAGGAATTTAAAAATGTCCATCCAGTCAATGAGGTTTTCCTTAAATGATATGAGAGAGAGAGAGAGAGAGAGAGAGAGAGAGAGAAAGAGAGATACTCTGCTTTACAAGCAAAGAAGACTATTCCAGAGATTGGAGAAGCTTGGACTAATAACTTTGCCCTTCAAACTTATTATTTGTTGATCGAGGTTCAAACCTTTAGTTTGAGTGTCTGTGGAGTCATTATTTTATTGAGGTATAGGAAATGAAGGAGGATCGGGTATGTTGCAGTACTGAGTGGTGCATACTAATCACCATACATGAGCCTGTAAGAGGCAGAGTGTAGTGTAAATCTACAAGCCTGAGTTGTTTGTTGAGGATCTTTAGTCAAATGCACCTTTTAGTTAGGAACATCTGTGTTATTTCTCTCTGTTTAATGTGTTTGGATAGCTGTAGTCTGATCAGGGCAGACTATAGGAGGATTTGTTTAACATGGAAAACATTACTTTATTTATGGCTTTGGCTACACTGAAGGATTTTCTAACTACTGTTTCTGTATGATGGTCAGAGGATAGACAGCTGTCTATAAAGCTGCTGACATCTCTGACAACAATTTCTATCTGGAGTTGGGTGGTCTATATACTGCAAAATGCTGTTGATACTTCTTTCCAAAGGTGACAGTTCTAAATTAACTTACATTTAATTTAAAATCTCTTTTTAATACACTTTGACTTATATGATGTAGCTCAAGCTATGGTCAAGTAGTATTAGAGTCTCTGTTAAGAATAGCACCCTGAATGCAGTCATCAGAAAAATAATAAGTCAGATGTCTAGGTTAGTGATTTGGATATCCAAAAAGTAGAAGTAGAACAGAAAGAGATTCAGTGTCAGTCCTTGAGGAACACCACTTTACTCTTTTTGACTTTCAAGGTGGTAACTGCTGTTTTACCATGTAGCTTCTGTCAAGCAGTTCCTTATCCATCATACAACATAAGGATCTACAATAAAATGTTAACTTTAATTTCAGTTCCAGTATGGGAATAATTTCAAAGGCCTTAACTAGAGTCATACTATATGACATCCATGTCCACTATCTACGGCTTCACTCATTTTCTTCAAGAATATTACTAAATTAATTAAACATGGTTTCCTTTTGGCATCTAGAATAATGCAATTTGTTTTCAGTTTGGGCTTTTGAAATCAGATAGTTTATGTTCCACTGATTAGCAAATTAAACATATTAGAAAAGGGTTCTAGACTTCCATGGTACTGAAGTGATTTGCCTTCATGGAGTGGCATAACTATAGCAAATTTTGATATCTCAAGATTATACTCTGTGGTTATGCCTAAGTTGAAGAGTATTAGGAGTTTTTCAGAGATGGCTTGTTCATTTCTGTTGCCAAAGCCGGTATTTTTAGCTTTAAACGATGCAATTATGACTCATTCCATAATAATCTTGGAGGAGGAGGAGACCTGGAAAATTTTGGAACTTCCTTGACTTTTTCTGATATGAAGTTGGCACCAAATGTATTTGCAAGTGTGTTAGCAATATCTTTAGGGCTGAATGGGTCATACTAGTATGAATTAATTTTGAGCATTACTGTGTGCTATTTCCTAATATTTGATGTAATGAATAAAAATGTATGAGTATCCTTGTCTTCATATGCAGCTAAAAAATAAGGGCTACCCTTGGCTTAGGATATACTCCCACACAATCTTCTTGATTGTAAGTTCTAGATACAGTGTTTATGTGGGTAGACTTTGATATATTATTTGCATTAATTTCTTTCTTCAGTTATGAAGCTTAATAATACAGGCATTCCACAAAGATGTATTTTTTATATTGTCCAGTATATCTGACTTTTATTAAGACTGTTTATTTTATGCTACTTGTTAGATGGGGGTTTAATTGATATAATTGACAGCTAAGACTAATTATGCACTGGAAACATTGCAGCTGAATTTTGAGAGATCATCATATACTTTAATAAATTTTTTTTTCATGTGCTTTCTATATTAAGATGCCATAAAGGAGAAAGTTATTGAGTTAGTAGCAGATTGGCCAGCGATGAGGGCACTAGTAATACAAGTAAGCACAATGTTAGTGAGGGCGATGTCAAGATTTTGACCTCTTGTGCACTGATAATATCATTTGGACAGGGGACCTAGCATTCACTAAGTCTAGGAAACTTTTGTTATTCACAACTTTTTTGGCATAGGTGCTTCAATTAATTGAAGGATAGCTGGTTTCACATACCAAAAAGGTATTTTATTTATGAGTTGTTGACTAAGCATGTTTAGAAATCTTTTTGTGGTCCTCCTAAGGTATGGAACATGACCTATTCTTATCAATGGATTGATTGTTTGCCCTACTTAGGGTAATTTGAAGGTCAATAAATTATTTCTGTGAATTGCAGTGAATACTTGGATCCCTGAGAAATATTGATATTCTCCTGCAGTTTAAGTGGGAATGCAGGGTAAGTGCTGAAACACTTAAGGAGGGAGTGCTGCCTTTTACAATGAAACCAAATCTCTGTTGCAAACAAATATGGATATGTTCAAGTTGCAGGAAGGCCACAAGACCTGGCAATTTAATGCTAAGACTTCTGGCCTTGAAAAGAAAAAAAAAAAACTCAATATGATCCAGCTTTCAATTTACTGCAAACCTTTTTGTTATATGGGAATGCCCAAAAGGTAGAATTTGTCCCACAAAAGGACTAGGGCACAACAAATGCTTTGGCCACTATGCCGAATGAAAGGTGCAGTCCAGTCAGGATATCAGTCATCTCATTCATGGCTCATATACATTGGACTCCATAGAATGACACCAGCTACTTAACCAGATGTAAAATCCAATTGTTCTGTATTTAATCTGGGCATAATTCTATGATGTGATACCAGTAATATTTTACACTTGGCCAGAGTTTTATCTGGATTTGATACATGCATAACAAGCTCCAAAGTGTCTCTCTAGCTATACTCCTGGGTTGAGTACATCAGGTGTCATTCACACATGAACTGCCATGAGGTTGTTGTCATATTTGTCCTCATTGAAAGACTGTGGGGTCATCATGATGACATGGATCCTAACAGCAGTAAAGCAGCTAACTGATTCCCTGTGTTTGTCCACTGCTAGTATGGCATTTCTACCTGGGCATGCAAACTTGGTGACAGAAGAAAGTTTACATTCTATAGCCTGATGACTTACTGATATATGTACGCATGGTAGAATCATGTTAGTTTATTGCTGCTGAGGATGTTAAGTCCTAATTTGTAAAGGTATGAGGAATGATTTTTTTTTACAACCTCAATGCATGTTGGTTTAATCTGATAAAAGTATTCCAGCACTGATGTGTTGCTTATCATCCATCTATTTGAGATGATGGCTTCCAGATTACTGAGGTAATTATAACCCTCAAAAATCTTGTCATGCTGAACCAGTAGCAGTTAGTTGCTGAGCATTTGGCAACACCTATAATGTCTTAAAATACCTACTGCAATGAAGTTGGCCAAATAAATTATAGAAGTAGACTGAGCGTCTGTGTATGCCTAGTGAGTCAAATTACCAAAGACAGGAATTGTATACTGAACTAATTTAGTCAGTAAGCAGAGAATATATGTTGGGTAGATAAACCATGGTCTGTAGGAAATGTACTAGGTGAGGTGGAGATATGCCAACACTGAGGCAACAACTATGGAACCTACAAGGAAGAAATTACAAACATCTCATCCGATATAAGTACACAGCTAGAGTTTGGTACAATAAATGAATTCAGTATAATAATAATAAATATAATAATAATAATAATAATAATAATAATAATAATAATAATAATAATAATAATATGAATAAATAACACTAATAATAATAACACTAATAACAATAATAACACTAATAACAATAATGATGATGGTGATGATGATGATGATAATAATATGAGGGGTGAAGGTTACCACAAATTAACCACAGTAAGATCAGAGTGTAGCAGACAACTATAGTATGATACATACCCATCTCAGTTTGTATTTGTCAGGGGCAGATTACTCTTACTCATCCTGGTGGATTTTTTTTTGAAAAGATAGAAAAAGATAAGGGCAAGTGGCACAGACCACATGCCTTAACCTGGCCAAAGTGTTTGATACAATTCCTCACTCAGGCACAGTACAAAAGCTAAATAAACTGGGAATAACCCACTATGTTGTCATCTGGATTGTCAACTGTCTCACAGATAGGATGTAGATAATCAAAATAGGGGATGTTACCTCCAGAGAAAGACCAGTCAAAAGTGAAGTCCCCTATGTTTCTGTGCTGGGCTGTATCCTGTTTACCATCTTCTGTTCTGAAGTAGAAGCCAATACCAAAGGGCTCTGGCTGACTAAATTTACAGATGACCACAAGCTAAGACCAGTCACTGAATCTCCAAATGATTTAGTTATCCTGCAAGAAGGCTTGTCTCAAATTAATGACACTGAAACTTTATGCCAAAAATGCATTATTATATCCTTTGGGAAGTCTTCTACCCCAGGGAACTACGTCATTGACAATGCACCTAAACGTGGACTCATTTGTTCATGATTTGGAAACTTATGTGGACAGTGATCTAGCTTTTGTCCAACATATGTCAACTGTTGTAAGAAAGTTTTTCTATCATGCACAGTTTATAAATAAAGGGATTGTGTCTAGATTTAGGAATATCATTGTTTTCTTTTACTTAGGCCTCATTAAGCCAATCATTAAATATGAGGACCCCTTTGGCATGTATCTATCTAGACACATGTAACAGCTGGAATGCCCACACAGATATCTTGCTAAAAATATATAAAGTCTTAACAACATCTTCTACATGGACAGACTCAAGCCCTGTCAGTATGCTTAGTATCCTGTAGACTGCTTAGAGATTACCTGTATCTGGCATACAAGGCATCCTGCAACCCATTACTGACAGTTTTAGTGCATATCAGCAAGAAACATGGCATCAGAAATACTCAGTCAAGGGATCTAAACCTCTTCTGTAGCATCAACAGAATAGTTTGGAGAAACAAGTATATCTTGCAGGAGATGCTGCTGCTGTTGAACAGAGTCCACATCCACATAAAACAAAGTTCATCCCTGTCCATATACAAGCACAGCTTAGATCTATGGATGGGAAATGGAAAATTTACTGCAGGACTGCCCCCTGTGCTACTAATGGACAGAGGCAGCCTCTAAATGCTTTATTAAATGCATGGTTCTCCTCAGATTATCTATGATATGATTCCAGTTAATCTCATTGGGGTTAATTTATAATTATTGACCACTGGATACATAAGGCCAATCTATAACCACATGGGATAGGTTATTTCAAGTACAAAAAGGGAAATTGGCTAGGCTTAAAATGGCCTGCAATGTCAGCTTGCCTAGTACTTACCTATTAACCTATGAGCCTATGGACATGATTAGAAGAGGATTGAATTAAATGGTTATCCTCAATCAAATTAAAAGTTTTTCTTAATGTAAATGAAGATCACACCCATTATCCTTCCACTGTCATCATTCAGAAAAGTGTCATGAATTTATATATATAGTGCTATTACCAAATGTCAGTCCATCTAAAAGTCAAGTTGCTTTGGAAAAACATAATTTTTGAATTTCTTTAAAGAATTTCTACTAGGGTTTGGAAAATAGAAAACAGCCAGAAATTACTCATGAAGGACTATTTGGAAACCTTTTTGAGGATATTAACTATGTCCTCCTTCTGAGTAAGTGGCATAACATTGTTACAGAAGTATAAATTACAGATGTGGTACAAGGAGTTGAGTAGATGAAAATGGATAATTTAACAATGAGGGATTAGCTGCTATCTGAGCCAGGTTGAAAATCAACAGATATTCTAAGAGTTTTTCAGATACTTTGCTGTTATATCTGAAAAATAAAAAGGCTGGGGTGAAAGGAGTGCTGCTATGGGAGAAGAGGTAGTGCTGGTTATAAGGAAAGGGGTGTAAAGCAACTGGGCAAAGCTACCTGTGGAACGTTGAATGATGTTTTCCTTGTCTTGCACTTTTTGAGGTTTGCCTAGCTATTTGTTTTATAAGTTTCCAAAAGCAGTGGGAATGGATTTTTTAGGAGATCTATTAAGAATGGAGATGAAAAGCTTTATGTCTTCTAAAAGCCTTTTTGTTAGGTTCCTCATCAAAATAAAAAAAAATACTTTCTCTTGTTGGTGCTTGGAAAATGATTCCATTCCTGCCAGGCAATATCCCTTGTTTTAATAAGGGCTTTTATTTATTTGGCAATATAAGTTAGGGTTTGGATTTGTATAGCCTGAAGATAAATGGAATATATATATTTTTTTTGCAGTTATTCAAGTTTTGCTACTAGTGGTTCAGCCACATGTTTATTTGTGTTAATTAGAATGGAGTGCTCAGTGGAGCCTTGCTCTGTTTCAGTCCAAAAATTCTAACGCCAGAATTTTAGGCTGGAAAGGAAACATTTTGAATGGAGCATTTAATTTGGTCTCAGGTACAAGAACAGTGTAGATGAGTGGTCACTAAAAATGGTAAGGATAATATCAATACTAGAGATGTAGTTTGGGGATTTTGTGATAATGAAGTCAATAATATTGTTGCTGTTTGTTTTGATGTTTGGCTGTGCCATGGAACTTATATTTGTGAAAGCTTTTAGTCAGTAAGGGAATCATTAAGTTCCTATTTGTGGGTACTTACAAGGGTGATAATGATGTCTGCTACAATAGTAACTTCTTATAGTTGAAAGCAGTACAGTAATTAGAGAATTACCTTTTCTAATTGTCCATGGTAGTGGTTGGGGGAGAAAGGCAATGGCTAACTCTTTATATTATGTAAAAATGGATGGAATACATGAAGTAAGCCATTCTGGCCTGCAGTGACTGAAGAGTTTATATAACCTACAGTTATTATTTGTAAGGAGGTTTTGTAAACTTACACTAACTCTTCTAGCAGGCCATGAATTAAATATACACTTGTAACCAGGGAAGAAGTGTTGAAGGTCAAGAATGTCATACACTGTCGACAATTTGGTTATGCTGCCAACATTTACTTGAGCAACCTTGTGTGTTTGCTGATTTTAGTGGAGTTTCCAAAAAGGTGCAAGTAATCGACTGGAAATTAAGAGAATGGGTGTTAATGTTATTAAGTATTTTGACAATAAAAACTACTACGAATATGTCATACCCTTCTTGCTGTCTTTGTTTGTTTGCTTATTGATTATATTAGATCAGGGACCAATGATGGCAGCTAATATTGTGTATATATTATGATATGTGTGTGGTATTTTACCTGGATATCGTAGAATAGCAAAGTATGGTGGATGTGTGCATGTGTGAGATGGATGTGAATGAAGGGTAATTTGGTTTCCAAGAATTGGTTGTTGGGGAATAAATAAAGCAAATGCTATTATACAAATAGAAATAATATGCATTTAAATGAATGCTCTTTTATATTAATGATTATAAAAAGTAGAGTAAAGGAAGTAACAGGACAATTTGATTTTTGCATTTGTGGAGTATCGGTGTATTTTCTTTATGGAGGGAAATGTAAACGCAGACAATCAAGCAGTATGTTTTCAGGAGGTGGAACAAAAATAACTTACCCAGACAAAATAAAGCTGACATGGGAGGCCATAAAAGCTTTACACAGCTAGTGATAGAATGTCAGGAGAGAAACCTTGAAACCAGAAACTGTGAGATAGAAATGTTAATGAATGTTGAGATGTACTGCTCCTGAACTATACAAATAAAGTGTTACAGTTTTACATAGTATGGAAAACAGTTTAGTATGATAAACTCAACACACAGATGGTTGAGTCAACCAATGACGACAACCTTTCGCCAAAAGTCAGCATGCAAAATACTGGCATATCTGACACAAACACTGAACCCCAGAACTGCCTACTGTTCTGGACACAGGCACGAGCACTAACATCATTCCAGTAGGGAGGCAAGTTTGGACAATTGCGATTGTCTGTTTTCAACATTCCAACTCTCCTAATGTGGAAATCGCACAGCTTTACTCAAAAGCCTGTAAGTTGACTATATGATTGTAAACCATGGAGAACAAGGTTATTTTGACTTTGACAGCAGAGATCAGAATGCTCAAAATCATGTTAGTTGGATTAGTAGAAAAACAGACTGATCTGTTCAGTATGTGTCATTCAATAGAGCATATTAGGCTGAACACAGATTTTTTTAGCAGATAAATGTAGTTACTAAGCAACCTTTAAATCTTATTCGTGCTTGTAAAATTATTTAAAATTAATGCACTAGCACACATATGTATTTATGTGTATATGCGATGTGCATGTCTGTCTGTCATTCATTCTCTCTCTTCCTCTCTCTCTAAATATATATATATATTACACACACATGCACACACACACACACACACACACACACACACACACACACACACACACACACACACACACACACACACACACACACACACACACACACACACACACACTTACACACACACACACACACACACACACACACACACACACACACACACACACACACACACACACACACACACACATGCACACAAACATATATATATGTAATGTATACCCTTAATACCATGTTCAGTCTCAGCCTTTCCACAGGATATGTGCCCATAGAATGGCACACGGCAATGGTGGACCCACTACACAAGGGTGGGGCCACAAATGACCCTGGGAACTACCGACCAATAAGCCTGACCAGTCTGATCTGTAAAGCTATGGAGCGAATCATTATGGAACTCATAAATGGAGAGATTGGGAACCTCCAGTCACTGGACCCCACACAGTTCGGCTTCGTCAAGGGTAAATCATGCCTCTTGAACCTGGTGGATTTCTTTGAGACAGTTACTCAGGCTATATATAAGGGAAAGGAGGTACACATGGCTTACCTTGACCTTGCTAAAGCATTTGACACCATTCCCCATTCAGGTATTATTGATAAGCTCACCAGCCTGGGCATAAACCCTTACATCACAAGATGGATCGCAAACTGGCTCTCAGACAGATCCCATAAAGTAAGAGTAGTGGGACCTATGTCTGAATCCAGACCAGTAATGAGTAGGCTCTGTCCTGGGACACATCCTGTTTGGCATATACTTCTCAGAAGTACAGGCAAGCACGGAAGGGCTGTGGCTGACTAAGTTTGTGGATGATTGCAAACTGGGTGCTATAATAGAGTCTCCGGCCGACATGGAGTTCCTCCAGAAGTGCCTAAATGAGACTGATGCATGGTGTCAAAGCCATGGTCTCAAGCTAAATGCAAAAATATGCGTAGTAATCCCTTTGGAAAAAACAGAGTACCCGCAAACTACAACATAGGAGGTAATCCCCTGAAATCTGAAGAAGAAATAAGGGATCTATGGACCCAAGTAGATAGTCAGCTTTCCTTTGATAACCATGTTGCCAAAGTCGTTAGCAAATCCTTCTATGTGACCCATCTGATCACGAAAGGGTCCGCATCAAGATCTAAGGATGTAACGGTGCCCCTCTACTCTTCCCTCATCAGACCCATTATTGAGTACTATGCACCAATTGGAATGTACCTGGCTAGACATCTCCAGCAGCTGGAGAGACCAGAAAGGTACCTAACCAAGAGGATTACTGGCCTCAAACAGTTGCCCTATGCAGCACGATTGAAAAAGCTAAGACTGTTCTCTGTTGCATACCGCTTTCTCAGAGGTGATCTCTGTCTAACGTATGGAGCCATGTCCAACCCAGAATTGTTGAACATGCTACATCTTAGCCAAACCAAATCTACTTGAGCTACACACTCTAGGGATATAAACCTCAACACAACAATGAATAGAACATGCTAGAGGGATAGATTTCCTTCGCAGAGACTTCCCTTACTATGGAACAGGGTCCCGATCTACATAAGACAGAGCCCCTCACTATCACTCTTCAAGAGGAACCTTGATGAGTGGATGGGTAACAGAAAGTTCACACCGGGGATCACACCAACAGCACTACTAGATAGGGGCCAAGGGTACTAGCTGCTAGTACAAGGGTCTACGGAACTACTAAAGGGGCAATGAATACCACACATCATGGCTGGGCTAATATATGCCTTCGGGCAGATAGCCCAGTATCAATCTATGAACCTATGAACCTATATGTTACACAGACATATCGCTCTCTCTCTGTATATATATGTATATATATATATATATATATATATATATATATATATACATATATATATATATATATATATATATACATACATATAAATATATATATGTGTGTGTGTGTGTGTATTAAACACACACAAACACACACACACACACACACACACACACACACACACACACACACACACACATAGATACAGATATATTTATAGATATATAGATAAACAGCTATTCCTCACAGGGAAGTTATATCTGCTGAAGCTGTATTTTTTCTTTTTCTTTTGGTTACATTGTTTTACTTTTGAAACACTGCTCTGAGTATGCCTTTTGATTTATTGCCTAAGCCTTGACTATGTTTTTGCACTTCCTTACACATCCTTGTAACCACTCCTTATCTGAAACTTCATTTGTGAACTGCCAAGATCCTGGTCATTACAGTGCCGACTTCATAGATCTTTGTCACTAATTGTAATTTGTACTATCAATCTGTGTTAAATATAGCATTAATCTTTGCATTATCAGCCTTCACATGGAACTTGTGCTAATGAGTACATGTTGTCAGAAAGATATTGCTAACACAAAAATAAAGTAACAAAATAAGGGTCATGAATCCAGGAGTATAATTTGAGGGGGCCTGAATAAGTAGAATGGATATGAAAAAGTAATCATTACTAAGCGAAACTGAATAAAATTTCTCTTACACAGAAAGTAATTACAAAAAATGTTAAAAGGTATGATAAAGTTATAAGCTATATCAGTACAGAAATATATTTGAGATATTTTAAGGGAAGTTTACTTAAACAACAGAAAAAATACTCCACATTTTTTGCTTTTTTGATATTTTGTCAGCATTTACAGAACTGTGCAGGATGCAGTTTGCAGCTGTATGCTACACCTGGGTTGCTGCATATGACATTTACTAAAGTATTGTTATACTATACAGGATTTTTGTGTCACCTACATTATCATTAATGGAATTTCTCATTATTGCATGTTTTATCTGTTTTACTCATGTTTTATGTATTCTAAAAAATATCTTTCTGATTTTTTTTCTTTTCAATATCTTACTTAAAGCACATCTTTTATTGCCCCCATTCAGTGATGTTTTGATTAGCTGGATTACTACTGTCTTATATCTCATTATGATTTCTTATCTTAGCTCAAACATTAATATTATTATTCATATAAAGCTAATGTTTTCAAGTGGAAACAATAAAAATGTTATTTCCTCATTCCATGTAGTCCTGGGTTACCTCATTGAAATGTTTTTTTTGTATCCCTGCTTCCTTCTTCTTCTTTTCCTTCTTCAAGTTCTTATGTCTCTTTTTGTTTATGTGCATGCGCGTGCACGTGTGTGTGCGTGTGTGTGTGTGTCTGCATGTGCGTGTGTGTGTGTGTGTGTGTGTGTGTGTGTGTGTGTGTGTGTGTGTGTGTTTGTGTCTAAATGTACAGATCCAGGCAGCTACACACTGCAGTATGGAATTATTCTAACTATATTCCCCAATGCTGAAGAATGTATTATATTTATTTATTTTGTCTTGCTTCTTCTTGTTAAGTGAACCTCACAGATGAATGTAAAGCAGAAACCTTAAACAAAGTGAAAATGCTATGTGAAACAACATTACAAATCACAGGCAGCCACTAAGGATATTCTTGTCTCATCTGCCTTATAACTAATTATACATGAACAGTGTATATAAATGGGGAACAGTTGTCAGCTGCTACTATAGACAAGCTGGAGGACATGTCAGAAAACGTAAGTGATATGGTCCAAGTTGCATCAGAAGCAAATGGTAAAGTACAGGCATGTCCATTAAAGGAACTTTTCAGCCCTGATAAATAGACATGGATGCACAGATTATTGCTAGTATGGCCATTTCCACAACTGCAAAACAGCACACAACAGCATAAATGTGCAGAAAGTCACCATGTCTCCAGTTTATACAGTGATATCATGAACCCATTATGCAACAGATATCATGACAGTAAAGTGCACATAGACAGCTCACCCTGCTACACAAGTAAGTCAGCAGAGTACCAAGTATTCCCACATCTGGAATTTTCCAGCAATTATCAGGTAGAAGGATCACTAACTACTTACCTTCACACTTGTTAGAGCATGCAGCTGAATATATATAGTTTGTAATGGAAGCTGTTGGATGCTCATCATATGTGCGCTCATCTAATTTTTGTGATTTCCAGACATAGTCAATGCAACATCTAAATGCATTTAGACATACATTAAATGCACAATGCAGAATGTTTTGAATTATGCTATTACTTACCTATGTCCGACTCCCACCCCTCCCATTCAGATGAAAGATGAGGTTATGGAAATATATCTGTCACTACAAAAGAAGACTTTCTCTCACAGCATGATATAGGGTGATTACCCCGGGGAGAAAGAGAGAGACAGAGAGAGAAAGAGAGAGAGAAGAGATGAACAAGAGAATGCCTGCAGAGCCCTGGGGTAAAATGCAATTAAGGTCAAAAACTTGTGGCTAGATTATCTCCTGCAGAAAAAACTCCTATCCAATGCACAACATGGCTTTCATCCTTCTCATAATACTAACAGTGCCCTTCTAACCTATATAGATACTGTCAATAAAGCTAGATATTATAGCAAACTAGTAACTTCCTTATTTCTAGACTTTTCTAAAGCCTATGACAGTTTGTTACAGCAAACTTCTACTTCAAATATCCTCACTAGGTCTTTCTCAATTCCACCCCTATTTTGGTTCAAAAGTTACCTGTCCAATAGGTATCAGTCAGTAAAATGGCACTCCATGGTCTCTCCTTACCTTCAAGTCACAAGACTTTATCCTTGGTACCCTCCTCTTTAACATTTTCACCAGCTCACTCTATACATCCACACATGATACACCTACAAAAATTGCTCAGTAAGCTTTAACAGCCAATGAAGCATGGCTTTGTAACTCTTAACTCCTGCTTAACCAAAAAAAGGCCAAACTATTACTTTCCCCCCAAATCCGGCTCATGAAAAAACAAAAGTTTAAAGTCCTCTCTCCTGATAATACAGCCATTGACATCACTTCTCATAGCAAATTATTAGAGATGATAGCAGATGATCATCTTATACTCAACCTGAACATACAAAATTGCATCAGAAAAACTCATCAAAAGCTAGGAATGCTTTACAAAGCCAAAAAACTTTCCTAACGATGTAACTAAAACTACAGTTGCCACTACTTATCTCCTCCCCACACTTCTTTATGGTACTCCCATCCTCACTAACATCCAGGCTTCAGAAAAATTAAAACTTGAATGGTACTATAACAAAAATTGCTAAATTTTCAGCAAATACCCCTTTCAGAACCCACCACTGCTTAACACTAAAAAGCCTAAATTGGTTAAACGTGTCGTATCAACTCATTTCTTACCACCTGCAAAATTATCCTGCATCCATCTGCTTGTCCAACAGTAGAAAACATTGTGTGCAACTATGTTCCCAGTTGGTCATTACAATCCAGTGACTAAAAACTCCACTCTCTCTACAAACCCATCAAATTTGCAGGCATTGGCTATACTCATACAAAGTTGCTAAAGCCTGGATCTCCTTACCTGTATCCATCAGGTCAATATCTTACCTCCCATCTTTCAAAACCACTCTGAAGGACTTCCTAGCTAAAATCTGACTCTGTTTTTCCTCAAAGGTTTTAGATAGCAAGATGCAGCTCATGGAATGTGACTGCTTGCTTAGCATGTGTAGGGTATAATCATACATTTTACTTTGACTTTATTGAAGAAGTTCTTTTGATAGTTTCGTAATGTGCATGCGACTTAGTAGCGCACATATTGTAACAGCTTGGATAGAACAAGGTGTGCCTCTGATGTTTGAATTTAGATGTTAAAAGAGGTTTTTTGGAGGAAAATAAGCATCACTGATAAGTGCAAATCTTATTTGTATGAGTAACGTGCAAGAAAATACGATTTCTTGGAAATGTGGTTTTTAATACACATCACAATATTTGTGTTTCATATTTTTAGTTCAGCTATCTTTTAAACAAATGTTTTATATTTTTCGATTAGATTTTAATAAAAGTGATATATTGCATGTCTTTAATGTATGAGTGACTACTGCATACTGTAATTAGAAGGGGCAGTGAATGGGGACACTAGGGCATGACGACAAGACTGAATATGTATGTGTCTTTAAGAAACAGTTGTTAAATATGTATTATTCAATAATGCAATTAGTGGACATGTATTTTCATTGGATAAGAGAGTTTTTAAATTTATATAAGTGTTGTGATATCTTCATTGTGGTTTCGTTTGAAGAAGCAAGTATTTTACTTGTGAAAGCGCTTACTGTTTATTAAAAGCAGAATTTTAACCTGGCCGTGTTTTGGTTCATATATTTTTGTTTTTGCTTTTATGTGATTTTGCTCACATTAGTGAGTGCTTGTTACAAACCGTTCATCTTAGTTGTTGGTGTAGTTTTGTATTTGTCAATTTTTGTATTATTTATAAGATATTCTAACTTCAATACTGCATGAAATTAATAATATAATATTTGCAAATGCAATTGTTTCCTTAGAAAGAAGATATCTGATATGGCACAGTGAAATATCTAATTCTATTGCTTGTATCATATAATTGTGATAGATTTTATACATTCATGCCTTGCCATCATATCTGGATGTGGCAAAAGTGTACTTATACATTTGTCATATTGTTGGATGCATTGAAATAATTAAGTAATGTGATATGCCATTGATCTAATTTTCTTTCTTTTTTTTGTTTTCCCCCACCATATCTCTTCTTTTTTTAATACATTGCTGTTGAAAATAAATTGACTATCAACACAGTGAAGCAGACTAACCACTGGGGTTTGGCCCAACACATCTCCACAGGTGGCTGCAGCAGCAGCTTCACTACAGGCAGCACAGACACCCATCATATCAAGGTCGCAACCTGTCAGCACTGACTCTAAAACTACTGCCCTACCTACTCCACCATGGTTCTGGCTGGTCTGCCCTAGTTTATGGTGCAGTGGTACCCTATGAGAGCAGTAATAGTGGAGATGGTGATTTGGTTATCCAGCAAGTGCTGACAGGACTGACAGAGTGTCCAAATCAGGAGGGTTGAAAAGGTCCTGCATGATATTTCCAAAAAGATGCCATGTCCAGTACTGACCCAGGTATCTGACACATGAGACAGTGGTAACAGTTCTAAGGTTGAGGACTAGATTCTCACTGTTCTCAAGCTGGATGTGGATGCACGTCGGAGGTCCCCAACATATCCACAGTCATGATGTCTCTCAACCTTTTGTGTCCATCACCAACTCTGACTGTCTTGTATGTTCTGTATGTCTGTTGCTGCTACCTAAACTATACTACTTACCTGACCCTTTAATTTCTAAGCATATTTCCCAGCAGTTGTCTCTCTCCAAGAAAAAAAGAAGAAACAGGCAGCTGCCCCCCCCCCCCAAAAAAAAAAAACATCCCATATGTAGCTTTCCACTTCATCTATGTGTCTGACACAATTGATTTGGTCCAACTGGATATACAACAGTATTCTGTTGGTACCTATTCCTGGTGTGGTGACTCTAAAAAGACATGAAATTCTTTGTACAATTCTACATTTATATTGTGAAGAAGTAGTGGATAACTATGGTACTCTCCTACCACACTCCTGCAAATTCCTGTATTCTTTCTCCTGTGTCCTACCCTCTGCTTGCCACGCTTGTTTTCACCACTGTCCTATCAACCTATTTTTAACATATTTAATCTGGTCAAAAATAGAGTCATGCAACACACATGTTCAGAAATGGCCCATCAAAAACATTTTGTCCTTGACATTTACACTGAGGTTTTCTTCATGCAACAATGCTAAGTGACGGCGAATGCTATTCAACTTCCTATGGCAAAAGCTGAACATTTTAAATTCAGCTGCAGTAGTCTGGTTACTTTTGTGCAAATGTACTTAAACCTGCTATGCTATAGGAATACAGAACAAAAGTACTACTGTGAAAAAGTTACTGTAACAGTTCCTAGTCTGCTGGATGTAATGAACTAGAAGTTCCTATGGACAGGCTGAGATAATTTTCTGTAAACTGATGTTTTTGTATAGTGTCATGAGTTCAATTACAACTGTAAGTCAAATTCCTATTTCAGGTCATTTTATATTCCTTTCATATAGTTAACTGCAAATATTTGTATTTATCTCACTTTCAACATATTAGTAACATACCATTTGAACAGTGCAGCAAGGTAGCATTTGTAAAAACAATTCAGTCCCAATAGGGCAAATTATTAAGGCACACTTATCTTGCTTATTTCTCTATGTTGATTGTACTCTCCTATCCCTTCTTGCTCCCTATAGTAAACACTTTCTCATGCACAGCATAGAAACACCCCATACAAATGGTCTTACATGTCCACAAAAATACTGTGGCTGTTCCTCTTTCCATCTCTCTCTCTCTCTCTCTCTCTCTCTCTCTCTCTGTCTCTCCCCTCCCCTCTCTCTGTTCACCCCTTCTGCTTCAGTAAATTTTTACTGTTCTTCCATTGTGTGATTTAAAGTGTGTAAAGGAGTTCCTTTATGCAGTGATGAGATAATGCTGAGATCTATAGACAGAGTTTTGCATAATTTCAAGAGTTCTAATCCAACAATTAGTTAAGTGTTACTGACTGCTACACCATTTGAAGTGTAGCTGTTGCCTACATACTGTTATGGGTCTATATCCCGCTTCTTTCATAAGCTACTTTGTCCCTGCCTTCCTCTTCCCTTTTCTATGTATCTTCTCCCTTTTGTGCCATTCTTGTTCCTCCCCTACGTCTGAACAATGTGTAGTATTGAGCTTCAGCTGCAACTCAGGCTAAATGAAAGTATGCGTCCATCGTATGGCAAAATCGTATGAGTTTTTGCCTTTGGCTGCATTACTCCAGTGCCCTTTCTGCTACTGTGCTCAGCTATGCTAAGTCAGGCTAATCTTCTGCTGAATGAGCTGAAGACTTGAATGTATAATATGCTATTATCATGAGGGTAATGAGGAGCAATACAGACATTCTCCTTTTCTGCAATCTACTGTCATATTTGAACTCTGTGAAGAAGGAGTTCCTATGAGGTGTTGCTATATAACACTCATGTCTGTAGATTTGTTTTGGAATACTAAGGTTCGAACGCAGATGTATGCCAAAGTATTTTTGAATGTTTTTTATGACTCCTCTGGGTGAAACTGTTAGCTACACCTTTTCTTACACACCATTATCTTGCTGCTGTATTAATGTGAAGTCTTCCTGTTTTGAAGCCTGTCTTTTATTGATCTTGCATGAATAATTAGCACGATAAACCCATTAGAAACACAACACAAATATGTGCAAAAATGAACCATATAATACTAACTTATTATGTCCATATGTAAGTTTCTGTCATTTGTGGCTCACCTCTTCCCACCCATTCTGTGTCATCAAATAAACCTTGATATCCCACCAGCAATACCATGCTTGGGCCATCATATATGTCATGATACACATATAACATACATGTAAGGACTGAAGAATTGCAACTATCATGACAGATGTATAAATCATGACACCTGAAACATAACCATAACACATATATGTTCTGTATTCCATCAGATTAAGACATAGTCACATGTATATACTGCTTCCTTGTGTGAAAGTTAGCTCAGAGCACTATAGACTACTCCTAATTCCTATTTTAATTTCATAACCTCAAGATGTGATTATGCATGCACTGATACTTTGCCATCAGCTGCACCACTGAACTTGCCAATGTTGTACTTCAGGTAAGACAGAAAAAAATATTTACTACAGATAATTATTTGTTTAAGTTGTACAATGTCTGTATGTCTCTACTGAATTTGGAAAACTAGGTATGTGGACTTCATATGATGTTGACTCATTAAAGTCAGTCTGTGAATGCATGTCTGCACTCCAGTGGTTACACTTGCAGCTATGTTGCAATGATGGATAATCTAGTCACACATAATCCATCACTGCTATTCTGCAGTGCACTGTTGTATTTAGGGAGTTCCTGTTTATATTGTCAATGCACATTGTATAAACATGAGACACAGCCAGTGACAGAGGCACTCTAAATGTTTACTATTTCCATGCAATCATCCCAGAATAACTGGCAGGAATGCTTGATTGATAATCCAGTGGTTTACAATTGTGATTCTCACTGGCATCCCATACTGCAAAACAGTACATATGCCTCACAGTAAAACATTGCACATGAAAATCAGTATAAAAATCTTAGCAAAACGAAGAATCTCATGACATGGGGCAATTGCAGTGCTGTTACATTGGCCTGTTCAAACATATGCATTTGTCCCAATGTGATATATTGTACCAGCTGTTCCAAATAGTGAGGCTTTAATAATTACAGCTGTGCATTTTCACATCGCTAAAGTCAAACTTCTTCTGTGGCACTTGCAACTATTTCTGTGTCGTCTAGATTGTATAATTAGATACATAGGAGGTTCAAATATGACAGAGGGGAATTTGTGTGTGTGGCTTGAAAGTCAGATACATATAGTCTTCTGAATAGATGTGCTGTTTCAACTTCCAGTTAGCAGACGATTTGAGCAAGGGAGAGGAAGTTCCCATCCCCTTATCCCACTTTTAAAACAAACATCTCTGTATCCCACTCATGAGATCAGCATGTCAAAAGTGTACACTGTGCCCAAACAACTCAGACTTCTCCTAGGTAGGGAGGCTGAATCCAACATCAAGGAACTAATATGAGTGTGTATTCTGTCATATACATTTTTGTCTGCAACAACACCCCTTATGTAAAGTTCTATATAGGAGACATATTTTCATAGCAGAGGATTACCCTATAGATTTGTATTACCCCCAAGCAATCAACAGTTTTAGAAACACAATGCTTGCATCATGCTTTCAAAATTGAACCACTTCAAAGTGGTCATATGAGTTACACTGTATCACTAGCTGTTGATACTGTGCTCTCTAGACTGTTTAAGTACAGTGGGAGAAGGTTTGAATCCAGCAATGATTGACAGCTGTCCATGTGTGTTTGTCCATCATCCTGTGTAGAGAAGGCTTCTAATGTACGTAACTGTGCAGTGTCACTGAGCATTTCATCCACATTCACACATTTTTAAAAGAATATCAACATAAGAAAAACTGGTGCTGTCATCCATTCAAATACTGTTACAACTGTAAAAGAACATCTTGTGTGGTGCATGTGATTAGGCAGTGTTCTGTACCTTGTCACCCTAGGTAGTCTTTTCAAATCAAGCCAGTACTCCTTATAATCACTTGTGTTAGTACATCTGTGAATGTGTACTTAGGCAACATTGATGTCAGCCAGCTACCTGCTGTGTACGTATATGGCTAGAGTTTCCTACTATAACAATTTCTGCTCATTTTTCACACAGAAGTGCTTTACTGGATAGTGATGATACCCTGGTATGCCATTGGGCTTTCCCATGAGAACTACTAAGGCTTTTCCTGTGGTGTGAGGACATGATTCTATGTTTGCTGTTACTTTAGCAAGGCATGTGTTTGAATCCATGATTGTCCACACATTTTGCATGACTGACATTCTACCATCACAGTGACAACTGCATTATGCATCATGTATGTCTGGGTATACCTAACAGTAGGCACGTTGTGTGAGAACAGACATATAGCAACAGTATTTTAAAGAAATGATAGGCACACATCTCCATTGCAACAATAACATAATGTCACAGCTTCAAAGACCAAAATATCTCATAATTGTTGCACCAGTGCCCTGAGAAGCATTCATTCTTACCAGTGTTATCTAGCTTCTGTCATCACAAAGTCAGGTGTTCACAACCCACATTGGTGTGCTGTAAGCAGTGCATGTCCTAATGCTGTTATGCATGAATGACATATGCAAATTTTATAATGTGTACAGTTACAGTGGGAGAAACCTCCCACAGCCCTTTTCTCACATATAAATTGCAATACAATCATATGATGTAATGACTTTACATAGGTGGAGTCTCACAGCTTTGTTAAGACTTCCACCATGGTACATGTTTGTAGTTAACAGACTTACACAAATTGCTGTTCAATTGCAACCAAGGGAAACATTCTATGAATGTGCTGACATTACACAAACTGCACTGCATGAAGTTATTAGTCTGTTTTTTACTTTGGAAAAAGAAATATCAAGTCATTCTGTAATATCCTGCCAGTTAAACAGTTGTGTGAATGTCATGGTGTGAGTGGTCCTGCATCACATGTATTCAGTAATGACTTGTTTAGCATATCTACACAGATACAGTGAGTTTCAAATATGGGACAATGTTATTGAGCAGATCATCAGGAACAACTTACTTGGCAGAGAAACATTTGATACTGCAGTACTCCTGGTAGTTATGTAAACATTAATATAGTTACCTCCTTGTCATCATTCTGGCAAAATCATAATGTACACATTATCCTCAAATGTCTTTTATTACTACACACACATAACTGTGTCAGACAGGAGTGACTTAGGTAAAGGAAGTATACATTGCACAGTCAGAGAGTAACAATTTTAAGGCATAACCTTCCATGGTAGCGGATTGATACCCATTACAATGGGGAAGTGCTGTAAGCCCTTCAAGTGTTTTCATCATGGCACACACAGTATGCCTATTTCTTTGGCATAACAGGTTAATATGCAGCTTTCTGATATCTGTCCTAGCAAGTGTTCAAATATGGCAAGATGCAGGTGCTGAGCATGTCATTAATTATTTACAGGCATTATGTATTTTCCAAAAAAGAATGCACTGTATTGGATGTCTTCCTCTGAACCTTTATGTATTACTGAAATTATTTTCTTCACACTGCACTGCTTTATTGGACATGAGGACTTACATAACATGTCTTCCTGCATGGCATGATGCTGGATTAACATAAAGTGTGAGTGGGCCTATGTTCAGACACTTTCTTGTGCATTTGTGTTTTTACATGGTGTTATGGCAGTTATTTGCGTAATGTCTTGTGAACATGCCCAGCATAATTTTGTATTAAATGTACTCCATTTACAAACCAAGACCCTGAACTACAGCAATGTCATTACATCTGTGTTGCCATTTGTCACTTGTGTAGCTTGATATATATTATATTACTGTTTAGGATGCACATGTACATAACACATCACTGTTGTCATTTGATGCTTGTGCAGCTAGATTTATATTATATTATTGTTTATGATGCACATGTATATAAAACACATACTTTTCTAAGACGTGTCAATGTAATACACCCCCTATCTATGGTTATCCAATGACAGCAAATGTTAAGACATGTCTTTCTTCTGTGCATTACAGAGCTGCTGTATGGCTGATGCCATGTTTATACAGGATGACGTGGAGGATACAGCACTATAGTCATTTATCACACATACATTCCCTGTATATACATGTTCCATTCAATAATTGCACTGTATGCAAATGGCTCCTAATGTATCTACTGTCCTAGTTACTATTGTCTTAACTCAGCATGTTATAAACCTTAATATCACATTTATTCCCCTTTCTTACAATGCTGCATTGTGTTCCTCTCGCATCCATTGTTATCATGTCCATTTTAAGTTCTGTACAAGGGCAAACAATTAGAAACAGAATTATTTACTATTACCATCAATGTAGACATCTTTTTGTTGAAAATGTTTCTCTGTGGCATTGTCACATTTGAATGCATTAACTAAGTACATTTTTTCCATTTCCCCTCCCCTTGTATTTATCCTAGTACTATTAACATTGTATTCTGTGTAAATTATCCCAGTTTCATTTCCCCTTCAATTACATGATTAGAAGTCACTTGCCCTTACTTCTCATGAGCTGCCAGCATATGCTTGCAAAATACGTTTGCCTACAGGCAAGGAATTTTGTTTACATTGTGTGTTCATGCACCCAGCACCATTTCATGGCCACCAACACTTCTGCTGGCCATGAAACAGTGCTCGAAAATCTGTAAGCATGATAACGCAGCATGCACATTCAATGATCACAGCTGCTCATCTCACTAATGTATTGTAATTGTGTAGACTTCACACAAAGTCTACAAAATTGCTGATGAGGGCTAGGTATATATGTGTCTGTGTGGGTGTGTGTAAATTGCGTCAATACAAATTTGTGAGTCACATTATTTATCTAAAATATTTTTTCAAAAAATAATTTGATTGCCAGGAGATTTATGTGAAAATGTTTGCTCTAAAAACAATTTATGTGAAAAAAGAGCATTGATAATACAGTCATCAACAGGGATGGCTGTTGAATTCTGTTTGTAGACTTCTATGTTTACAATATCATCTGGGGCAATTCTCAACTCCACAGACAAACAATCAAACATGAAAAAGAAGAAAGACATCTCTCAAAAGGAAGGAGGGCATACTTAGCAAGTGCATGGTCAGTGATTTTTGAGGGTAAAATAGCAGCAGATGAGCTTATCTTCACTAATCTGACTTCAATAATTTTAGATCAATGAGGTTTAAGCAAGCAAAAGCACCAAACTAAACCAATTTCTTTTCACATCTTACACACTTTGAAGAAAATCTAACATTTTCACATATTACTTTGGTATTTGAATATCATCTATTGAAATGCTTAAATATTATAGTGTTTAGTTTGAAATTGTTTGATTTTTTTATTTTAAAAATAGTGAACATATTATAGTATCCAAATACCTCCATTTTCTTTGCTGAAAACACACAAAATTTCCAACTTGCTAAATTAAAAAAACCTTCAAAATCACAGTATCTCCACATGAACTCCATCTATTAAAACACAACTACCGCTCACACAACCCTTGAGCAAAAGTAGGACATCAAAAACAAAACAACAACAAGTCAGACAAGTTCATTTAAGAGTCGCAAAAGTAAAAGAAGACTCCATGGCTCACCTGAGAAAAGAAATGAGAGAAACCAGAAAAAAAAGGAAATAAAAATAGAGGAAAAAGAGGAGTCAAAAAAAAATCATAATCACTTCAGAAACCAAGAAAACGATCATAAGCATGAAAAATAACACTTTTCCAAATCCTGCTAATCCCAAAACAATATAGTCACTCTGAAAAAATAACAAAAACTACTAAAACAAAACTAAAACCAACTTAATCCCAGCAGTAACAGCTACCAACCAGCATGACAAAAAATCAAAACAAAAGTTGTTAATGGATGAGAAAGTTGATGCTTGCCAATTTTTAATCCTTTTTATCGTGGTTTACATGCAACCCACTCAGAACACGCAATTTGGAGTACATGCAAACTCCACTGGAGAGGCAACTAAAAACGACAAGACTAAAAACACCACACCACCCTACGACACCTAGGCAAACCATCATGATACCAATAAGCATCATTTCAGCACATTAAACAAACATTTTTGGGAGCATTTTTACACCATGCTGTCATGGCTGGTTATTTTTGTTCATTTGTTTTGGTTTGTTTGTTTTGTTTTTAAGTTATTGTTTTGTTTACTTTGTTTCATTTGGGATTTAATAAGATACTATGGCTTGTGTTCAAAATTTTGGAAGTGTTTCTGAAAGATCAGAGATCAGCTGACTATGATTTGAATTTTATTTTTTTCTTTTTTTTTCCTGTTTTTTTTCCTGGTTTCTGGTTTCTTCGGAGTTTTGAGTTTGGGAGTTTGGTTATATCCTTCGCATGATGAACTTTGATGACTGTTTCTCTTTAGAATTGTCCTACTGGTTGGATGTCTGGCTTCATTACAAGTAAAAGCTGGTAGATGGGTTCATGTTTGTGTTTTGTGACAATAAACTGTGGATTAATTTTGGCAGTCGTTGGCACTTATTGGTGTTTTCCAAAGGCATTTTTTGGAGGTCTTGTGAATTAATGAATCATTAAGTTAATATTTTGAGTGAGGAGAACTTGGGAAAAACAGGGGATAGGCAAGAGAAAATAATGTCATCCTGCCAAGACATGGCTGCATTGTATGAGAGAAGATGTGTGATGGACATGCATGATATTTAAAAAAGGTAGGAGACTGGCATTGAACTGAGAGCAGTGGTGGGAGTTGATGCAACACACAAACCCATGTAAAAATGGTAAACAGGAGTTGATGATGATGATTTGGAGAACAGTATAATCCATGTGTTTAACGAAATGGAGTTAACATACTATGCATAACATAGACAATTATGAGAGGTTTGCTGATCATAACCAGCTTATTATGTGTTCGAGATAAGGATGCCAAGAAATTCACTTCAAGAGTGAAGCTCAGCAGGTGGCTCTTGGCATCAACATCATGAACATATAATAAAGGGTATGATCGGAGACCTGATCATAATTCTTTGCAGTGTATGACATTTTATCTGTTCCATGTACTACTAGTTACAGAAAAAAAGCATTAAGTGTTTTGCTGGCTTTCAAAGGTATAAAGCACTTAGCGAGTGCTTTCAGAAAGGCAGTAACACACTCTCATGTTACAGAAAGTCAGGGACACATTACAGACAGCAGGCAGAAACAAATATGTTACTTATTCTGCCCATGTTATTTAATGCTCAGTACTGGCAGGTTTAACTGCCTAGCATGATACCCAGTCTTAACAAGAAAATTAGGGGGGTGCTTAACATTTGTTAAAACCATGTTTCATGCCATGGAAGTGCTTAATTGATTTGCCTTTTTTTTTATAGCAGAGCATAATTACTGTACTCCATACACTACATAACATATATAATTTTTATAAGGACTGAATTTGTCACACTTGGCCTACAGCCTCTTTTCTGGGGAGAGCTAAGGTGAAATTCATACTGGCTTGGGCAAATATGGTCAAGTCAGGAAGTACATTCCCATACTCATCATTTTTGTGAGTGGGAACCATATTGGAGGAGCACTACCTTTTTCCATTCCAAGTGCAGATGCAGGTTTTAGAAACAGTGAGGCAGATGGAGAGAAAAGGAGATGATGAAATAGTAAAACAAATGAAGGAGAAAGCAAATATCGAGACCAGAGAATGTGTACAGGATTCTGAGGTTATATTTCAAAGAAACCTGTTTGATGGAAAAGAGTCAGCAAATGATGGATGTATAATTAAAACTCTCCAGTTGGGGGAGTTAAGGGATGATTTACTTAAAGAAATGGTAATGCAGAGTGAGACAGAAAATGAAGGAGATGTTTCCTGAGGGACATTATGAAAAAATTACAAAAGGAGGATGCTAAGACAATCGTGAAGAATAGTTGTGATATATAAAGAAAACATATGCAGAGAAAGTAAAAAAAGGTAAAAGTGGAGTAGCAGAAAAGAAGGCAGAAGAAAATGAAAAAATGGGAGTATGTGGTAAGGATTCAAAATAAAGAAGACAAAGGAATGGCCAGGTATGAAGTGTGGAACAATTTAATAGCTCCTTTGGGTGTAAAAACTCAGGAGGTAAAAGCATTTATTCTTATCAACAAAGAGACATTTTGTGAAATTACACTTGAGAAAATGTGCTTGGAGAATATGAAAAAAGGATAGACTCTAACCATGGAGTTTTCATGTACTAAAAGCATTTAACAGGGAAACAGTAAAGAAGATTCATGTACAATTTTGAACAGAGATTGAAAGGGAGTATTTGAAATGGCATTTGAAAGCTTTATGTAAAGAAGTACTGGACATTACAAATGTTTATGACAAAATGGGTTGATGGACTGATGCCTGGGATTGTAACATTGTGTTAAAAAATAGAAAGAGGAAAATGTATACATATTCCAAGCATGGTAAATGTGGAGGGGAATAGGGGTGTTGTAAAGTACTGGGGGCAATCCAAAACATGTTTTTGTGTATGTGTATGGAAAAAAAGGCATTTGATATGCAACTGTGACAAAAGAAAATGTTATATTTGTGGCATAAAATGTGAATTGAAATGTTATAAATGTAACACAATTGGTCATGTATGGATAGATTGCAAAAAAGAAAATAGTAATAAAAAAGAAAAGAAAGAGAATGAAAATGAACAAAGCGAAGAAATTTTACAAGTACTAGAAATAGAAGAAAAATTAGATGAAAAAATAATAAAGAGGATATAGAAGAAGGTTCTGCAATAAGTGATGAAGAACACATAAACCAGGAGGTAATAGAAGAGAAAAAATAATTCTATTGAAAAAAGGTAAAAGCAGAAAAAGAAAATTTAAAGGGATAAGTACAAAAGAAAAAATATAGGAACTGCATGAAAAAGAATACATGCAACTAAAGGTTGTGACTTGATGTAGTGGTTAAGTTGTTTGACTTACAAACACAAGATACAGTGTTTGATACTCACCTTTAGCAAGAAAATTGGGTTAGGCTTACAATGGCCTCTTAAGAAAGCTAAACTAACAAGCCATGAATTTAAGGAAATGTGAAAATAAAAATTTTAGAGCACTTTCTGTAAATGTGAATAGTATTAGGAATATAATAAGAAGAATGGAAATCTTGCAGTAGTTTAATATAAATAAAGAAACAAAGAAAGAAAGAAAGATTACAAAGAGAGAAACTATGTGGAGGAAACATAATTTGGAATTCGGGAAATAAGAGATGCTCTGGAATACATGTATTCTGTAGAAATATATTAACGATATTATATGTAACTTTAGCAAAAAATGGGAAGAATAACCATTGTATATTTAAAATGGAAAGAGCAAGAATACATAATTATAACATTATGTGCTTATACTAACTGTAAAGAAAGGGAAAGCTTATTTTATCAGACTTTAAATTATATATTGATAAATAAAATATGAATGTTATAATGACAAGAGACTTTAACTGTGTTTTAAGAGGCAAGCAAAAAAGGAAAGGAAATCATATAAGAAAAAAATGTTAGAAGTTATAATTGTGGCAAGTTAAAACTTTGGGACAAAATTGTACTTACAAAAGGGGTATGTATAGAACTGAAATTGATTATTTTATAGTACCAGAAGGTTTAGATATAGGAGAAAAGGATGTAGTTGAAAAAGGATTTTCGGATCATTTTGCAATATGGCTAGAGATAATAAAAAACAAGGAATATATAAAAATAAGCAAAGGAATAAAAAAAAAACATAATTGAGAAAGCATGGAATGAAAAAGGAAAAATTTTAGTAATACAGTTATGGAAAGATCATATTACTCTGAGAACATTTTATAAAAATTGCTCTGAATTTTTGGGATGTACCTTACCAGACACCTGCAGCAACTGGAAAGACCTCAAAAGTACCTCACCAAGAGGATCAAAGGGCTCAAACAGATGCCATATGCTGCCCGGTTAAAGAAACTCCAGCTCTACTCAGTGGCATACCGCCTGCTCAGAGGTGATCTGTGTCTGATGTATAAAGTCATGTCCAACCTGAAATTAATGGACATGCTGCACCTCAGAAAATCCAAATCCCATCGAGCTATGCCTCTCAAGAGACTTGAACCTCAGCACTGAAATAAATAGGACATGTTGGAGGGACAGATTCATAACCCAGAGGCTCCCTTCACTCTGGAAAAAAATCCCAGTCCAGGTTAGGCAGAGTCCCTCACTGACTCTCTTCAAGAGGAATCTTGATGAGTGGATGGGAGATCATAGATTTACCCTGAGTATCACTTCTGTGTCACTGTTAGACAGAGGCACAGTATACTAACCTCAAAAAAGGGCATAGCAAAATACATTTAAAATGGGTGGCAAAAACCAAACACACTCTGGCTAGGCTTATAAATGCTCTAGGGCAGATAGCCTAGTATGAACCTATGAACCTATGAATGGTGGATGATATTTAAGGAAAAAATATAAAAATGTTTTTTACGGTGGCAATATGATGTGAGAAAATTAAACAAATAAAAATATAAAAGAACACACGATGCACTAGAAGATTTAAAACATGATGATGATGTACTTTGACAAAGAAAAAGAATTATATGAAAGAAAGAAAGAAAGAAAAAATACAAAAATTGTTATATAGACAAAAGCATTTTTTTCACAAGGGAAAAGAGAAGTATCAACTTATTTAAGCATATTAATAAAGGAAAAGGGTAGTGTAATGAGAGAAATAAAAACAAATGTAAAAGAAGAAATAGAAAGAAATCAGGAAGCAGTTATGAATAGTGTAGTACAATATGTCAACCAAATGCTGAAAAGCACAAACTAGTAAAAAACACACAAAGGAAGAAAAAAACACACTGAAAACCAAATGTAAAAATTAAAGTGAGCGCTTTCATTTACTGCATTAAGTAAACTTCATCAGACAATGCAAATTACAAGTGTGCTCATATTTAAATATAAAAGAGTTAATTAGAATGACATAATTTCCTTTTAAAACCAAGCCTCCTATTAAAGAACCAAACCTCCAAAATAAATATATGTATATTATAATAAACCTGTTTTAAACCTATCCAAATAATACATTCAATAAACAAAATACAAAAAATTAACATAAACATGTATATGTTAACTAAAAGCATGAAAATCATCTCAATAAAGCCTTCAGTTTTAAGATACTTTTAATAGATACGGAGTCATTTAAACCAGGGGTAGAAAGGGCATTTAATCTAAGTTGCCAAATTAATTCCCTTTTAAAAGGAAATGATGTCATTTTAATTAACTCTTTTATATTTAAATATGAGCACACTTGTAATTTGCATTGTCTGATGTAGTACAATATGTGCAAGAAATGTTAAAATAAAAAAGAAAGTAGTAAAAATGTGGAAAGTAAAAAAAAAGTTAACAGAAAGGGGAATAAAGAATTAGAAAAGGGGATTTTTTTTTAATTGAGCTATATAAAGTATTAGGACAAATAAATATAGGTTCAGCTGCAGGACCGGATGGAATAGGGTGTGAAATTAATAAAAAATTAAGGGATTGGCAAGAACAATATTTTTTAAAGATTTTGAATGGATGGTTAAGTGGGGGATTTATGAATAAATAATTATACAGTGGAGTACTTAGATTCATATGGAAGAACGAATATAGAAAATAATTTTAAAAAGAGACCAATAGTATTGAGTTATAATGATTATAAGATCCTTAAGAAAATATTACAAAAGAGATTTGAAACTAAGATGGAAAATATTATAGAAGATATTGTATATAATATAAAGGGAAATAGTTAAAATAATTATTAATTATAGTTAGAGGAACTGTGGGTGATATTATGAACAGAAAAAATAAGTAAAAAATCATGATAGGAGATCTTAATAAGGCATTTGACAGAATTGGTCATTGCATCTTATGGGTACTAATGAATGAATTTAATATAAGCAAGAAAGATAGGAAATTATACATGTCAGTGTATAGTAATACTCAAGTAAATTGCTTGCAAGTGGCTGGTTAAGCCAACAGGAACATTTGAAGAGTGGTGAAAGACAGGGATGTCCAATGAGCTGTATACGCTTTGCATTAGTTATGAATGTGATAGTATGTCAAATAAACTACAAAATGAAGGAGGTGGGGTATATGACACCTAAAGGGTTAAGAATTCTAGTTCTGTTAACATATGCAGATGACATAAAAATAATTGCAGAAAAAATCAAAATTTTGATAAAGGAAACAATATTATACAAATGGGTGTCTAGAGATGATAGGGATGGCTTTAAATAAAGGGAAAAATAAAGGTTTAGGTGATGTAGTAAAGATCGGAGGTATATATTTCCCAATGAGTAAAAAGCTATGGGGAAAACTATGTAAAAAATATTTTTTTAAATATAAAAGTAGTGGATAAAATAAGCATAAGTAAAGAATATGTTGAAAGATTAGATAAAAAGTTATTTTATGTTATATGGGTTATATGGAATGAAAAAAATAAAGTTATGTTTAATGGTACATGGATTTTAACAATATTAAGCAAAATCAGATGGTGGTTATGGAAAAAGGAGTGGAGGTCTAATAGGGATGAAAATTTAGTATGATTGTCAAGGAAATTATGAATATATGTAAACAGGTTTGTGTACTTATATATTTGCACATATTTAAATATTTGTAAATTTGTAAATATTTTGTAAATTAGAGCTAGTTTTGTTTACAAATAAAGGACCCCTACTCATTAGAGAAGGGATGTGGGATAGTTTACATCCACCTGAGCTACCACCAACAGACGTAGATGGGACCTTGGTTTAATATATTATGCAAGTAATGACTATATCAACATTGTTTTATAGTTACATTGACAGCTTCACAATATAAATAGGTGCAACATATTTCCATAACTGTAAAAGCAGAAGAATGTGGAAAAGGGATATAAAGTTATTGTTTTTTGTAGTTGAGTAAAACAATACATTTTGCTAAGTAAATGTGTTTTTAAGGAAACTTTTAAATCTAGTTACTGTTTTTAAAAAAGTATGATTGTGTTTTTTCATATACATACACATATCTAGAAGATAGCTATCAATACATGTATATAAGGCTTATACTTGGAAACGTAAAAAATGTTCAGTGAGATTTGTGGATATAAATAAGCAAAATAAAAACAAATGCAAAAGAAGACAGTACAAAGGAAGGAATCAGCCTCTAGTGCTTCAGAACTTTAATGTCATTATACTGATACTGACAATGATGTAGATTGTTCTTCACCATGCAACAAATAGTCAAAGGGCCCTTTAGAAGAGCAGGAAGGATGCATAAAAGAAAGAAATATGGAAATGATATTCAGACAGATGGTGGTCAAATAGTGGATGTTGGACAAAATGTGGACATTGATGAACAATGTGAAAATATTTTTGTAGTGAATTTAATATCTGTAAATCTTTCTAAAGATGAGGTGGAAGTTTTGAATAAAGGCTTGGGGTTTGTACCTACCTTCTTTGTTTCTCATCATGTGGTGGCATCTGATATTAAAATTTTTTGTTGTGCATTAAATTTAAAGTATTTTTATAATCTGACACAGGAAATAAATGATGATCATGAAATGTGCTTTAGATTTAAGAAATCCAAATTCCAACCCCCTTATCATCCAGTGGTGAGAATGGTTGAACAGAGAGTTCTTCAGGAATTACATGTAAGTCAAAATTCTATTTTTAGAAATTTTAGTAGTAACTTTAATCTTAAACAGTGAGATGTGTTACAGAATTTAAAAAAAAAACAATGAAAATGTGGTTATTACTAAGGCTAATAAAGGGGTGTGATTGTTGCGTGAGATAATGTTGAGTATGATAATGAAGTGCATAGACAATTGAATGATGAAATTGCTTATAGTAAAATATCATTTAGTCCTGTTTCTTTGTTTAAACTGCATATTGACAATTGTTTAAGGGAAGTTAAGAAGAAAAGTTTGATTGATGACAATTTAGTTCAACAGCTGAGGGTAGATGATCTCCAGTCACCTTAATTTTATTTACTACCTAAAATTCATAAATCTAGGTATAACTCAC